>NC_041389.1:288747949-288842063 GCF_002162155.2 Triticum dicoccoides
CAGCATCGATCGGCTTCAGTTAGCAATAGTAGCGAAGGAATCGCTCGATCGGGTTCAGTTAACAGCCATCGATCAATTGCTCGAGTTCAGTAACGCGTAGCCTGCAGTGCAGTTGCTCGAGTTCAGTTAGAGCCCAACGCCTCGCTCGGGTTCAGTTAGAGCCAACGCCTCGCACACACGTGCGTACGTGTATGAGAGAAACGCGCATCGCTCGGCCCCCGACCTCCCACCGTAACCGGTAACTCCCCGAAATTTTCCTCCCCCTCGCTTCTACCACGGTTTTTTTCTTCATGGACGGCCCAAAGAATGTCATGTAGCTGCGTCTCCGGACCGCCCAGGAAGAAAAGCCCATTTTCTGTCATGATTTTTTATCATAGAAGTAGGAGCCCACCACATCTATGATGATATCGGGTTTTGTCACAATTATCGTCATAGAAGTGTCATATGTATGACAGATTTTTTTTTTCGTTCGGCCCAAAATGTCACGGATTTGTCTTTTTTTTTGTAGTGCAAAGTATGACATGCTGGTAAGCAGTATGACTATTATCGCCCACAACTCTTTGTGTTCTACTCGTGCATATAACATCTACGCATAGACCTGGCTCTGATACCACTGTTAGGGAACACAGTAATTTCAAAAAATTCCTACGTACACGCAAGATCCATCTAGGTGATGCATAGCAACGAGCGGGGAGAGTGTGTCCACGTACCCTCGTAGACCGAAAGCAGAAGCGTTTAGTAACGCGGTTGATGTAGCCAAACGTCTTCGCGATGCAACCGATCCAAGTACCGGACGGTACCTCCGTGATCTGCACACGTTCAACTCGGTGACGTCCCTCGTACTCTTGATCCAGCTAAGGTCGAAGGAGAGTTTCGTTAGCATGACGGCATGGTGACGGTGATGATGAAGTTACCGATGCAGGGATTCGCCTAAGCTCTACAATGATATGACCGAGGTGGAAATATGTGGACGGGGCATTGCACACGGCTAAGACAACTATCAACTTGTGTGTTTTAGGGTGCCCCCTGCCCCCGTATATAAAGGAGCAATGGGGTGGCCGGCCGGCCCTCATGGGGCGCGCCCCAAGTAGGATTCCTACTAGGAATCCTATTCCTAGTAGGTTTCCAACAAGGGAAGAGAGAGGGGGAAGGAAGGAGAGGGAGAGAGGGAGGGAAAGAGGGGGCGCCACCCCCCTTCCTTGTCCAATTCGGACTCCTCAAGGAGGAGACGCGGCCAGCCCTAAGGCCCCCTCATCTATCTCACAAGGCCCATGTTGGCCCATTAGTTCCCTCGGGGGTTCCGATAACCCCCCTACACTCCGATATTTATCCGGTGACCCCCGAAACTCATTCGGTGTCCGAATAACATCGTCCAATATATCAATCTTTATGTCTCGACCATTTCGAGACTCCTCGTCATGTCTGTGATCACATCCGGGACTCCGAACAACCTCATAATACCGATCGTCATCGAACGTTAAGCGTGCGGACCCTACGGGTTCGAGAACTATGTAGACATGACCGAGATTCATCTTCGGTCAATAACCAATAGCAGAACCTGCATGCTCATATTGGTTCCTACATATTCTACGAAGATCTTTATCGGTCAAACCGCATAACAACATATGTTGTTTCCTTTGTCATCGGTATGTTACTTGCCCAAGATTTGATTGTCGGTATCTCAATACCTAGTTCAATCTCGTTACCGGCAAGTCTCTTTACTCGTTCCGTAAGGCATCATCCCGTAACTAACTCATTAGTCACATTGCTTGCAAGGCTTATAGTGATGTGCATTATCAAGAGGGCCCAGATTACCTCTCCGACAATCAGAGTAACAAATCCTAATCTCGATCTATGCCAACTCAACAAACACCATCAGAGACACCTGTGGAGCATCTTTATAATCACCCAGTTATGTTGTGACGTTTGATAGCACACTAAGTGTTCCTCCGGTGTTCGGGAGTTGCATAATCTCATAGTCATAGGAACATGTATAAGTTATGAAGAAAGCAAGAGCAGTAAACTAAACGATCATAGTGCTAAGCTAACAAATGGGTCCTGTCCATCACATATTCTCTAATGATGTGATCCCGTTCATCAAATGACAACTCATGTCTATGGTCAGGAAACATAATCATCTTTGATTAACGAGCTAGTCAAGTAGAGGCATACTAGGGACACTCTGTTTTGTCTATGTGTTCACTCATGTACTAAATTTCCGGTTAATACAATTCTAGCATGAATAATAAACATTTATCATGATATAAGGAAATATAAATAACAACTTTATTATTGCCTCTAGGGCATATTTCCTTCAGCTTGCCGTGCAAGGCAGCGGTCGCGGGGCGGCAGACGTTGGTGAGGCGGGGTCACATTCTTCGGCGCTTCTTAATTGAGGTATCCGGTTATGAAAGAGTTATTTGAGACGCGACTGTCACTCCGAGACGCACCCATGCACATCCGCAGGCATTTGAAGGGTTGGATTTGTTGTATCCGGTTGTAGATGCTCTCATGTCCGCATGGGAGGGAATGGGGTCATGCATCATTTGCTCGTGCGTGTGCACCTGCACACGCTAATTAGGGATTGTGTGTTGTTGTGCAATGAACGACGACCCGTCAGCGGGGCCTGGCCAAGGTTTGAGCGGCAACCACGGTGCCCGGGCTAGCAGTCGACACAAGCATTGATCGCTTTGATTTGCCTTTGCTCGGTCAGATAAATTGATTTGGCTCTCACTCTTGTTTGAAACCTAAACGAAAAGAAAAAAAATCTTGTATAAAATTTGTTTTTTCAAAAAAATATATGTACACTGCATTATGAAACAAAGATAATAGTGTATAATGGCACATGTAGCAGGTTTTGCAAATTTTTTCCGCATGGATATTTGTACTTTTTTTATAAACACAGGTAACTTTATTAATAGTCATAACAATTATAGATAACCGCTTGGCAGGAGCGGATCGCTATATGGAAAAAACAATTACAGGTACACTGATGTGGACTTAAGATCCAAGAAAATAAAAAGTAACTTATATAACTAAGAATTACAATGAAATCTCTTGTAAACATCTTCTTCACAGTATCAATCTCTGCTCAAAGAAATACTCCAAAAACGACGGTAGAAAATATGCAATTAGACTGAAGCAACAATGTTGTCACTCTTTCACCCATATAAACATTATCAATAATGTTTTTAAAAGCGCCTTGAGTCACGAAATATCAGTCGGGCTGCTAATTCAGACCCAAGCCCGGCCTCGAGAGACAAACTCGGCCCGGGCTGCCCATGCTCAGGTTTATGTGAACCAGTAAAATTAAAAAGATAAATAATAAAGGTGGCGCCCGTACGTCCAAAATCCGCAACTTGATGGGAAGGGGATCCATTCCAATAGCTCCGGCAAGACTCCCGACCACCGCCGGCCGTATAGCGTCCACCGTCTCTTTCTCTACATCGTAGTGCCGCAAGGATCTCGCCATCATGGCAGCCACGGCCAACGCATCCTGTCTCCCCGCCTCTCCACGCCTCCCGGCCAGCGGCGCCCGCGTCCGGAACAGGGGGATGCTGCCAATGGCCGCCGTTGGCTGCACTGCCGGACGCGGCGGGGTTCACCTGAGGAGCGCCCGGCCTCTCCTGTGCACCTCCTCATCCGCTGCGGCAGGAGCACGGGGCAGCGGGAAGATGGAGGACTACAACACCGCCATGAAGCGGATGATGCGGAACCCATACGAGTACCACCACGACCTTGGTACGAACTTTTGCTGGCCATATGAATTGTGGGTATTCTTTGATTGATTGAATGATGTAAGTTCAGTTAGAACTGGGATAATCCTTTGTTCTAAACAAATGTCGATATTTGTAGGGCTCCATTTGTGAGAAAATGTTTAATTGTGTTTCTCATAGGACCATCGAGCACCAATTGGCGCATTGGTGGCTCGATGTATATTGTGATGCATCATTCATGTTTGTTGGACCCTCTTAGATGTGATGAACTACACCTGTCCTTGATTAGATGTTGAATTGTTACGGAATCTTGTTGTCTTGGCCAAATGAATTGTTCCTTCTAGTGCCTACATTTGTGTCAGGTTGTCAGCCGAGCTGATTTTAGATTGTGATTGAGACCATTTGTTAGGCTTTGTTCTCATGGTTGCTTGATTTATGTTGGTAAGTGCTAACATGAATTGGCTAAAAAACATTTGCTAACATGAATGTTCGGTTATAAATGTCCTGAAAGCCATAGCAAGGAGACAGTGAGTAAGCATGTCGTTTTCTGGGTTGGGTGGCGACCTGGACACATTTTGCATTGATTTCTTCAACTAATGATCTATTTAGTTATCTCAATCTCAATTGGTCTAGTCATGGCAAAGCGATTGATAAAATTGAAGGGATGAAAAATTGCCATCTTGAAGACTTTATAATCAGCATATTATTTTTTCTCCTTACATAGCATTTGTTATCTGTATGGTGTATAATTTGGTTGCCAAAAAGAGTAGCATGAACTTTTCTTCTTGGTATATTTGGTAGGGCGATCTTTTATGTTTGACTCTCAAAACTGAATTTAGGATCTGCTTGGTCTAACCAAAAGAGTGGCCAAACTGAATTTAGTTTCATTCTCAAAACTGAATTTAGATTTAAGAAGGACCAAGATATTTTGTTCTGATGTGTGTTGTACCCTCACAGATCAGTTTAATGGCATTTTACTAAAATAGAACTGCAGTGTGGCACATGCTTTTGTTATAGTTCAGAATAACCTAAATCTACATGAAGTAGCAATTTCTATAAAGGCAATTTTATATAGGAATAGTTATTGGCCCCTCGTTTGTCACTGAGTATTAGGTTTCCCTCTGTTGCTTTGTTATCATTTTAAAAATCATGAATGAGATATAGTTATTATTTAGAGAGAAAGAGAATTTCCCTCTTCTGCACTGATGAATTAATTATTACATGTGAAACTTAGGTATGAATTATGCTGTCATAAGTGATAGCTTGATTGTTGGCTCGCAACCTCAGAAGCCTGACGATATTGATCACTTGAAAAATGAGGAAAATGTAGCCTATATTCTTTGTCTACAGCAGGACAAGGATATCGAATACTGGGGCATTGATTTTGAAGCTGTTGTCACTAGGTGCAAAGAACTTGGCATTCAGCATATGAGAAGACCAGTGAGTTTCTTATTTATCAACTGAGTGAGTTCATGTTTTGTGCTTCTTTCTTAATTCTGATAACATAAAATACAGTTACTGCCACTCTGCATTCTCTTCACATTTCAAGTGATTTGTAAGTTATAATATTTGGCGTTTCCTCTTATCCATCTATTGATAATCCATGGTGAGGAGCAAATCAATGACAAAAGATTGAGATTTTATCTTTAAGTTGCAGTGGGCCAGTGGTAATTGTTGACCCTCTCATTGAACTCCTTTGGTTCATTTTAAATAATCAACTCACAGAGTAATCATACCACGTCCATGTTTCCTTCATTTTGACTAGATAATGTTATTAAGCCAAACATTGATCATAAGGATCTTTAGTCTGTAGAACAAGAATTTTGTGGTGATATCTCTAGAAGTAACACAAAAAGAGAAGGTTAACAAACAAGTAATCTTGAAGAAGCCGAGCTGCAAATCACAAGCAAGCTGCAAGCTAAGGGTGTTCTGTTTAGAAGGAAAACTAAGGATATTTACAATTTCTCGTTTGCAGGCAGTAGACTTCGATCCAGATTCGCTGAGGAAACAGTTACCGAAAGCAGTTTCCGCACTAGAATGGGCTATATCACAAGGAAAAGGGCGAGTTTACATCCATTGCACTGCTGGACTTGGTAGAGCGCCTGCGGTTGCAATTTCTTACATGTTCTGGTTCGAGAATATGGACGTAAGCTCATTTCATCTAAATCGTAATATAGTACTAGAAATCATTATCAAGTCATGTTTTCACATGCGTGCTTTACATATAAACCATGATGAAGCTATACTATTAGTATCCATCTGTTTGCAGCTAAATACGGCTTATGACAAGCTAACCTCCATAAGACCGTGTGGACCGAGTAAGAAAGCTATCCGCTCTGCAACCTATGATCTAGCTAAGAGTGATCCAAATAAAGAAGCTTTTGAGACCCTGCCGGAGCGTGCTTTCGAGGGAATATCAGTTTCAGAGAGGAAGTTAATACAAGACCGTGTCCGTTCCCTCCACAAGGCATGAGAAAGGGAAAACATCACGAGAGGTGACGTGTTCTTTATTGTCAGTTATGGAACACACTCCAATGTATGCCATTCCTACTCTTATGTTCTTTTTTACACTGCAGCTGGACAGGGGACGGGGTAAACTTTTGCTATATGATAGACCTGATTGCTAGATTTCTACAAGCTGCTGGAAAGTAAGAGGTTTGAGCCAAGCTATTCTCAGAATAAAGCTTAAGACCGACCTTGTTGTTGGTTGGTATTGTAATAAGAAGAAAATAAAGAGGCATGAAAAGATGTTATCTACCACATATGGTGAACTTGGATGCAGTTTACCACATCTTTTCGGTCTTGAAGATCAATGCATCAATATAGATGTCATGTATTTATCATTATAATCATGTTGTTCCGGGAATATTGGTTCTTGTATTTAGTCATTGATGGCAACAGATTGAAACTATTACTCAAAAGTACAAGCATATATCATGTCGTCGCCAAATGTCATGCGTATGCTCATTTTGGCTGTGCCGTAAAGTTTCTTTTGTTACATTCACGGATGAAATAAAGTTTGTTTTGTATTCGCACGAAATCTTAGTGTTAAACTATGCTGATAGTGTTTTTTTTGCTGCGGTTAAGCTTTTTTGTGCGTCCTTGGTTTTTTTTTGTCAGCTTGATCACACTCTTGTCGTTGAAATCTGAACACTTAAATACAATCTGCTCTTTTATATATGTATATAGTTTTCAATGGAAAAGTACATCTCTTACAAGGCACATGATGCACTGACCAATCTAGATCAGCTGTATGGTAAGTTGGTTACTAGTTTCCGGCACAGGTGATGCAGCCTATTTTTTTTTTCCCTTCATGACTGCATCTGAATTCAAGACATATAGCATCATCTGCCAATAGGCATAAATTAACTTGAGATAATTAATTGTATCTGAATCCCTGGTCCGGTTGGCATCTGTCAAGGTGTCAATGCTGCATGAAAAACAAGACGTAACATCAGAGAAACACAACTGTTAGCAGTTTGTAATTCTGTTTTTTTTTTCAAAGAATAAATGTTGAACCATGGTGAAGAATTAGTTGCCTGATGAAGCTGGCGTCATCCAGGAGTCCGGGATGCGCGAGACCACGGGTGGCGTTGGCTGTCCAGCTACACAAATCATTTGAGACTCAATTCAAATTCAAACTCAAGAGAAATTCAAATCAAATTCAAAAGAGCAATGTGGGTAGGGCACGTACTGAAGCAGATGAAGAGGACTTGAGGCGGGAGGACGACGCCGCAGGAGATGGGGAGGTACATCATGCGGACGGGGTCGATGGGCTTGGGCAGCATGCGGTTGACGTCGCCGAGGATGACCGGGCACAGGCACCGCAGCGAGCGGTCGTCCACCGCCGCCGTGCTGTTGAGGAACATGCCCAGCCCGCTGCAGCACTCGCTCTGCGGCGTCGGGGTGTCCGGCTCGCTCCCCGTCAGGAACGACGCGCACGTCATCAGCCCCGCCAGCGGCGTCACGCAGTCCGCCGGCGACGACGGCGACCCGCCGCCGTTGCCCGGCTGCTGCAGGCCCGGGAACCCGGGCAGCGGCTGCAGCGCCGGCTGCGAAGGCGCCCCGCTGCTGCACGGTGGGCTAGCACTAGCAGCGGGTGGCGGCTGCAGCGGCGGCGACGGCGGCGACGGCGGCGGCGTGGACGGCTTGAAGCGAGACGCTGGCGGCGACGCTACCCTGCCTCCGGGCACCCCCGGGAAGCCAGGGTTGCGCGGCCTGCCGCCCGGGAACCCCGGGAACCGAAGCTCGTCTTCGTCGGCCCCGCCGCTCCTCGCCGCTGCCTCCGACGACTGCGTCGCCACCACCATCGCAGCCGCCACCACCATCACGACCAGCGCGCGCCTCGACCACACCAACGATGACGCCATCGATCGCCTTCTCGACCGCCAAGTACCGATGAGGGACAGGAGCGGAAGATCGAGCTACACTGGCTAGTCGCAGCCGCTGTACGATGACGGGAGTAATCCGGCGAGCTTCTCGATTTATAGCATGAAACTCACCGATTATCGCATCGAAATTACAAGTGACTGGCAGAAAGATCATGCGCGGGGCATTGCTCTAGTTTAAGGTCGGATCTTGGAGCGCCGCGCCAAGCGAGGCGTCTGCATGTAGGTGGACGTGTTCAAGAAACAGGGCATTATGAAAGTGGAAAGCAGGTGGATGACATTGTGGAGTTAGGGGAACATTACTTGCTGTGCAAATCATTTACGGGTTATTTGAAAAAATAGTATACTAGCATTCCTTTTTTGAGAAAAAAACTATTTTTAAAAAATAGCTCTGTGAGGATTTTGTATGCACATGCCCACTTTTTTTGCGGAATTAATTCTTGTATTACCCAATTAAAGTACAATCATGCCTAACATCGTCTAAAACAACCTCTGGTCCTGACCCAAGCCATACTGCAGTTCGGCCTTGAGTCCTCGCAAAGTTTGCCAAAACATGACTAGAAGAATTACAATCCTCGCCAAAGTCGAGGCGCTGCAACACATCCCCCACCACATCGCCTTTCACCGCTTCGACGGCGCCGACGCGTACGCCGACGTGCTGATCAACGAGATCTAGGACGTCGCGCGATCGCTGGGGTCCCCGTCCGCACCTCCACAACCCCCATCCGCACGCCGCTACGGTGGGGGAGGGGGATCCGGTGCTGGGCGTGCTCTTCCTCGGACCCTGCCTCGCCAGGGCCGCTCCTTGGCCCGGGACTCCGGCTCGGCACCAGGTGGCCAGGTTGAAGACGATGGCATGGCCACCCAGGCGTACCGCGCTTTCCTGCAGCCCCAGATCGCCTCCGACCAAGATTTCATGGCCATGCTGAAGATCTCCTTCAAGCCCAAGCTCATCAAGGGGGCTCCTTTCTTCCTCCCCACAGTCGAGCAGCTCGCGCACGAGGATGAGCTACGAGGATGCCTGCGCTCCTCCCTGCTTGATACGGAATGCGCTCGGCCATGCGTGGTCGTCTCCTTCGACCCAGATGCCATGGCCTTCTCCTTCGAGCTTCAGCTTAGCAACAGTCGAACTGCCAAGGGGGCTATCCAGGTGCCAGCGATCGCTCTGGACGACGGCTTCTTCCCCTGCTTCGACCTGCGCTCTGAGGCCGTAGCGCGGGAAAGCTGCCGCTCCCTTCTGTTCAAATTCTGGCCGCAAGATGAGGCCGGCCTCATGTGCTCCCGCGCCCTCCCCCTCCTTCCATCTGTGGATAACACGCACCCCCCAAGCCCGTTGTGCCACATGGGCTTCTGCCCACCGTCGGCCCGCCGCTCTCTGCTGACGGAGATGCCATCCTACATGCTGAAGCCTACTTCCCAGCCTACGCGCGCGTACAGGCCCACCAAGTGCTTGCCGCCAGGCCCATTTGTCCCAGGCCGCTCCGGCACGCCCCTGCTTTGGGTGACGGCTTTCTTAGCTGCGACTGTTCTCCTGTTGCTAGTACTAATCTGCTGCACGGGGCGTGCTCCCTGCTGCCTGCTCATGTCGCCACCACTTTCTGCTCCTGCCACACGCCACCGCCGAAACCTCGAGCTGAGGATCTCCGCCCTTTCCCACCCACCCTCCAGCTCTTCGATGCCCCTGCGCCTTCGCTCCAGCTCGCCTCCCCACCACCTCCCCCCTTTGGGGCCATGGCAGATGTAGATCTCGGCCTCGGAGTCGACTCCACCATGCTCTCCGGGGAGCCGACCCATCAGGTGCCCGCGGAGAACACTAGCGCTGGCGCTGGCCTTGCTGCCCACCCCTGGCGGCTGCTGGGCAAGACCATCTGCACGCTGGTGACGGCCCTGTAGCCGTCTTTGCTGTTCAAGATCTGAACGCGCCCCCTTCAGCCGCACGCCGCAGCCCTCGCATCAGGATGATGTATGATGGTGAGCGTGTTGGCTCCGTCGAGCGCGCTTCCAAGCGCAAGGCGGCGACTTCCAGCTCCAGCCATGGCGGCTCTAAGCGGCGGCCCACCTCATCTGCAACCAAACGCAAGAAAACCAAGGTGGTGCCTGTCTCTGAGCTGCTTGATCTTCTGTTCAACAGCACTCGAAGGCCCATGACCAGGGGCAAGCTCAAGCAGATCGCCAAATGTTGTGACCTCAATGTGGACGCCATCTTCGCTCAAGCATCGCCCTCCTCCACGGCCGGTGCTGGCTGCTCTAGCCAATCAGATGGCTCCTCCGCTTCTTCCATGGGTGCTCACCTTGTTCCTGATGTCTAGAAGCCTTTCAGATATGCTTATGCCCTTCCCAAGGATTGCTGGCATCTTCTATGCCTTTCATTGAATTAGTTTTTGTCCCAAAGCATGTTTATGTTGTGTCAGTTATGCTATTTGCCAGTTTGTTAGCTCAGTCATGTACTTGGTCAGTGTCTCTATCAGTCTTAATCTTCTGCTAAGTCTAGTTTTAGGCCAAGTTGTATCCCCTGTTCTGCATCAATGTTATCTACTCTATGCTACTATTCGTTGCATCCTCCCTCTCATGTGCATGTCTTATCTCTTATGTACCAGCAGTTTCACCATGATCTATGAAGCTTCTTGATTGGAATGTTCGTGGCCTGGGTGATGAGAATAAGTGTTCTTTGGTCCGTGATGTTCTAACTTCCTGTCGGCCTAGCATTGCTTGTTTTCAGGAAACAAAGCTAGAAGCAGCTCCTACTATAAAGCTCAAGAGTTTCTTGCCCACCAACTTCGACAACCATGCGATCATGCCCTCCACGGGCTCCTCAGGCAGCCTGCTGGTTGCTTGGGACACCTCTGCCTACTCTGGGCAGGTTATTGCATCACACAGATTCCACCTCACTGTCAGATTCTCATCAACAACGTCAGAAACTGTTTTTGTTGTCACTACGGTCTATGCCCCCTGCGTACAATAGGAAAGACAACTTTTCTTGGATGAGATCAATGCTGCAGTAGCCCTAATATCTGAACCATGGATAGTTATCGGTGACTTCAACATGTACGGATTCAAAGAAGAGAAATCACGAGGCAGGGTCAACTGGGCCATGATGGATATGTTTAATGACTGGATTAGAGCTCATGGACTTGATGATGTGGACATATGCAACCGAAAGTTCACCTGGTCGAACAAGCGAGTGGATCCTACCATGGCACAGCTTGACAGAGTGCTGATCAACACTGCTTGGTTGTTATCCTTCACTCAAACCTCAGCTATGGTCACACCGTCTGTTACATCAGATCATGTGCCTCTCTTGGTCCAGTTTGGCAACAATAAGGTGAAAAGCAATCTCTTCAAGATGGAGAATCACTGGCTGCATTTAGAAGAAACAAGAGCAATCATTCAAAACAGCTAGAACCAAAACACCAGAACAACTCGCTCGGCTGCTTCTCTCTTTAACCTGAAGTTGAGACGTATCCGTGCTGCTCTACGGAGTTGGAAGAGGAACAGGGCCAGCTTGGATATGCTCGTTTCAAACAATAAACAGGTGGTGCTCTACCTTTATAGTGTCGAAGAACGGCGACCTCTTTCTCTGTTAGAGAGGGTGCTTAGAGTTTTTGCCACACAAAAAACAGAGCTGCTCATCTTGTGGCAAACTGCTGCATGGAAGCGAAGAGCTAAACTGCGTTGGTGCATCTCTGGAGATGAAAACTGCAATTTCTTCCATGCTGCTGCTGGCCATGCGAGGAGAAACAAGGTCAGGGTACTCGTCAAAGATGGAGTTGAGGTTTTTGACAATCAACAGAAGCTTCAACTAGCAACCGAGTACTTGTCTGCTCTCCTGGGTCAGCCTTCCCATTCTTTACCTACAGTACAACTTGATCAGATCTATGAGCAAGTCGACCTATCATGTCTCGCAAGGGAGTTCACTTCGCATGAAATTTTCGAAGCTATCAACCATTCTCCCAACTACCGCAGCCCCGGCCCAGATGGTTTCACAAATGAATTTTATAAAGCATTCCACGGTGTCATCAAGGCTGACTTGGAACTTTTCTTCTCCCAGCTATATCAGAATCAGTTGGACATGTCTGGCATCAACCTGGCTCACATCTCCCTCTTGCCCAAGAAAGACACACCACTTGAACTGAAGGATTTCCGGCCTATCTCCATAGTGCACAACGTGCCCAAGCTTGCAATCAAGGTCCTAACCAGAAGGCTTCAAGCCCAAATCCCAAGACTTATCCACTCCCTACAGTCTGGCTTTATCAAGGGCAGGGCCATCATTGAAAATTTTGCCTTGGCTGCAAACATGATTCAAACGGCACATAAAACGAAATTGCCCATGGTAGCCCTCAAATTGGACTTTCAAAAAGCCTTCGACTCGGTCAGCTGGTCATGCCTACACAGTGTCTTGGCTACCTGCGGCTTCCCTCGGCGTTGGATCAGTTGGATCGAGTGCTTGCTTTCTTCGGCAACATCTTGAGTTTTATTAAATGGGGAACTGGGTGGCTGTTTTGCAAATAAGAGAGGTTTCAGACAGGGGGACTCCATCTCGCTATCTCTTCATTCTGGTGGCTGATGTTTTGCAACGACTTTGCTGCTCCGCCTTTGAATGTGGCAGTTTGATTCACCCTCTTGGTTCGGACAGGATGTTTCCTATTCTACAATACGCTGATGACACCTTAATCCTCTTTCACGGCACCGTTCAACAAGCTACAATCATCAAGCAGATCCTGTCGGACTTCTCTAGCTTCTCTGGGTTACAAATCAACTACCACAAAAGCACTCTCATCCCAATATGCATAGATAACTCTACCACTGATGTGATCGTTGGTGTGTTTGGCTGCCCAGCGTCAAGTTTCCCCTGCACGTACTTAGGCTTGCCCCTCTCTTTGCACAAGATTAGACATGACTTGCTACTTCCAGTCATTCACAAAGTGGACAAGAGGTTATCGGGATGGCTGGCTACTCTTTTGTCTTGGGGCGGCAGGCTGACGCTGATCAACTCTGTACTGGCTAGCATCCCAAGTTACTCCATGACATGTTTCCGCTGGCCAAAAGAATCCATCCACAAGCTCGAGAGTTTGTTGAGATCTTTCCTATGGCAAGGCGCGAGTACAGCAAAGGGAGGCCAATGTTTAGTTGCCTGGCATTTCGTCACCATGCCACGATCTGTTGGTGACCTGGGTGTTAGGGACCTGTCTGCTCACAACCAGGCCCTGCTGACAAGCTTTACAGCCAAGGTTCTTCAATACTCAAGCGTGTGCTGCTATCAATGGTTTGCCCAACAATACTGCCATGGCTCTGTGCCCAGGAGGAATTGTGCTCGAGACACTGCAATCTGGAGCGGCTTCAAGGAATCCATCCCCATGATTCTAGCCTCTTCAAGATGCTCCTTAGGATCTGGGAAGTTTATTTCTTTCTGGCACGACTGCTGGCTCCCGGTAGGACGACTCAGCTCTACTCTATCTACACTATACACTTTTGCACGAGATCAGGACTGCTCCGTGGCCTCTCAACACTCTCAAGAATCATGGCAACTACAGCTTCATCCAAACCTGTCAGTGACAGCCATGTATGAACTTCAACTACTTCTCTCAATACTAGCTCCTGTCACGCCAACATCAGATAGTTCAGACTCCAGGGTTTCTGCGATCTACAACAAGACCATCACTACAGCCCATGTCTACGAGGTACTCAACTTCCGTGGCGTGTCTTGTGCTTACGGTTCATGGATTTGGGACAGGATCATCCCCCTCAAGCATCATGTCTTCCTATGGCTACTGTTCTGGGACCGGTTAAACACTCGAGATAATATGATGAAGAAACGTTGGACTTCTGTTGCATCACACCCAGAATGTGATTTCTGTCCTGCTCCTGAATCTTCTTCCCACCTGGTGCTACGTTGTGCTCCAGCTTCTGTGATCTGGGACGTTTTCGGCCTCATAGACCTTGCTTCCAACTCTCTGAATCTCATCAGCTTTGTCGAAAGAGCTGAACAGCTTTGGCCGGCCCCGGGTAAATTCCACTTCCTCTTTGCTGCCGCCGCTGTCACAGCATGGCACGCCCGGAATGACATGATTTTTAACTCTAAGCGATGGCCCTCACTTATATCAAACAATATGCAAAGCAATTGGTGCATCTTTGGCGAAACAGGAGCCATGAACAAGATGACAATGATGCTATAGACACCTGGATCAATCTCTTAGTTTAAGTCTTTTTCTCAGCTTCGGCTCAATTGTTGTATATCTCTCTTCTTAAACACCCCACCCCCCCTTTTCTTGTTAGACTCCAATCTGGTGACTTACAGCCAGGGCACCATTGGTGCTAAATGTAAGATTCATGTAATCGACCCCCACGGGTCCCCAGGCTTCTAGCCTGTTTTGAAATATATATAAGGTAGACCGTATCTACCTTTCATTTAAAAAAAATATAACTATGACGGATATGAGTAATATAAGAACTACGTTCCAACATGCTTTCTTTGATTTCTCTAACAAGAAAGACGTATTTTGATCGAGTTAATTACACGTAGTACCACATTTGGGGCGGTGGTGGCGAATTGGTGCCATTTTTGGTAATTTTTACGTGTCAGTACCACGTTTGGGTCGAACCGTTGCAAATCGGGATAAACTTCGTATTTCTACGTATTGACACTGGAACTGACCGCCCGGGCCCGCGTGTCAGCTGCCACGCTGGCGAATTGGCACCCGCCCGCTCGCTCGATAGGTGCGGTCCGGCTCGAACCGGACTGGCCCGTGCTCTGTCTCCACTCTCTTCCTCCTCGCTTCCTGTGTTAGTCGATGAACCCTAGCTACCCCGCGCGTCTCTACGGTGATGGCGGCGGCGACCCCGGGCGGTGGTGGCAACAGCAGCGATGGCGGCGATGGCAATGGCAGCGGCACAAACATTCCCCTCTTCGGCATCGGCGCGGCAGGAGGAATCGAGGGGAGATCTCCAATCGAGGGCGGCGATGGCTACTCGAGCTCTGAGTATTCCAGCGATGACGATGAGTTCATGGAGCTCGCACTGTCCATGGAGCAGCGGGTACGGCTGGCAAAGCAATGGGTGGTGAACCCTAGCAATAGCCACGAGCTGACCCACGGGCTCGGCGGCGTCCTATAAGTTTCTGTCTTTTTTCTTCTCATTTATTTTCTAATTAGGGTTATAGTGTACTGACTAGGCAAATTGCA
Source organism: Triticum dicoccoides (assembly GCF_002162155.2). Taxonomy (NCBI): domain Eukaryota; kingdom Viridiplantae; phylum Streptophyta; class Magnoliopsida; order Poales; family Poaceae; genus Triticum; species Triticum dicoccoides. The sequence continues at coordinate 288,763,232 of NC_041389.1, forward strand.
TGTGAATTGTAGTTTATATGAAGACATATGGAATGTTAGGATCCATTTTGACAATAATGATCTGTTAGATAGGAAGTTAAGTTGTTCAGATGTGACATATCTGAATATGGTTGCATTGATGGAAACACAAGGCTTTAGTATTGATGATTCACTGATGTTTTACATGGAGACCCCAGGAGAGCAGGGCTTGGAATTGGTTGATAGTAATGTTAAACTACAGTTGATCAAGAGGCATAATGAGGAGAGTTTGGTGCTTAACTTGCTATTTAGGGCTTGTCCACCAGCTGGCAGTGTACCACAGAAGGGTTTTGTAGAGAAGCAAAATTTAGATCCAATTGTTTATTCTGAGTCTGTTGTTTATGATCTGGCTGATCCTCCTGTTTATGCTGTTGATCAGCAAGGTGTTGCTTATGAAGGTCAGAGTAGCTGCTCTATTGTAGCTGTAGGCCCTACTGTTTTAACACAAGAGACCAGGAGTGTTCTAAATCCAAAGTTAAAAGAAGTTGTGGAAGAAGAATAAGATGGCTATGATGGCAGTTATGCATCTTCATCTGAAGGGCAATATGATAGTGACACTAACCCTTATTATATGGGGGATTTAAGGCCTAACTATAATGAGGAAATGAATGATGCTGAAGACATGGAGATGGAAGAGGGAAACAAACAGAGAGAGGAAGAAGTACAAGAACAACATGAGGAAGAAACAGAGGATGAAGAATCAGAAGGAGGAAGAACAAGTGCATTATGAGGGTGACACAGAGGTAGAGGAATTATTTGAGTTGGAGGATAATGACCCTATTGTTCCAGAAGAGGAAGAAAAAATATCTGTGCCAACAAAGAAGAAGCAGAAGCTGCAAGTAAGGAGGGGACCAACAACAAGGTCACATTCCAGTGTTTTAGAAGAAGTGCAACCTGATTGGAAACCATCATCAGATGAAGAAGATAATAGTTTATTGAAGGACAGTGAAGATGATGGGTTTGATCCACTAGCATTTGTGCTACCTCAAAGAAGGAAGAGTAGGGCAAAGAAGAAGCCACCTAGAGTATGGTACAATGAGGATTTGGAGCAACCACACCAACAACTACAACTGCATATGTGCTTCATAGATCAACATCGATTAGAGATGCTTTGTTGAGCTTGCACATCACTCAGTGCAGAGACTTCAAGTATCACAGGAACTCAGATCAGAGGATCATTGTGAATTGCAAAAATGAACAATGCAAGTTCTGCATTGTGGCAGCTGTTATAAAAGGGGAAAACACTTTTGCAATTAAGAAGATGAGGATACAACACACCTGCCCTAGTTCTACTGAAACAAGCAGGGTAAGTGCCAAGTGGCTTGCAAAGCAATATGAGCCACTATTCAGATCTGATGTCAGTACTAGCATACATACACTTATTGATGCCTGCATGGAAAAGTATGGTATGGATGTGCCCAAGGCTATGGCATATAAGGCAAAAAACCTAGCTGTTGAGGCTGTGTTGGGAGATCATAGAAGCAATACCCAAGGCTGAGAGACAATGCTCAGACTGTGATGGATACAAACCCTGGGAGTAGAGTTGTAGTCACCACTGTAACTCCAAGAGCCACTGAAAAAATCCCACATCCAGGACCAAGATTCCATGCCATGTTTTACTGCATCAATGGAGCAAGGGAGGGATTTCTACAGGGGTGTAGACCATGAAGGAAATATGCCCTAGAGGCAATAATAAAGTTATTATTTATTTCCTCATATCATGATAAATGTTTATTATTCATGCTAGAAATGTATTAACCGGAAACATGATACATGTGTGAATACATAGACAAACTTAATGTCACTAGTATGCCTCTACTTGACTAGCTCATTAATCCAAGATGGTTATGTTTCCTAACCATAGACATGTGTTGTCATTTGATTAATGAGATCACATCATTAGGAGAATGATGTGATTGACTTGACCCATACCGTTAGCTTAGCACTTGATCGTTTAGTATGTTGTTATTGCTTTCTTCATGACTTATACATGTTCCTATAACTATGAGATTATGCAACTCCCGTTTACCGGAGGAAAACTTTGTGTGCTACCAAACATCACAACGTAACTGGGTGATTATAAAGGAGCTCTACAGGTGTCTCCAAAGGTACATGTTGAGTTGGCGTATTTCGAGATTAGGTTTTGTCACTCCGACTGTCGGAGAGGTATCTCTGGGCCCTCTCGGTAATGCACATCACTATAAGCCTTGCAAGCAATGTAGCTAATGAGTTAGTTACGGAATGATGCATTACGTAACGAGTAAAGAGACTTGCCGGTAACGAGATTGAACTAGGTATTGAGATACCGACGATCGAATCTCGGGCAAGTAACATACTGATGACAAAGGGAACAACGTATGTTGTTATGCGGTTTGACCGATAAAGATTGAACTAGGTATGAGCATCCGGGTTCCGCTATTGGTTATTGACCGGAAACAGTTCTAGGTCAGGTCTACATAGTTCTCGAACCCGTAGGGTCTGCACGCTTAAGGTTTCGATGACAGTTATATTATGAGTTTATGAGTTTTGATGTACCGAAGTTTGTTCGTAGTGCCGGATATGATTACGGACATGACGAGGAGTCTCGAAATGGTCGAGACATGAAGATTGATATATTGGAAGCCTATATTTGGATATCGGAAGTGTTCCGGGTGAAATCGGGATTTTACCGGAGTACCGGGAGGTTACCGGAACCCCCCGGGGGCTTAATGGGCCTACATGGGCCCTAGTGGAGAGGAAGAGAGGAGGCAAGGGCTGGGCCGCACACCCCTCCCATCCCTAGTCCGAATAGGACAATGAGAGGGGGGCGGCGCCCCCCCTTTCCTTCCTCTCTCCCTCCTCCTTCCCCCCTTCTCCTATTCCAACTAGGAAAGAAGGGAGTCCTACTCCCGGTGGGAGTAGGACTCCCCTTGGCGCGCCCCTCCTTGGCCGGCCGCCCCCTCCCCCTTGGCTCCTTTATATACGGGGGCAGGGGGCACCTCTAGACAACAATTGATCTCTTGATCTCTTAGCCGTGTGCGGTGCCCCCCTCCACCATAGTCCTCGATAATATTGTAGCGGGGCTTAGGCGAAGCCCTGCGACGGTAGAACATCAAGATCGTCACCACGCCGTCGTGCTGACGGAACTCTTCCCCGACATTCTGCTGGATCGGAGTTCGGGGATCGTCATCGAGCTGAACGTGTGCTAGAACTTGGAGGTGCCGTTGTTTGGGTGCTTGATCGGTCGGGCCGTGAAGACGTACGACTACATCAACCGCGTTGTTCTAACGCTTCCGCTTTCGGTCTATGAGGGTACGTGGACAACACTCTTCGCTCTCGTTGCTATGCATCACCATGATCTTGCGTGTGCGTAGGAATTTTTTTGAAATTACTATGTTCCCCAACAGTTGCATCCGAGCCTGGTTTTATGCGTAGATGTTATATGCACCAGTAGAACAGAAGTGAGTTGTGGGCGATACAAGTCATACTGCTTACTAGCATGTCATACTTTGGTTTGGCGGTATTGTTGGATGAAGCGGCCTGGACCGACATTACGCATACGCTTACGCGAGACTGGTTCTACCGACGTGCTTTGCACACAGGTGGCTGGCGGGTGTCTGTTTCTCCAACTTTAGTTGAACCGAGTGTGGCTACGCCCAGTCCTTGCGAAGGTTAAAACAGCACTAACTTGACGAACTATCGTTGTGGTTTTGATGCATAGGTAAGAACGGTTCTTGCTCAGCCCGTAGCAGCCACGTAAAATTTGCAACAACAAAGTAGAGGACGTCTAACTTGTTTTTGCAGGGCATGTTGTGATGTGATATGGTCAAAGACGTGATGCAATATTTTATTGTATGAGATGATCATGTTTTGTAACCGAAGTTATCGACAACTGGCAGGATCCATATGGTTGTCGCTTTATTGTATGAAATGCAAACGCCCTGTAATTGCTTTACTTTATCACTAAGCGGTAGCGATAGTCGTAGAAGCAATAGATGGCGTAATGACAATGATGCTACGATGGAGATCAAGGTGTCGTGCCGGTGACGATGGTGATCACGACTGTGCTTTGGAGATGGAGATCACAAGCACAAGATGATGATGGCCATATCATATCACTTGTATTGATTGCATGTGATGTTTATCCTTTATGCATCTTATCTTGCTTTGATTGACGGTAGCATTTTAAGATGATCTCTCACTAATTATCAAGAAGTGTTCTCCCTGAGTATGCATCGTTGCGAAAGTTCTTCGTGCTGAGACACCACGTGATGATCGGGTGTGATAGGCTCTACGTTCAAATACAACGTGTCCAAAAATTTTGCACATGCGGAATACTTAGGTTAAACTTGACGAGCCTAGCATATACAGATATGGCCTCCGAACATGGAGACCGAAAGGTCGAACGTGAATCATATAGTAGATATGATCAACATAGTGATGTTCACCATTGAAACTACTCCATCTCACGTGATGATCGGACATGATTTAGTTAATTTGGATCACGTGATCACTTAGATGACTAGAGAGATGTCTGTCTAAGTGGGAGTTCTTAAGTAATATGATTAATTGAACTTAAATTTATCATGAACTTAGTACCTGATAGTATTTTGCTTGTCTATGTTTGTTGTAGATAGATGGCTCGTGCTGTTGTTCCGTGGAATTTTAATGCGTTCCTTGAGAAAGCTAAGTTGAAAGATGATGGTAGCAACTACACGGACTGGGTCCGTAACTTGAGGATTATCCTCATTGCTGCCCAGAAGAATTACGTCCTGGAAGCACCGCTGGTTGCCAGGCCTGCTGTAGATGCAACTGACGATGTTAAGAACGTCTGGCAGAGCAAAGTTGATGACTACTCGATAGTTCAGTGTGCCATGCTTTACGGCTTGGAACCGGGTCTTCAACGACGTTTTGAACGTCATGGAGCATATGAGATGTTCCAGGAGTTGAAGTTAATATTTCAAGCAAGTGCCCGGATTGAGAGATATGAAGTCTCGAATAAGTTCTATAGCTGTAAGATGGAGGAGAATAGTTATGTCAGTGAAAACATACTCAAAATGTCTGGGTATAATAATCACTTGATTCAACTGGGAGTTAATCTTCCTGATGATAGTGTCATTGACAGAATTCTTCAATCACTGCCACCAACCTACAAGAGCTTCATGATGAACTATAATATGCAAGGGATGGACAAGACTATTCCCGAGCTCTTCGCAATGCTGAAAGCTGCGGAGGTAGAAATCAGAAGGAGCATCAAGTGTTGATGGTCAATAAGACCACCAGTTTCAAGAAAAAGGGCAAAGGGAAGAAGAAGGGGAACTTCAAGAAGAACAGCAAACAAGTTGCTGCTCAAGAGAAGAAACCTAAGTCTGGACCTAGGCCTGAGACTGAGTGCTTCTACTGCAAGCAGACTGCACACTGGAAGCGGGACTCCCCCAAGTATTTGGCGGATAAGAAGGATGGCAAAGTGAACAAAGGTATATGTGATATACATGTTATTGACGTGTACCTTACTAATGCTCGCAGTAGCACCTGGGTATTTGATACTTGTTATGTTGCTAATATTTGCAACTCGAAACAGGGACTACGGATTAAGCGAAGATTGGCTAAGGACGAGGTGACGATGTGCATGGGAAATGGTTCCAAAGTCGATGTGATCGCGGTCGGCACGCTACCTCTACATCTACCATCGGGATTAGTTTTAGACCTGAATAATTGTTATTTGGTGCCAGCGTTAAGCATGAACATTATATCTGGATCTTGTTTGATGCGAGACGGTCATTCATTTAAATCAGAGAATAATGGTTGTTCTATTTATATGAGTAATATCTTTTATGGTCATGCACCCTTGAAGAGTGGTCTATTTTTATTAAATCTCGATAGTAGTGATAAACATATTCATAATGTTGAAGCCAAAAGATGCAGAGTTGATAATGATAGTGCAACTTATTTGTGGCACTGCCGTTTGGGTCATATTGGTGTAAAACGCATGAAGAAACTCCATACTTATGGACTTCTGGAATCACTTGATTATGAATCACTTGGTACTTGCGAACCGTGCCTCATGGGCAAGATGACTAAAACGCCGTTCCCTGGAACTATGGAGCGAGCAACTGATTTGTTGGAAATCATACATACTGATGTATGTGGTCCAATGAATATTGAGGCTCGCGGTGGGTATCCTTATTTTCTCACCTTCACAGATGATTTGAGCAGATATGGGTATATCTACTTAATGAAACACAAGTCTGAAACATTTGAAAAGTTCAAAGAATTTCAGAGTGAAGTGGAAAATCATCATAACAAGAAAATAAAATTTCTACGATCTGATCATGGAGGAGAATATTTGAGTTACGAGTTTGGTTTACATTTGAAGCAATGCAGAATAGTTTCGCAACTCACGCCACCCGAAACACCACAACGAAATGGTGTGTCTAAACGTCGTAATCGTACTTTACTAGATATGGTGCAATCTATGATGTCTCTTACTGATTTACCGCTATCGTTTTGGGGTTATGCTTTAGAGACGGCCGCATTCACGTTAAATAGGGCACCATCAAAATCCGTTGAAACGACGCCTTATGAACTGTGGTTTGGCAAGAAACCAAAGTTGTCATTTCTTAAAGTTTGGGGCTCCGATGCTTATGTGAAGAAACTTCAACCAGATAAGCTCAAACCCAAATCGGAGAAATGTGTCTTCATAGGATACCCAAAAGAGACTATTGGGTACACCTTCTATCACAGATCTGGGGGCAAGATTTTTGTTGCTAAATTCGGATCCTTTCTAGAGAAGGAGTTTCTCTCGAAAGAAGTGAGTGGGAGGAAAGTAGAACTTGATGAGGTAACTGTACCTGCTCCCTTATTGGAAAGTAGTTCATCACAAGAACCAGTTCCTGTGACAACTACACTAATCAGCGAGGAAGCTAATGATATTGATCATGAAACTTCAGATCAAGTTACTACCAAACCTCGTAGGTCTACCAGAGTAAGATCCGCACCAGAGTGGTACAGTAATCCTATTCTGGAATCATGTTACTTGACCATGGCAAACCTACAAACTATAAGGAAGCGATGATGAGCCCGGATTCCGCAAAATGGCTTGAAGCCATGAAATCTGAGATGGGATCCATGTATGAGAACAAAGTATGGACTTTGGTTGACTTGCCCGATGATCGGCAAGCCATCGAGAATAAATGGATCTTCAAGAAGAAGACTAACGCTGATGGTAATGTAACTGTCTACAAAACACGACTTGTTGCGAAAGGTTTTCGACAAGTTCAAGGGGTTGACTATGATGAGACTTTCTCACCCGTAGCGATGCTTAAGTCTGTCCGAATCATGTTAGCAATTGCCGCATTTTATGATTATGAAATTTGGCAAATGGATGTCAAAACTGCATTCCTGAATGGATTTCTGGAAGAAGAGTTGTATATGATGCAACCGGAAGGTTTTATCGATCCAAAAAGTGCTAACAAAGTGTGCAAGCTCCAGCAATCCATTTATGGACTGGTGCAAGCCTCTCGGGGTTGGAATAAATGCTTTGATAGTGTGATCAAAGCATATGGTTTTATACAGACTTTTGGAGAAGCCTATATTTGCAAGAAAGTGAGTGGGAGCTCTGTAGCATTTCTGATATTATATGTAGATGACATATTGTTAATTGGAAATGATATAGAATTTCTGGATAGCATAAAGGGATACTTAAATAAAAGTTTTTCAGTGAAAGACCTCGGTGAAGCTGCTTACATATTGGGCATCAAGATCTATAGAGATAGATCAAGACGCTTGATTGGACTTTCACAAAGCACATACCTTGATAAAGTTTTGAAAAAGTTCAAAATGGATCAGGCAAAGAAAGGATTCTTGCCTGTATTACAAGGTGTGAAGTTGAGTCAGACTCAATGCCCGACCACAGCAGAAGATAGAAAGAAAATGAAAGATGTTCCCTATGCTTCAGCCGTAGGCTCTATCATGTATGCAATGTTGTGTACCAGACCTGACGTATGCTTAGCAATAAGCTTGGCAGGTAGGTACCATAGTAATCCAGGAGTGGATCACTGGACAGCGCTCAAGAATATCCTGAAATACCTGAAAAGGACTAAGGATATGTTTCTCATTTATGGAGGTGACAAAGAGCTAGTCGTAAATGGTTACGTCGATGAAAGCTTTGACACTGATCCGGACGATTCTAGATCGCAAACCGGATACGTGTTTATATTAAACAGTGGAGCTGTCAGTTGGTGCAGTTCTAGACAAAGCATCATGGCGGGATCTACATGCGAAGCGGAGTACATAGCTGCTTCGGAAGCAGCAAATGAAGGTGTTCATTTCCGATCTAGGTGTCATACCTAGTGCATCGGGACCAATGAAGATCTTCTGTGACAATACTGGTGCAATTGCCTTGGCAAAGGAATCCAGATTTCACAAGAGGACCAAGCACATCAAGAGACGCTTCAATTCCATCCGGGACCAAGTCCAGGTGGGAGCCATAGAGATTTGCAAGATACATACGGATCTGAATGTTGCAGACCCGTTGACTAAGCCTCTTCCACGAGCAAAACATGATCAGCACCAAGACTCCATGGGTGTTAGAATCATTACTGTGTAATCTAGATTATTGACTCTAGTGCAAGTGGGAGACTGAAGGAAATATGCCCTAGAGGCAATAATAAAGTTATTATTTATTTCATCATATCATGATAAATGTTTATTATTCATGCTAGAATTGTATTAACCAGAAACATGATACATGTGTGAATACATAGACAAACTTAATGTCACTAGTATGCCTCTACTTGACTAGCTCATTAATCAAAGATGGTTATGTTTCCTAACCATAGACATGTGTTGTCATTTGATTAACGAGATCACATCATTAGGAGAATGATGTGATTGACTTGACCCATTCCGTTAGCTTAGCACTTGATCGTTTAGTATGTTGCTATTGCTTTCTTCATGACTTATACAAGTTCCTATAACTATGAGATTATGCAACTCCCGTTTACCAGAGGAACACTTTGTGTGCTACCAAACGTCACAACGTAACTGGGTGATTATAAAGGAGCTCTACAGGTGTCTCCAAAGGTACATGTTGAGTTGGCGTATTTCGAGATTAGGTTTTGTCACTCCGACTGTCGGAGAGGTATCTCTGGGCCCTCTCGGTAATGCACATCACTATAAGCCTTGCAAGCAATGTAGCTAATGAGTTAGTTACGGATGATGCATTTCGTAACGAGTAAAGAGACTTGCCGGTAACAAGATTGAACTAGGTATTGAGATACCGACGATCGAATCTCATGCAAGTAACATACCGATGACAAAGGGAACAACGTATGTTGTTATGCGGTTTGACCGATAAAGATCTTCGTAGAATATGTAGGAGCCAATATGAGCATCCAGGTTCCGCTATTGGTTATTGACCGGAAACAGTTCTAGGTCATGTCTACATAGTTCTCGAACCCATAGGGTCCGCACGCTTAAGGTTTCAATGACAGTTATATTATGAGTTTATGAGTTTTGATGTACCGAAGTTTGTTCGGAGTCCCGGATATGATTATGGACATGCCGAGGAGTCTCAAAATGGTCGAGACATGAAGATTGATATATTGGAAGCCTATATTTGGATATCGGAAGTGTTCCAGGTGAAATCGGGATTTTACCAGAGTATCGGGAGGTTACCGGAACCCCCCGGGGGCTTAATGGGCCTACATGGGCCCTAGTGGAGAGGAAGAGAGGAGGCAAGGGCTGGGCCGCGCGCCCCTTCCCCCTAGTCCGAATAGGACAAGGAAAGGGGGCGGCGCCCCCCTTTCCTTCCTCTCTCCATCCTCCTCCCCCTTCTCCTATTCCAACTAGGAAAGAAGGGAGTCCTACTCGCGGTGGGAGTAGGACTCCCCTTGGCGCGCCCCTCCTTGGCTGGCCGCCCCCTCCCCCTTGGCTCCTTTATATACGGGTGCAGGGGGCACCTCTAGACAACAATTGATCTCTTGATCTTTTAGCCGTGTGCGGTGCCCCCCTCCACCATAGTCCTCGATAATACTGTAGCGGTGCTTAGGCGAAGCCCTGCGACTGTAGAACATCAAGATCGTCACCACGCCGTCGTGCTGACGGAACTCTTCCCTGACATTCTGCTAGATCGGAGTCCGAGGATCGTCATCGAGCTGAACGTGTGCTAGAGCTCGGAGGTGCCGTACTTTCGGTGCTTGATCGGTCGGGCCGTGAAGACGTACGACTACATCAACCGCGTTGTTCTAACGCTTCCGCTTTCGGTCTACGATGGTACATGGACAACACTCTCCCCTCTCGTTTCTATGCATCACCATGATATTGCGTGTGTGTAGGAATTTTTTTGAAATTACTACGTTCCCCAACAGACCATTCATTGGTTAGTTTATTTTAGCTTGTACACTACTTTGATGTTGTTATTTTCAATAGCTTGCACATATAAATGCATTTAACATGTTATGTTTACTTCCTGTTTTAGGTATTGATGGATCTTTTATCAAGCTGACCACTGGTGCACAAATCCTTGCTGCCACTGGTAGAGATGGCAATAACAACATATACCCACTGGCATTTGGCATTGTTGGACAAGAGGACAAAGCAAACTGGTGTTGGTTTCTACACCAACTGAAAATTTGTCTTGGAGGAGAAGTCGGACAGTATGGTCCATATACTATAATGTCTGACAGACAAAAGGTATGTTTATCCACCTTGCATTGCCTGCTAAATATATGTTTACATGTGTATTAGACAGTAGCTTAGTTGTTTAAATTGTGTGCACCAGGGGCTACTATATGCAGCGAATAGAGTTTTTCCTAACAGTCATCAAAGATTCTACTTAATACACATATATGCAAACTTCCAAAATGCTGGCTTTAGGGGGGAAGACCTTAAGAAGTGCATGGATAATGCCAGTTATGCATATAATGAACACAAATTTAATAAAGCAATGGATGATCTCAAAGCTGAGAGTGAGGAAGCTTGGCAGTGGCTTAGTGCAATACCCAAGAAAACATGGCTAGGCATGCATTTGACACAAATAGCAAGATTGGCTTGGTTGTCAGCAATTTGTCTGAGGTGTTTAACAAGTACATCCTAGATCATAGGTAAAAACCAATAAGAACTATGTGTGATGGCATAAAGGATAAGCAGATGGTTAGGTGGCACAGGAATAGAGAGAGTGGAAAGGAAGATAGATGGGAGATCACACCACATTACAGTGACAAGTTTGAGATTGAAAACTGCAAACCCATTCAAGCAGGTGTTAACTTGTGGCAAGTAACTAGTGGGGAGCTGAAAGGATCGATATGGTTGACTAGAGGGGGGGGGTGAATAGGCAACTAACAATTTTTTAAGCTTTTCTTTACCAAATTAAACTTTGCAACAAATAGGTTGTCTAGATATGCAACTAAGTGAGCAACCTATATGATGCAATAACAACTAGCAAACAAGCAAGCAAGAGATGAAACAATAAGTATGCTTGCGAAAGTAAAGGCACGAAATAACCAAGAGTGGAGACAGTGAAGACGAGGATGTGTTACCGGAGTTCCTTCCTTTTGAGGGGAAGTACATCTCCGTTAGAGCGGTGTGGAGGCACAATGCTCCCCAAGAAGCCACTAGGGCCACCGTATTCTCCTCACGCCCTCACACGATGCGAGATGCCATGATTCCACTATTGGTGCCCTTGAAGGCGGCGACCGAACCTTTACAAGCAAGGTTGGGGCAATCTCCACAACTATCGGAGGCTCCCAACAACAACACCACCACGAAGCTTCACCACAATAGAGTATGGCTTCGAGGTGATCTCAACCGTCTAGGGTGCTCAACACCCAAGAGTAACAAGATCCGCAAGGGATAAGTGGGGGAAATCAAATATCCTTTGGTGGAAGTGTAGATCGGGCCCTTGTCACCCAATCCCGAGCAAATCGACAAGTTTGATTGGCTAGGGAGAGAGATCGAGCGAAAATGGAGCTTGGAGCAACAATGGAGCTTAGAGGTGGAAGAGGTAGTCAACTAGAGGTAGAAGACATCCCTTATATAGTCGTGGAAAGAATCCAACCGTTATCCACTAGTTCTGCCCGCGACCCACGGTACTACCGCTCCAAGGAAGCGGTACTACCGCGGCGCCGCGCGGTACTACCGTGGACCACCACGGTACTACCGTGGCACCTGCACAGGCCGGAACAGACCTGAGGACGCAGCAGTACTACCGCTTGCGCGGTACTATCGCTCCCCCTTGCGGTACTACCGCAAGGCAGGAGGGTCACGGCCTGGGAAGGGCGCGGACGAAATAAATTTCATCCATGCCTACTTCCGCAGAAACTAGGGTGGTGCAAAAACCCGACGCGGTACTACCGACCGCGAGGCGCGGTACTACCGTGGCTGGCGCGGATGTAAAAAATTACATCCGCGCCTACTACCGCGACGCTGCGGTACTAGGCAGAAGGGCCATGGTACTACAACTCCAAGGGAGCGGTACTACCATGGGCCCCCGCGGTACTACCGCGCTGGACGAGCGGTACTACCGTGGGTGGCGCGGATGTAAAAAATTACATCCGCCCCTACTACCGCACCGGAGCGACACTAGGCCAGGGTGCAACGGTACTACCGCACCAGAGGGGCGGTACTACCGTGAGGAGCGCGGATGTAAAAAATTACATCCGCCCCTACTACCGCACCTGAGCGGCACTAGGCCAGGGTGCCGCGGTACTACCGCGCCAAAGGAGCGGTACTACCGTGACGCCCCGCGGTACTACCGCTTGTACCTGCGGTACTACCGCAAGTACAGCAGTAGTCGTCAGTTTTTCACACAACCAAGATAACAACGGGTAGCTCCAAGGTGCAAGGAAAGGAGGGACAAGTGTACGTGTGATTCCACCCTACCTTTCCGACGCGGACCCCCTCTTAATAGTACGGCTCTCCTACGACTCAACTCCACCAAAGAGAAACGTAGAACAACGCCGGCTTCAACAGTCTCCGAGGGGCACCGAATCGTCTTGTGCCTAATGATGAAGTATCTGAGAGACTCAAGGCACATGATTAGTCCGCACGAGTATTGTCATCAATCACCAAAACACTTAGGGATAAATATGCCCTTACAATCTCCCCCTTTTTGGTGTATTGATGACAACACGGGATTTGCACATAGATAATATATTTTTAAAGCAGTGGCAAACCCCATTTCTCTAAAATATAGACGGGGCTCCCCCTAGATGTGTGCACTTTAGATGAATGCTTTGGACTGCATGACACCCAAACTAGGATCAACACTCCCCCTATATTTTAGAGACCAAGACATGATAATAAGCATAGCATAGCATGAAAGTAGCACAATATAACACAAGCTAGCTAGGATAGATAGAGTGCATATGTCTTACACCATACGAGGTACGAAAACCAAGGTTCAACCGATAAAGACAGCAAAGAGTTCAACTGAAGGCAACAAACACACAAACTCGCAAATCCAAATCCCTACACTCTCTCCCCCTTTGGCATCGAGACGCCAAAAAGGCAGAGAGGACACCTAAACACACAAGAGGTGGCTCAAGCAGAGAAGTTGTCCCACGCCTCTTCGTCAGACTCCTCTACAGCTAGAATGGACTCCTCGGCCTCCTCCTCAGAATCAGTCCACTTGTATCCTTGCTTCTCCATCCACTCGGTCTCAGGAGTGATGCGCTCCTCAGATCCGCCAGACACATCCTCGCCATAGAGCTGCAAGACCTTGTTGTGCCGGCGATGACTCTCCTTGGACTCCACGTGAGCCCTGTACTGTCCCTTGGCTTGCATGCAGAAAAGAGACTTCATCTTATCCTTCAACCTCTTGGCCCAAGATGGCCTAGAGTCACTCTGAGAGGGCCTAGCAGAACGGCCCCCAGCAACATCCTCAGCTCCAGCAACATCCTCATCAACAGCAGCAGCCCTATCAGCAGACGCCTCAGCACGAGTAGCGGTGTTAGCCCAGTTGGGTTTGACCCTCAGACAAATGGGCTCCTGGCGAATCCAGTCTGGAGCCAAGAACTCCTCCTCAGGGTACATCTTCGCCCAAGTCTTCGAAATCAGCAGAAACAGGTAGGGTCCATAAATAGGCACCTTGCGGTTGAACACAGCAAACCGAAGCTCACACCAGATGATGTGAGAGACATCAAGTGGCTGAGTCTGAGATGAGCGAGCCTCCTCGCACAGAAGCATCATGTCCACCATGTAGGCATGAACCTTGTCTTTGTCACCGATGCGTGGGAACAGAGAGTTGCGGAAGATGCGGTACATGATATCCAGAAAGGGGTTGAGAACCAAGATTGTCTTGCCAGTGGCGAGCGTCTTCTCAACCATGAACGGGGTGAGCTTGTCCTTGTTAGCAGAGTCAGCATTGCCGTGAGGGCAAACACCGACGGGAGTGTCAAGTCCATCATCAGCAACGTGAAGCAAAACCATGAACTCCTTCCAGGTAGCAGACAGCTGGCGGCCATTGGTCATCCACGTCATCCTCCTCTCATCATTGGTGTGAAAGAACACTGAGGCAAAGAACTGACAAATGATCTCAGGGTCATAGTCCATGTGGAAAGAGATCACATGCTCAATGCCAAACTGCTCCACCAAGTCCAAAGCCTCCCCAAAGTAGTCACGAAACTTGTCCTTCCTCATGTGGTGCATCTCAATCCACTTCACCTCCACATAGGTATTCTGCTTGTTCTTGATGACATCCAAGTAGATCTGGGTTTGAGTCTTGTTCCAGAACAGTTCACACCCTCTGACAGTGGAGCGTGGAGTCACATAGGGGTGAAGCTGCCTGAGACGGACATACTCTTGAGCGCCTATCTCATCCATACCCCTGGCGGGCTCCTTGTGCTTGCTAGCGGTGGTCTTGACATTGCGCTTCGATGCAGATGACCCCTCGGGAACTTCTCCTGGGTTACGCAGACGCTTGGAGCCAGTGTCACGAACGGGATTGGCCCGGCGAGAGCCACCACCTAAGACACACACGCAAAGCACCAAAACAAGGCGAAAAGAATCAATGCAAAGGCTATAAGACAGCACACGAAACCCATAGAAGATAAACGAGAAAGTTGGCATGCTATAGATTTGAGCCACGGTAGATCTGCCATGGATTGTGTCGGTGTACTAAAGTAGGGGTGTACCTTAGTACCCCGAACTTGTGCACGGGCAGTCGCAGCAACCCGCGGCAGGGCTCGCCGGGCGCCTGCCAAGATCCTCCACGGCTACTTTGATGCCATTTAAGATCTAAGTACTCAACCCAAGGCCCCGGCAAGAGGAGCTTGCCGGGAAGGCCAACCAAGGCCCCGGCAAGAGAAGCCGGCCGGGAAGAAAACAGAGGCCCCGGCAAGAGGAGCTTGCCGGGGAGGCCGACCAAGGCGTCTCCAGAAGACTTGCCGTGGCACCCCGCGCGCCCCGGCAAGGCCCGACGGCCGGCAAGCTTGCCGGCACGACAAGAGAAGGGCCACAGCAAGGCACTTGCCGCGGCAAGGCAGCCACCCTACACCCAAACTCCAGCGCACCCTACGACGTGTCACCACAGGATCGCTCCTGGTGCACGTGGCGGGCAGTTGCGCAGCATGGCGGTGTGAGGTGGCAAGCGAAGCTGACATGGAGACCATCATGGCGATCGGTGGCGCCTCCAACGGTCGTTTTCCTGCACTATTGGGGCGACCAGACGGGCATTTAATGCCCTTGTCCCCTGCTGTCAGATTTAGGTAGGGGACACTGTTGGTAGTAGTTGTACCAACCTGCGTTTTTACCTTTCTACCCCTCTTTCTACGCTGCCACATGTCGGTGACCCCCTTAGACTATAAAAGGGAGGCCCATGCGGACGTAGAGGAGGTTCGACTCATTCGAAACCACAACACCACCATACGCTCGCTCTCGAGCAAGGCCCAATGAAAACACAAAGCAGCAGTAGGAGTTTTATCTCTCCGGAGAGCTCCGAAGCTGGGTAAAAAGATCGCCCATCACGCCATATCCCCGCGCGCGCGCCGACCTCGATCCGCTCTGCGCGCGGCCTCCGCCCCCCCCCTTGCCGAACCAAAAAAAGGGGCCCCTGCCCCATAGGTGCCCGGGGCCGCAGCCGACGCGGCGCCCCGACATCTCTGGCGCGCCAGGTAGGGGGCGCCGCGAGGTCGTGAGCATCTGATCCGGTCTCCACGCGCGCTACATCAACGCCTTCATCAACATGCCACCAAATAAGAAGCCTTCGGAGGTGGCTGCTCCGTCTACATCGATTCTGCCACCACCACCGGAGCAAACGGGCGGTGGAGTGGACGCCGGCGGAGGAGCGGGCGCCGACGGTGGGGTTCACGTCACCACCAGATCCAAAAACAAGGCCCCGCAAGCGTCGGCGACCATGCAGACACCACACCCTTCCCAGGAAGTGCAAGGTCGACAACGCCTCGGTGCTCCTAGCACCGTGCTCGCGTTGGAACAAGGCCAAGCTGGTGGGTCGCGAGACGCTCGAGGTCAGCATGCACGCCCGCATGCTGGCGCGAGCGAGGTACGGTCGCCCGGGCGGGGTGTTGCACCTCCCAATCAAGTTGGGAGTCCGAGCACATCCCGCTCCTCGCGCCGCTCGTCGCCACCACCACCCAAGACAGCAGAGGAAGCGCTGGCCCGAGCCCAGCTGCTTCTAGACTATCCTCCGGCGCCGCACAAGATGGACGACTAGAGGATGACCATATACAGCCTCATCGGCTTCGCCAACGGCGACAAGCCCCGGAAACCGAGCACATCGAGGCCCCGGCAAGGCGCCCAGGCGCAAGCCGGCGCCGACAAGACCGATGGGGGTGCCACCTCCGTGCACTCCCAGCCCCGAAGGCCAAAATCGCCGGCTCGTCGGGCCCACCCCGACGGTGACTCCACCGCGTCGTCGGACCCGCGAACCCGACTCGATCAACGCCACATTCTCCAAGAACGGCGGCACGAAGACGCTCGCACTCGCATCGAGCGTAGAAGGGAAGCGCGCCGTCAATCCGACCAGCGCGTCGGGCCCACTGTCGACATGCACGCTCCAGGGGAACCAAGCGACTTGCCGTACGCGGCAGGTTGCTCTGCGTTCACCCGCGAGCCGCGGCAAGTCCAGTGGCCCAAAATCAAGAACTTCAAGCCAGACGTGCCCGAGAAGTACGATGGCAGGATACATCCATCGGAGTTCCTCATCATCTACACCATCACGGTGCAGGCTGCTGGGGGGCGCGACGAGAAGATCCTCGCCAACTACTTCCTGCTGGTGCTCAAGCCCAACGTCAGATCTTGGCTCATGCACTTGCCGGACGGTTCCATCTCCTCATGGGCGGACCTGTGTCATCAGTTTGTCGGCACCTTCACAGGTGGCCACAAGCCTCATGGCCAGGAGAGTGACCTCCACTTTCTCGTCCAGAAGGAGGGAGAACCCCTGCGCAAGTACATACAGAGATTCAGCCAAGTGCAGCGCAACATCCCAGACGTCCACCCTGCCGCAGTTATCAGCGCGTTTCATCAGAACGTGCATAACCGCAGGATGAGGGAGGAGATGGCGATGTGCAAGATCAGAGACGTCAGCGAGCTCTATGCTCTGGCCGACAAGTGTGCACGGGCTGAGGAGGGGAGGAAAATCCCCGGAGAGGTTGCAGGAGCAGAAGGATGTGACAGTGGGGATGCCGCCCCGGCAAGGAAGAACCGGAGATGGAACAGCAGGAAGAGAAAGGCTAAGGATGTGCTAGCTGTTGAGCATTCCAGCAACGGAGGCAGCTCCGACAAGGCCAGGGCCGATGACTCCGGTGAAGCTGTAGTAGCCGCCGACAAGCAGGGTGGCTCCGGCAAGCGATATTGCAAGATCCACCGCACCAAGGGCCATGATCTCCAAACCTGCAAGAAAGTCGAGCAGATGGCGGAGCTACAGGAAGCCGAATATGAGCGCCGCGATAAGGAGAGAGCCCAGGGAGGTGGCGAAGGATCCGGCAAGAAGCTTGCCGCCCGGGGAGGGCGCCGCGGCAAGGCCAAGCCGCGGCAAGGAGATAGGCCTCCCCGCGGCCGCGACAAGGACGAAGATGAAGATGAGGATGATGAGATGGAGGAAGATGAGACCGATGACCAAGAGTTCCAGAAGGCGACAGAGGTGTTGTGCATCGACGGCGGCGCCTCCATGCACGCTTCACGCCGCCAACTCAAGCAGTGGGTGCGAGAAGTGAATGCAGCAGAGCCATCCGTCGAGTCGCGCAAGCCTCTGAAGTGGTCCAGCACGCCCATCGTCTTCGACGTTGAGGATCACCCTGATCGCATCACTACGGTCGGGTGCTTGCCAATGTTGGTCTCACCAACAATCCGCAACCTCAAGGTCACAAAGATGTTGGTTGACAGCGGGGCCGTCCTGAATCTGATTTCCTCCGCAGTGCTCAAGAAGCTCCAGATCCCCGACAGCGAGCTCGAAGAAACTGGTACCTTTCAAGGGATAAACCCGGGAAGGAGCAAGCCAAAGGGGAAGATCACACTGCCAGTTACGTTTGGCAGCGAGCTGAATTTCAGGACAGAGAGGGTCACGTTTGATGTTGCTGATTTCCCATTGCCCTACAATGGGATACTAGGCCGACCAGCGCTTGCCAAGTTCATGGCAGCCTCTCACTACGCATACAACGTGCTCAAGATGCCTGGTCCGGTGAGTGTCATCTCTGTCCAAGGCGACAAGAAGGATGCACTTATCTGCACCGACAAGATCTACCGGGAAGCAGTAGCCGCAGCAGAGTGCAAGCCACTTGCCGCTGAAGCTCCCCGGGGGAAGGAGAAAGTCAAGACCGGCAAGAGCAGCTCTGATGCCCACTCCGGCAAGCGCACCTCCCCGAAGTGCCGCGCTGCCGTCGAGGACACACCATCGAGCTCCACCGGCAAGTGCAAGAAGGCGAAGATAGCTTCGCCAGAGACCAAGAAGGTGGCCGCCAAGGAGGACGGCACTGGTGGTACCTTCACCATCAGTGCCACGCTTGATCCTAAATAGGAAAACGCGCTCGTTGCTTTCCTGCGGGCGAATGTCGATGTGTTTGCATGGCAACCATCTGACATCCCCGGCGTTCCCAGGGAAGTAATCGAGCACCACCTTGGCGTCTGCCCACACGCGCGGCCCGTCAAGCAAAGAGTCAGAAAGCAAGCAGTAGAGCGTCAAGAGTTCATAGCCGAAGAAATCAAGAAGTTGGAAGCAGCAGGCCTGGTCCGAGGAGTACTCCATCCGACGTGGCTAGCCAATCCAGTAGTCGTGCGCAAGGCAAACGGGAAGTGGAGGCTTTGTATCGACTTCACTGATGTTAATAAAGCCTGTCCCAAGGATCCATTCCCCCTACCGCGCATTGACCAGATTGTTGACTCCACAGCAGGATGTGATCTGCTTTCATTCCTCGATGCATACTCAGGATATCATCAGATCTTCATGGCAGAAGAGGATGAGGAGAAAACCGCATTCATTACTCTGTGTGGCACGTACTGCTTCGTACGGATGCCTTTCGGGCTAAAGAATGCTGGTTCAACATTTGCAAGGGTAGTCAGCCAAGCTTTTGAGCCACAGCTGCACAGGAATGTAGAAGCTTACATGGATGACATAGTGGTCAAGAGCAAGGACAAGGAGACTCTGATCCAAGATTTGGATGAGACTTTTGCAAATCTGCGCAAGGTCAATCTCAAGTTGAACCCCGAGAAGTGTGTGTTCGGAGTTCCTTCCGGCAAGCTTCTCGGGTTCTTTGTGTCTCAGGGGGGGATTGAAGCCAATCCCCACAAGATCAAAGCCATAGAGAAAATTGAAGCACCAAAGCGCGTCAAGGATGTGCGAAGGCTTGTCGGCTGCGTTGCTGCTCTTAGTAGATTCATTTCCAAGTCTGCTGAACGCGCCCTGCCATTTTTCAAAATCCTGAAAAAGGCGGGTCCCATGAAATGGACCCCGGAAGCGGAGGCTGCGCTGCAAGACTTGGAGAGATATTTATCCTCCACTCCAACACTTGTCGCACCTAAGCCACAAGAAAAGTTGCTGCTATACCTAGCGGCAACGAATCAAGTGGTTAGTGCTGCGTTGGTGGCGGAAAGGGAGGCGAATGATGAGCCAGCAGCCGCGGCAAGCGAATCCAGTGACAAACAGGGGGCTTCTCCGACAAGCTCTGGCCTGGCAAGTCCTGATCCGACGAGTTCTGGCTCCACCAAGAATGGATCTGTGCAGTTGCCGGAAGAAACACCGAGGAAGAAGGTGCAGCGCCCAGTTTACTTTGTCAGTTCCCTTTTACAGGGGGCTAGATCAAGGTACTCCGGTGTGCAGAAGTTGCTTTTCGGCCTACTCATGGCCTCAAGGAAGCTGCGCCATTATTTTCAAGAACATGAGATCACGGTTGTCACTCGCTTTCCGCTGAAGAGGATACTGCAGAATCCAGAAGCAACAGGCAGGATTGTCGAGTGGGCACTGGAATTGTCAAGCTTTGGCCTCAAGTTTGAAAGCACTTTAACTATTCAGAGCCGGGCTCTGGCAGAATTTATAGCAGAATGGACGCCAACGCCGGATGAAGAAACTCCGGAGAAGAGCACCCCCGTCAAGGAAGTTAGCAAAGAATGGATCATGTACTTTGATGGTGCCTTCTCGCTGCAAGGCGCCGGTGCGGGCATACTACTTGTCGCCCCCACCGGGGAGCACCTCAAGTACGTGGTCCAAATGCACTTTCCTAAGGAACAAGCAACAAACAATACTGCGGAATATGAGGGTTTGCTTGCCGGACTCAGGATCGCAGCTGAACTTGGGATCAAAAAGCTCATCGTCAGGGGTGACTCACAGCTGGTCGTCCGCCAAGTCAACAAAGATTACCAGAGTCCGTTGATGGAAGCCTACGTTGACGAAGTGAGGAAGCTAGAGGAACATTTTGACGGCCTACAAATGGAACATATTCCAAGGGCTCAGAACGACGTTGCAGATGGCCTGTCAAAATGTGCCGCACTCAAGTTGCCTGTGGAACCAGGGATTTTTGTGCTCAAGCTGACTCAACCATCCGTCACACCATCAACTGGATAGAGCAGGAAGAGAAAATTGCCTGCTGGCGACCACTCCCCGGCAGAGCTCCCAGAAGCCGCCGCCAAGAAGGTTCCCAGGCTCAACACAGAAAGAGCTGAGGAGCAGTCTGCTCCGACAAGCCCCAAGGCTTGCTTCGTTGAAGCTCACGCTCCCGACAAGCTGTGTCCCGACACGCTTGCCGGGGAACATCACGCTCCGGCAGGATCCCTGGTCCTTGCCGTCGGAGCGGATGTTCCTGCAGCGGCCTTTGCGCCTTTAGTCCTCGCTGTCGAGCCACAAGCTCCAGTCTGGGCACAGCCAATAGTCCATTTCCTTCAGACAGGAGAACTTCCCGAGGGACAAGAAGAAGCAGAAAGAGCAGCTCGGCAGTCAAGTATGTACCAGTTTGTCGATGACATACTGTACAGAAAAAGATTCAACGGAGTGAAATTGAAATGCATTTCCCGGGAAGATGGACAAGAGGTGTTAGCAGACATACATGGAGGCATATGTGGTCACCACATCGGTGCAAGAGCACTTGCCGGCAAGGCTTTCCGGCAAGGTTTCTTTTGGCCGACAGCCCTCCAGGATGCAACTGCACAAGTGACCAAGTGTGAAGCATGCCAGTTCCATTCCAAACAGACTCATCAGCCAGCTCAAGCTCTCCAAACAATCCCTTTATCCTGGCCATTTTTGGTCTGGGGGCTCGACATCCTCGGCCCCTTTCCCCGAGCTGTCGGGGGCTTTGAGTACTTGTACGTTGCAATCGACAAGTTCACAAAGTGGCCGGAAGTGGAACCAGTGAGGAAGGTGACAGCACAGTCAGCAGTCAAGTTCTTCAGGTCGATTGTTTGCCGTTTCGGAATCCCTAACAGGATCATCACCGACAATGGCACACAATTTACGAGTCACACCTTCATGCAATACGTCCAAGATCTTGGCGCCAAGATCTGCTTCGCTTCTGTTGCTCACCCGAGAAGCAACGGTCAAGCGGAGAGGGCAAACGCTGAAGTACTGCGCGGGCTCAAGACCAGAACTTTCGACAGACTGCACAAGTGCGGAAAAAATTGGATCAAGCAGTTGCCAGTGGTTCTTTGGTCGATCAGGACGACGCCAAATCGAGCCACTGGCCAGACACCTTTTGCTCTTGTCTATGGAGCAGAGGCAGTTCTCCCCACGGAACTCGTATACGGATCACCGCGAGTGCTCGCTTATGATGAGTTTGAGCAAGAGCAGCTGCGGCAAGATGACGCGCTGCTCCTCGAGGAGGATCGTCTTCAGGCTGCTGTGCGAGATGCTCGCTACCAGCAAGCTTTGCACCGCTATCATAGCCGCAAAGTTAACGCCAGAAGCTTCGAGGAAGGCGACCTTGTTCTTCGGCGCGTTCAATCCGCCAAGAATTCAAACAAGTTGATGCCGAAGTGGGAAGGCCCTTATCGGGTGAAACGAGTCACTAGGCCCGGCGCTGTCCGCCTTGAGACCGAAGATGGCATTCCAGTGAGCAACTCCTGGAACATAGAACATCTTCGCAAGTTTTACCCATAAGGCGCGGTTGCCGGACCCGTTCCGGCAACCACCTTTTGTACAAGCCTTGCCGCTGTCGCATGTAACACTTCGTACAAAGCCGGGCGCAGCTCCCATGCGTAAATAAAGTTTATGTGCCCTGCACATCTTGTCAAACTCAGTGCATCTTTCTTTTTCTTGCATATATATCTGACAATTTGTGCAACACTTACCCCCGGTAAGCAATAAAGAACCTTAGGGTTCCATATCATTATCTTTGCTTCTTTCTTCTCAAAAAGAAGATTCCTCCGCCCACAAGTTCACCGGGGGGGGAGGGGGAGATAAAGGTCTGAGCCAGGCGTCGTTCAAAGAAGTCTAGCCTTGCCGGGACGAAGACAATAGAAAAGCTAAGTTGCCAAAGTTTGAGCTTAGTCAATTTTAAATTTTCGAGTTATATTCCTTTAACGTTCGTGCCTTGTATGGAAAACTTGTGCACGGAGGAATCGACTCGCGACTAGGTTGCGCCCTTGATTTGTTTTCGAGTCCGCTCAACAATACAAGCGAGCTGCAACTAGCCCCGGCAAGGTTTCTTGCCGGAGGCCGCACCGCCAGCGGGCTGCTGATGTTCCGCACTCGGCAAGTGTGTTTGCGCCGGCGAGTCCCCTCGAAGCACAGGGTAAAAGCATACAAGGGATGTAACAGAGTAAAGGAAATAACATAGCAAGCAGTGCCCAGAATAGAGTTATATTACAAGAATGACCTATTATGACACTGACTAATTTGTTCTCATAACCGAAACAGCAGCAGCAAGAAAAAGGGAGAAGAAGGGCGGCCAAATCCACGCGCCCGCCGTCGACCCTCCTGACCTCGTTCACCTTGTCCACGATGGGTGCGACGATGGCCTTGAGATCCTCAAGATCGGCGCCGTCCGGCAGCTTCTTGGTGACGCGGGAGAGGTCGATGCCCGGGTTGCGGAAGAGGACCTTCACCAACACCTTCTCCAATACCCCGGCGCAGATCGCGCGCGACTCGTCGGCCAGCTGCTTCGGGATCCTTTCCCGGAGCTGCCGGAGAGCTGTCACCACATCCTTGAAGAAAAGCGTGAGCTTGGCGCTGGGCTGGAGATTCTCCTCAGTGGAGTACCCGAAGCCCGTCAAGCTCAGCTCCGCCAACTCCTCGTCGATGAGCGCGGCGATGCCGACGAGGCCTTCCGTCCAGAGCTCCACCGTGGTCTTGAAGGTGTTCTGGGCCTCGGCGGCCCTCGTCAGCAGCTCCACGTTGCCCTTGAGCTCCTTCCTCAAGTCGTCCTCTCGCTTCTTGGCGGCGTCCAGCGTCTCCGCCAAGGTAGTCAGTTTCAGCTCCAGACCGGCACTCGAGTCTTTGGCGGCATTTAGCTCCTTGGTCTTCTCGGTAAGCTGGACTTGCAGCTCGCCATGGGCGCGTGCGTCCTTCTCGCGCTCGCGCTAGAGTGCAGCAAGCTCTTCATTCTTTTTCCCCATATACGCCTCCAGCCGCGCCACCCTCTCCTCTAAATCCTTCCTGGCAGCCTCGGCGGCCGCGGCTGCGTCCTTTGCCTCCTTGAGTGTCCCACCAAGCGACTGCTCTCGTGCCTTGAGCTCCTCCTCGTGACTGTCCAGACTGGCTTTCTTCTGTGTCAGCTCACCTTCCCGCCTGGACATCTCCTCGGCGGCGAGCCTCTGCTGCTCCTCGGCTTCAGCCTTCTCCAGGATGAACGCCTCCTTTGCCTCGCCGAGCTGCGCTCTCTCCTCTGCAATGGATCGGAGGGCCTCCTGGTTGCGGTTCCGGAGCTCTTGTGCGTGTTTCTCTATGTCAACTCCCGCCCGCGCGACAAGTGCTTCCTGGGACTCAAGCTTCGCTTGCCGGGCGCGGTAGAGTGACACCAGCTTTCGGAGCAGCTGCTCCTCCTCGGACTCGCTGCTGCTGCTGCCTAGCCCGTCTACCACTGCCAGCCCGGCAGAGGCAAGTACTTCCCCGTCAAACTCCTCTCCTTCAACCAGTGCCCTGGAGCTCGACGCCCAGGGGAGCTTGATGTATACGCCATCGCCGGCTTTCAAATATGCGTCGGGTTGAGGCTCCTCGGAGCCTAGCGCCGCGTCAGCGGCGGAGGGGTCGGTAGTCGGTGTAGCACCTCGCGCTCCCGCATCCCCTGGGTCGTCAGTACGGTCGCCGGACCCCTCGCCGGCCCCTGTGCCAGCGGCCTTGGCGGCCTCTTCGCCGGCGGGCTCCTCCGCGCCGGTCTCTTCCTCAGCGGCGGCGACGTCCTCAGTATAGCCGCGCCCGTGCTGCTCGCCGGTGGCCTCAGCCTCCATCGGATCCCCAAGGGGAGGATCTGAAGGCAGAGAAAGGAAGGGACAGTCAAGCAAATGCCCGAAGAAGAAAAAGGGAGATCAGCAGAACCCGAGGGAGAGTCCCCGACAAGGAGGATCACCTGTGCAGGGCTCTGAGATCGTGGGCTCCACCACTGGGGGCTCACTGGTCCCACCCCTTGCCGGAGACCCCTTCCTTGCCGGGGATGGCTCCCATATCGGGGAATCGGCCCTCGGTGGCGTAGTCGAGGCCGATGACACCTCCGGGTCGGCCCCCGACTGCTCCTCCTGGGCCTGTTCTTCTCCTGTATACAAAAGAGTCAATAACGAAGATATTGGCAGAAGAAGAGGCGACCACGCGCGCTCCACAACGGGAAGTGAATCAAGGCACTTACGCTGGGGGCTATGCTGGGAGCTGCTACGGGGGGAAGGGACCGTGTCCGTCAAAGTGGTCTCGGACGCGTCTTCTGCAAGATCGTCCTCGATGTTAACCGCAGGGACCTTGGCCCTCTTCGACGCTCTCTCCGCCAAAGTCCTGAGACAGAACAGGAGTTCGGAGAGAAAAACAGATTAGATACAAGACAAACAACAACAAGGGACGAGCGAAAGGCGAGTGCAGTACGGAGGAAGCCTTACTCCTCTTCGTCCTCCTCCTCCTCGTCGTCATCAGAGCTCAGCACGGAGAGGTCAAACTCGGTGCCCTCCCTGCGCGGCGTGGCGGAGGGGTAGGCTCCCTCTGGCGCTTCCCAAGGGCTGCGGCAGGGTCAGGCGTGGCGGCCCGGGAAGACTCCGCCTCAGTTTCCGGCGCGGCTTGGGACCCTCCCGCGGCGACGAAACTTGCCGCGGCAGAGCGCGTCCCGCGGCGCCGCGGCTGCTGATCGGCCTGCGCCTCTGCCAGCTCTCCAACCCAACGGAGACGCCTTCTCGGTCGGAACTGGGGCTGCGCTGAGGGCTCCATCGGCGGCAAGTTGCTCGAACGCGGCCGACCGCTCGCACCCTCTGCAGGCTGGCTCGCTTCGGCCGCGGCCTCCCCTTCGCCGTCGCCCTCTCCGGCAAGATCTTTCCAGGCGGCAAGGCTTGCCGCCTCAGCTGCTTCTGCCTCCGCCAGCGTGAAGCCAAACTCGCCCGCGGCGGCGGCTGCCGCCACCTCTTCGGCCCTGCTAGCGATGTACGCCAGCTCGTTGGCAGTGGTGGCGCGGGTGAGGAGCTTCTGCTCGTCAGAATTAACTGCCGCCTCCGACAAGTCGTCGAAGAATTGCTGCACGACCTCGGCGGCGGGCTCTATCCAGTTGGCACTTACCCCGTGCGAGTCGCACTCTGGCATCATTGCGCAGATGCGATCGCGCTGGGAGTTGTTGCACAAGGGGATGACGCCGTGCGGCAGCCGGAACCACTCTGGATGATTGGCGTCGTGCTTGAACGTCTCCCTCAACATCGCGTCAAGCTCCAGGACCGTGAAGTTGAAGTTGAGGCCTGGGCGCAGCCTCATGAAATCTGTCGGGCCGCTGAATAGCCAGGCGGGCCTCCCCCTTGCCTGCAAAGGGGCGATACGACGGCGAAGGAAATCTGCGCCGACTGCCCCTGTCGTGAGCCCGGCGTGCCTGAGCCGGAGGATTCGGGTGGTGGCGATCGTCAGTTTGGCATCGTCCGGCGACAGAGCGCTCCAGTCGCCGCCACACACCACCCGAGTCTTGTGCAGCTCAGTGAACGACGGCAGATCGGCGTCACAGATCCAACACCACTCCGCCCTCCACTCGTCCCACTTGCCGCGGAGCTCGCCCGTCAAGTACACCTCCTTCATGCCCATCCGGGAGGTCCAGGCAATTCCGCCAGCCAGTGGCTCCCCTTTCTCGGCCCGAGGGGAGAAATAATGGCGAAAAAGAGCGACATTGGGGAGGATACCAACGAAGTTCTCACAGAGGTGCGCAAAAACCGCCATTGTCAGAACGGCATTGGGGGTGAAATCAAGCAGATGGAACCCGTAGGTGTTCATGATGTCGCAAAAGAAATAGGAAAAAGGCGGGCAGAGCCCGCAATAGAAGAACACAGGGAAGAAGTAGTACCCTCTGGGGCACTTCTTCGATTTGGAGGCTTCCGCGGAAAGCACCGGCGTGCGTGGGTGCGCCCGCGTTTCCGTCGACCAAAAGAGGTAGAACCCCGACCGCAACGCCTCCGGGGTGAGCTCGGGGGAGAAAAGCACCTGCTTCTTGCGCAGCGCCTCGAGCTCTTGCGCCTCGGCCGACTTCGCGGCTTTTGCGGCCTTCGCAGCCTTCGCAGCCTTCCCGGCCTTCGGAGCCATGGCAGGGGGCAGCGGGGGGAGGCAAAAGCGGCGACGGCGGCGACGGGCAGCGGAGTGCTGTTTCCCTCTCGATTCGGGGGACGGAGGAGAGCGGCGGAGCTTTTGGAGGAAGAAACTGCAAGTGGCGAAAGTGGGGGAACGACCCCGTTTCCTCTGCTTATAAACGGGGGATGCGAACGTTACACATTTCCTGGAGTTAAGTATTGACCACGTTCTCTCCCACGACGCCGCAATCGACGCGTGCCGTTGCGGGAGAACGCGGTGGACACGGAGTCCGATCCTGTGTGGCCCCAGGCCACGCGTGCCCATGCACTGTTTTGGGCCTGGCCCAACAGCGCTCGGCACCGTGTGTGGCCCAGGCCCGGGGGCTCCTGTCGGTGTACTAAAGTAGGGGGGTACCTTAGTACCCCGAACTTGTGCACGGGCAGTCGCAGCAACCCGCGGCAGGGCTCGCTGGGCGCCTGCCAAGATCCTCCACGGCTACTTTGATGCCATTTAAGATCTAAGTACTCAACCCAAGGCCCCGGCAAGAGGAGCTTGCCGGGAAGGCCAACCAAGGCCCCGGCAAGAGAAGCCGGCCAGGAAGAAAACAGAGGCCCCGGCAAGAGGAGCTTGCCGGGGAGGCCGACCAAGGCGTCTCCAGAAGACTTGCCGCGGCGCCCCGCGCGCCCCGGCAAGGCCCGACGGCCGGCAAGCTTGCCGGCACGACAAGAGAAGGGCCGCGGCAAGGCACTTGCCGCGGCAAGGCAGCCACCCTAAACCCAAACTCCAGCGCACCCTACGACGTGTCACCACAGGATCGCTCCTGGTGCACGTGGCGGGCAGTTGCGCAGCATGGCGGTGCGAGGTGGCAAGCGAAGCTGACATGCAGACCATCGTGGCGATCGGTGGCGCCTCCAACGGTCGTTTTCCTGCACTATTGGGGCGACCAGAAGGGCATTTAATGCCCTTGTCCCCTGCTGTCAGAGTTAGGTAGGGGACACTGTTGGTAGTAGTTGTACCAACCTGCGTTTTTACCTTTCTACCCCTCTTTCTACGCTGCCACATGTCGGTGACCCCCTTAGACTATAAAAGGGAGGCCCATGCGGACGTAGAGGAGGTTCGACTCATTCGAAACCACAACACCACCATACGCTCGCTCTCGAGCAAGGCCCGATAAAAACACAAAGCAGCAGTAGGAGTTTTATCTCTCCGGAGAGCTCCGAAGCTGGGTAAAAAGATCGCCCGTCACGCCATATCCCCGCGCGCGCGCCGACCTCGATCCGCTCTGCGCGCGGCCTCCGCCCCCCCTTGCCGAACCAAAAAAAGGGGCCCCTGCCCCATAGGTGCCCGGGGCCGCAGCCGACGCGGCGCCCCGACAGATTGCGATACTAAAGGCTTAGTATAGCTCCAGACGCGGTAGTACCGTGAGGGGTCGCGGTAGTACCGTGGCTGGGGCAGTAGTAAGGCTTTAGTACCGCACGGCGCGCGATAGTACCGTGAGAGCGGTAGTACCGCTTACCGTGAGAGCGGTAGTACCGCTCCCTACAGGCAGTAGTACCGCGTCGCGTCGGATCTAGCAGGATTTGAATCTGAAAAGAACCGCGAAACCATGGCGGTGCTACGGTGACCAGATCTAGTGCAAGACAACAATACAAGTGTAAATCCTATGCAAGACTACACTCCTTCATCCTACTCTTGTAGAGATCTAGACTAGGAATCTCAAGAACATACAAGCCTCCCCCAAAACCTAGAAGAACCAAATACAATCAAAACGGAGAAGGATTTGGGGAATCCTTGTTCCATAGCAAGAGCACGTGGTGGGTAACGATCCCACCGGACGGAATCACGGGAGGGCAGCCGGTGGAGGAGATCCGGCGATGAAAGCCGGCTCCGTTCGTGAGCACGAGAGAGGAAGAGACAACGTGGAGAGAAGAGGACGAATGGGTATGGGGGAGTTAGAACTCCCCCTGCCCGATCTTATCCCCACGCGCTTCGAGCCGGCGCGGTAGTACCGCGGGTCATCGCGGTAGTACCGCCCGGGCGGAAGTACCGCGCCTAGGCGGTAGTACCGCTCAACCAGGCGGCAGTAAAAAATTACTGCCGCTTGGGGACGGTAGTACCGTGCTCCCATCAGCGGTAGTACCGTGGTTGGCCGCGGTAGTACCGTGGCCTACCGCGGTAGTACCGTGAGCTCATGCCACCGAAGGTTTCGAACAAGAGAGAAAAATGCCTTTGCACCAAAAAACAGACACAACCCAAAACTGCACAAGAACAAGCACATACCAAGGGAACAACAGGAAATCCCAATGTAACGAAACCTCTCATGGAGAGAGGGCGGTGGCCGAAGCCACCTATGTTTGAGTTGGATGGTATGGCACCGCGAAGAATTATCCTTGGGCCCATGACCAAAACTCGTCTTTGAAGCACAAGTACCATCAAAAATGGCTAATGTGAAAGAGGTGATCTATTTATGCATAATGGGGGGAGGGAGAGTTCATTGAGAGAACAACACTCCCCCTATGTCCATGCCTACATCTAAACTAGACAACAAGTTGAGTGTGGTGGGGGGTGCACGGGTTCAAGTCACATTGCTCAAATCAATGATATTTAGCCCATGCCTTAACTCGCGAAATCTTGCTTCATCCAAGGGCTTCGTGAAAATATCTACAAGGTTATCATGAGTGTTGACATACTTGAGCTCGATCTCCCCTCGCCTAATGTGATCCCGAATGAAGTGATACCGAATCTCAATGTGCTTCGTCTTGAAGTGTTGCACCGGGTTGAGAGAAATCTTGATGGCACTTTCATTATCACACCAAAGAGGCACTTTGTCACAAATGACACCGTACTCCTTTAAAGTTTGCCTCATCCATAGGAGTTGAGCACAACAACTACCGGCCGCCACATACTCCGCTTCGGTGGACGAGAGAGACACACAACTTTGCTTCTTGGAAGACCAACTTACCAAAGTGCAACCAAGAAATTGGCACCCTCCGGAAGTGGACTTCCTATCCACTTTGTCTCCCGCCCAATCGGAATCCGTGAACCCTTCAAGCTTGAACTTTGCTCCTCTTGGGTACCATAAGCCAAAGTTTGGGGTATGAGCCAAATATCGAAAGATTCGCTTGACCGCCACAAGGTGACTTTCCTTTGGTGCGGCTTGAAAACGTGCACACATCCCCACACTCAACATGATATCCGGTCTAGATGCACAAAGGTAAAGCAAGGAGCCAATCATGGAGCGATATACCTTTTGATCCACCACTTTACCATTGGGATCGATGTCAAGTTGGCACTTGGTAGGCATTGGTGTAGTAGCCGGCTTGACATCACTTAGCTTGAATCTTTTAAGCATGTCTTGAGTGTATTTGGCTTGGTTGATGAAGGTTCCTTCTCTTCTTTGCTTGATGTTGAAACCAAGGAAGAACTTCAACTCTCCCATCGAAGACATCTTAAACTTGGAGGTCATGAGAGCGGCAAATTCTTCATTGAAAGCTTTGTTAGGGGAACCAAAAATAATATCATCAACATATAGTTGGCATACAAACAATTCCCTGTTGACCTTCTTAGTAAAAAGAGTGGGGTCGATTAGCCCTACTTCAAAACCACGATCTTGTAGCAACTCGGTAAGGTGGTCATACCACGGACGTGGGGCTTGTTTAAGGCCATAGAGTTCCTTATCGAGTTGATACACATGATCCGGAAAGTAGGGATCCTCGAACCCGGGGGGTTGCTTGACATAGACCAACTCATTAATGGGACCATTAAGAAAAGCACTTTTCACATCCATTTGTTGCAACTTAAAGTTGTGATGGGAAGCATAAGCAATCAACAAACGAATGGATTCAAGACGAGCAACGGGAGCAAAGGTTTCACCGTATCGATACCCTCGACTTGGGAGTTGCCTTGTGCTACCAATCTTGCCTTGTTGCGAATGATGTTCCCATGGGCATCTTGCTTGTTCTTGAAGATCCACTTGGTCCCAATGACATTGTGGTTCCCGGATGGTCTTGGCACCAATCTCCACACCTTGTTGTACTCTAAGTTGTTGAGTTCTTCATGCATGGCATTGAGCCAATCCGAGTCTTCGAGCGCCTCATAGTCCTTTTGGAGTTCGACACAAGAGACAAACGCGTGATGTTCACAATAGTTTGCCAATTGTCTACGAGTGCTTACCCCCTTTCTTATGCTTCCAACCACATTTTCCATGAGATGGCCTTGGGCGGTGAGCTTGGAAGCAATCTTCGCGGCACGACGCTCTAATTCCTCCTCGGATGTGGAAGGAGGAGGGTTGACTTGATGATCTTGAGCGCCGTCTTGAGCTTGTTCTTGATCTCGAGGTTGCTCTTGATCTTGACTTGCTCGAGGGGGAGAACTTGACCTTGGGCATCATTTAGTGGTTCATCACCGTCTTGAGGTAGATCTTGCCCTTGGTCTTGTTCACGAGGGTGAGGGCCTTCACTTTGTTCTTCGGAAGCGTGTGGGTCTTGATGAGGTGATGTAACATCCCAATTTTCCTAAATTAGGATGTTATTAGATCATACATATGCATATCATATTTTCCATGCATTATTTGCTCTTCTGCAATATTATTTTCATTATGCAACTAAAGGCAATTTATTGGAGTGGAGATAACATGACTTCTCCCCTGTTTAAAAATGTTCATAATGTGCAGAATATTATTTCCAGTTCATCTGATATGTTCTGGTAATTTTTGCAATCTTCAAAATATTTTATTTGTTTGTTTTATTGCTGTTTGTGTGGCCTATTGCATAAACTGATTTTCAAAAATTGCATTAGGTGAGGAACTAGTGTTCCTGTAGTTTATATTAGTAGTCTATATTTTACTGTGTGTATATCTATTTTTGTTTAGTTTTTATTATGTTGTTTTTATTTTAGTTTAACTGCTGTAGCAGTTTTGTTTTCTTTAAAAAAAAGAAGCAGCGCAGCATAGCGCCGCAGCGCGGCCCAGCTAGCCCGCGGCCCAGCAACCACCGCCCGCGCCGCAGCCCACTTAAGCCGCAGTGAAGCGGTACGCCGCTCGCTCGCACCCGACCCGCGCCCGATCCACCCCTCGCCTCTAGCCGCTGACAGCGGGACCCACTCGCGCCCCTGTTCGTCCCTCCCCGAGCCGGACACCACACGCACGCACCGCACGCACGCCGAGGCCGAGCCGGTTCACCCCGCGTCCCTGGTCCACCTCGAGCGCTCCCGAGTCGCCGTGTGCAAGCAGAAGACCCAGGGCGACCCCGCATCCACTCCTCGTTCTTCCTCGTTGCCGCACTCTCGAGCGAGGGCGAAACGCATCTCACCGTGGAGATCCGCCGGCGCCGCCGTTCGCCAGTCGTTCCCGCCGCCGTAAGGACGCCTCGGACCACCCCGTTTACTCTCCTCGACCATCCGCTCATCTCTTCACTATTTTGACGTCGTTTTGTCGCCTAAGACGCAGCCGAACACCGCCACCACCGACGTCTGCCGCCGCCGGAGCACACCACGTTCACGTCGTCACCGCCGCCCGCAGAGGATGCCCCGCCGCCGTTGAACACCACCACCACCTCCGCCACTCACCGCCGCACCCATCCGTCGCTTCACCTTCGCCGCAGACACGCCGGAGAGCCACCGCCGCCGACGCCCGAAGCCGCCGCCGTTTTCCTCTGTAAACGGTGAGCACACACGCACAGGAGGTTTTTCGGCCAACCGCTCGCTGCCACGTGGCACGGCTACAGTGCACGCTGCTGCAGTTCCAGGAGTTTTCTGCTGCCTTTTGTTTCTTTTCCAGATTTTAATCCAAATTTCAATTTGCTATAACTCTTAGTATATTTGTCCAATTTAAGTAATTCTTTCTCCTATGCACTCACAAAATTCAGCACAATATCACAGTACCAACTTTGCACATGTTTGCTCTGTTCAAATTTGAATTAGTTTGAATTTGAATTAAACCTTCCGGAGCCATAACTCTCAAACCGTTTATCGGATTCGAGTGATTCTTTTTGCGTTGTGACCGTAGTGCAATTTAGGTGTTGTTAAGCTTCTTTTGTTGTGTTTTTGAAATGATTTTCTTGCTGTTGGTTTTATTTTGGTTCGATTCGTGTTCCGATGATTGATTTGTTGAATTGTGTGAAACGTGTAGATTGTCCGGAGTGCGACGCGAGCTATTGTCAGGAGTGTGACTTTCTAAACCAGAACCAAGGCAAGTACATGTTGATCATCCTTTACCTATTGTTTTCTATGCATGTAGTTATATCACACTATGAATATATGCATGTATATGATTACTATATTATTTTGCTATATGTTGTTGAGCTATCTTCCCGTCTTTGCAAATCGTGGTAGTTGTAGGTTGCTATGCTTTGTAGACGGGGGTGGTTCGTGTATACATTGAGTGTATGTGAGGATTATATATATATATAACAATTGAGTAGTAACTCAGGATTTAACTCACCTCTGGGCGGAAGTGGTATTGCTTGGTGTTGAGGGAAGGCATCATGGGGTCTTGCACCTTTTCTAAGGCCATGCACTCATGAGAGTGCACCCTAAGTGGAATGCCGCCCAGGTTCAAAAAGATCAGACAGACTTAGTGACTAGTAGCTTCCATGTGCGGCCACTAGCTATATGGGCTCTGGCTTAGTTGATCAGTTGTTGGAACCCTGGCCCAGACAGTGTCGACAGATGTAGCATATGTAGGTGGGATGTGGCCGTCAGGTGGTTAAGGGAACCTCTTCTGAAAGACTTCGTCTCAATCTTCGGATTGGGTCCAGTGGGTAAAGCGTACAAAACTCTGCAGAGTATTAAAACTAATCATGATTAGCCGTGCCCCCGGTTATGGGTAAATTGAGCCACTATGCCATTACAGTTGTTGGATGATCTTGACAGATGTGACACTTAATAATATTTGTGGGCAAATTAATAAAGGGTAGGTTGGAGTTGATTTTGCCAACTCAACCTTGTGTATTCAATTGTAGTAATAAAAGGACTAAATAAAAATTTGACTATTAGGTAGTTATTAGGATAAAATCAGCTTTATGCAAAAATAAACCCTCAAGCCTTCCTTTGTTGTACTATGCATATACATGTAGGTCTGCTATATTATTACTCCTGTGTAACTTGCCAATACATTCAAAGTATTGACCTATATGGCTGCAACGTCTCATGTTGCAGGATATTCAGACGAAGAGTAAGGTACCGTTAGGGTCGCGAGTCTACACTCAGCATCGCCAGTGGGCTATGATGGGACTCATCGTTATTTTCTGCTACTTTCCGCTGTTTGATTGAATAAAGCTAGCCAAGTGCTATGCAGATTGTTTTATTTTATATATTTTGGATCATACGATGTAATAAATGATGCACTTGCTATTCTGGTATTCATCTATACTGTGTGTGCTAGCGAGTTCGATCCAGGGACTAGCACGGTAAGCACAGAGACTCAAATCCTTCGAGGTTTGGTCGTTACAGATGGTATCAGAGCAGTGTGTTGACTGTAGGACGTGACCCTAGAAAATGGATTAGAAAGCCATAGGAGTGAAAATTATTTTATAAACAAGCTATACTTCTTGCTATTTATTAGTTAACCCCCTCAAGTATGTTGCCAGTTAAGTAGGAACTAGTGCTGAGACCCCCATTCATGCTTGTTTTATATTGCAACGCTATCGTGTTAGCGTATCTGATTATGCCCACTTTTGTGGTATGAAGATACTAGATTGTTTGCTTGATTGGTAGTTTGTTTGTTAATTTATATCTTGTCGAAATTATTCGACTATATATGTATATATATAATATTGTTTGTTGTTTGTTGTTTGTTGTTTGTTGTTGGTGTTATTCGTTGTTGTGTTTTGTTGCCTTGATCATATTATGCATTTGGGTAGAATATATTTATATATACATAGCTTTTGGCCCTATTATATCTATAACTCATCTATTCTCGCCAACCAAAACCCTTAGTATGCCTATTAGAGTGAGTTCCCCAGGAGCTGAGATGATAGCAGGTGTTGGTTGCCATCAGTTGACTTTGTCTATTGGGAAGTATGAATTTCCCACAAGGTCTGGATATTATTTTGGGTATGGACTGGATGATCAAGTATGAGGGTGTTATTGATTGTGCCAGTCGAACTATTACTCTCAGTGCACAAGGAGGGAAGAGGATCAAATATGTATGTAAGTATAAGCATAATCAGGTGCAGGTGAACTCTCTTAAGGGGGGTAGCCTGGAAGAGGTGCCAGTTGTGAGGGATTATCCAGATGTGTTTCTAGAGGAGTTGCCAGGTATGCCACCAGATAGGGATATTGAGTTTCTTATTGATTTAATACCAGGCACTGGACCTATTGCAAAGAGACCGTATAGAATGCCTCCTCAAGAGTTGGAGGAATTGAAGAAGCAGATAAGAGAATTGCAGGCACAGGGATTTATTCGCCCAAGTTCATCACCTTGGGGAGCTCCAGTTTTGTTTGTGGAGAAGAAGGATGGGACTTTGAGGATGTGTGTTGATTATCATTCTCTGAATGAGGTAACCATTAAGAATAAGTATCCTTTGCCTATGATAAATGATCTATTTGATAGTTGGAGGGAGCTACTGTGTTTTCTAAGATTGATCTTCTATCTGGTTATCATCAATTGAAGATTCGCGGGCAAGATATTCCAAAGACTGCTTTCACCACGAGGTATGGGTTGTATGAATATACCGTTATGTCATTTGGACTGACTAACGCTCCTGCATACTTCATGAATATGATGAACAAGGTGTTTATGGAGTTCTTGGATAAATTTGTGGTTGTTTTCATTGATGATATATTGGTGTTCTCCAAGAATAAGCAAGAGCATGAGGTGCATCTACGTTTGGTATTGGAGAAATTGAGGGAGCATCAGTTGTATGCCAAGTTCAGCAAGTGTGAGTTTTGGCTAGATGAGGTAGCATTCCTTGGACATGTTGTGTCAGGTAATGGAGTTGCAGTTGATCCATCTAAGGTTGCTGCAGTTACAGAGTGGGAGACACCCACGACAGTTGGAGAGATTCGCAGCTTTTTGGGCCTTGCAGGTTATTACAGGAGGTTTATTGAGAACTTCTCCAAGATTGCAAAACCTATGACTGAATTGTTGAAGAAGGAGAAGAAGTTTGTTTGGACTGATGAATGTGAAGCCAGCTTTCAGGAATTGAAGCAGCGTTTGGTTACAACACCTGTCTTAACTCTGCCGGATATACATAAGGACTTCCAGGTATATTGTGATGCTTCTCGGCAAGGACTTGGGAGTGTTTTGATGCAAGAAGGTAAAGTTGTTTCATATGCTTCACGTCATCTTAAGAATCATGAGCATAATTATCCTACACATGATTTGGAGTTAGCCTCAGTTGTGCATGCATTGAAAACTTGGAGGCCATACCTTATTGGTAATCGTTGTGATATATTTACTGATCATAAGAGCTTGAAGTATATTTTTACTCAGAAGGATTTAAACCTCAGGCAGAGGAGATGGTTGGAGCTTATTAAGGATTATGATTTGAATGTGCAGTATCATCCTGGTAAGGCTAATGTTGTTGCTGATGCATTGAGTCGTAGGAGCCATGCTAATGCAATTAATATTGATAATATGCCACCCGAGTTATGTGAACAGTTCAAGAATCTCAGGTTGGAGATGGTTCCTAAGGGATATTTGGCAACACTTGAGGTAAAGCCTACTTTGCTTGATAGGATTAGAGAAGCTCAAAAGGGTGATAAGGAGATTGCTGAGATAAAAGAGAACATGGTTAAAGGTAAAGCAGAAGGTTTCCATGAGGATGAACATGGGGCCATATGGTTTGAGAAGCGTATTTGTGTACCTCAGGATGCAGACATCAGGAAGTTGATTCTTCAGGAGGCGCATGATTCACCTTATTCTATTCACCCAGGTAATACTAAGATGTATTTGGATTTGAGGGAAAGATTTTGGTGGCCTAGCCTGAAGAGGGAAATTGATGGATATATTGCAACATGTGATGTGTGCCAGAGAGTTAAAGCAGAACATCAGAGACCGGCAGGTTTGCTACAGCCATTGCCTATACCTGATTGGAAGTGGGATGAGATTGGTATGGATTTCATTACAGGTCTACCCAGGACTCGGTCAGGTTATGATTCTATTTGGGTAGTTGTTGATCGTTTGACTAAAGTTGCTCACTTCATCCCGGTAAAGACTACTTATACCAGTGCTCAGCTAGCAAAGATTTTATATGTCTAAAATTGTTTGTATGAATGGAGTTCCAAGGAAGGTAGTGTCTGATAGAGGTACTCAGTTCACATCTAAATTTTGGCGTCAGTTGCATGAATCCTTGGGCACCAGGCTGGAGTTCAGTATAACTTTCCATCCACAGACAGATGGGCAGACAGAGAGGGTAAATCAGATTTTGGAGGATATGTTGAGAGCTTGTGCTTTGGACTACGGGTCCAGTTGGGATGATAATTTACCCTATGCAGAGTTCTCATATAATAACAGTTATCAGGCTAGTCTGAAGATGGCACCATTTGAGGTATTGTATGGCAGAAAGTGCAGGACACCGTTAATGTGGGATGAGGTTGGAGAGCGTCAGTTCTTTGGGCCAGACTTGATCAGAGATGCTGAGGAGAAGGTCAAGTTGATTCGTGACAAGCTGAAGATAGCACAGTCCAGATAGAAGAGTTATGCAGATGCAAAACGTAAGGAGGTGACATATGAGGTAGGAGACCGTGCATATCTTAGAGTTTCACCACTTCGTGGAATTAAGAGGTTTGGAATCAAGGGTAAGTTAGCACCACGTTTTGTGGGGCCTTACACGATCTTGGAGCGTAGAGGAGAGGTAGCTTATCAGTTGGAGTTGCCAGAATCTTTGTCAGGAGTTCACGATGTGTTTCATGTATCTCAGTTGAAGAAGTGTCATGCAGAGATGATGGATGTTCCATTGCGGGGCACAGTGCCACTTGAGGCAATTCAGTTGGAGAGTGATTTGACATATGAGGAGAAACCTGTTAAGATTTTGGAGACAGCAGAGAGAGTTACTCGCACCAAAACAATCAAGTTATGCAAGGTTCAGTGGGATCATTATACAGAGGAGGAAGCTACCTGGGAACAAGAGGAAGATCTCAAGCAGGATCACCCACACCTATTCGCTAGCCAGCCCGAATCTCGAGGGCGAGATTCATCTTAAGGGGGGTAGGTTTGTAACATCCCAATTTTCCTAAATTAGGATGTTATTAGATCATACATATGCATATCATATTTTCCATGCATTATTTGCTCTTCTGCAATATTCTTTTCATTATGCAACTAAAGGCAATTTATTGGAGTGGAGATAACATGACTTCTCCCCTGTTTAAAAATGTTCATAATGTGCATAATACTATTTCCAGTTCATCTGATATGTTCTGGTAATTTTTGCAATCTTCAAAATATTTTATTTGTTTGTTTTATTGCTGTTTGTGTGGCCTATTGCATAAAATGATTTTCAAAAATTGCATTAGGTGAGGAACTAGTGTTCCTGTAGTTTATATTAGTAGTCTATATTTTACTATGTGTATATGTATTTTTGTTTAGTTTTTATTATGTTGTTTTTATTTTAGTTTAACTGATGTAGCAGTTTTGTTTTCTTTAAAAAAAAAGAAGCAGCGCAGCATAGCGCCGCAGCGCGGCCCAGCTAGCCCGCGGCCCAGCAACCACCGCCTGCGCCCAGCCCACTTAAGCCGCAGCAAAGCGGTACGCCGCTCGCTCGCACCCGACCCGCGCCCGATCCACCCCTCGCCTCTAGCCGCTGACAGCGGGACCCACTCGCGCCCCTGTTCGTCCCTCCCCGAGCCGGACACCACACGCGCGCACCGCACGCACGCCGAGGCCGAGCCGGTTCACCCCACGTCCCTGGTCCACCTCGAGCGCTCCCGAGTCGCCGTGTGCAAGCAGAAGACCCAGGGCGACCCCGCATCCACTCCTCGTTCTTCCTCGTTGTCGCACGCTCGAGCGAGGGCAAAACGCATCTCGCCGCGGAGCTCCGCCGCCGCCGCCGTAAGGACGCCTCGGACCACCCCGTTTACTCTCCTCGACCATCCGCTCATCTCTTCATTGTTTTGACGTCGTCTTGTCGCCTGAGACGCAGCCGAACACCGCCACCACCGACGTCTGCCGCCGCCGGAGCACACTGCGTTCACGTCGTCACCGCCGCCCGCAGAGGACGCCCCGCCGCCGTTGAACACCACCACCACCTCCGCCACTCACCGCCGCACCCATCCGTCGCTTCACCTTCGCCGGAGACTCGCCAGAGAGCCACCGCCGCCGACGCCCGAAGCCGCCGCCGTTTTCCTCTGTAAACGGTGAGCACACACGCACAGGAGGTTTTTCGGCCAACCACCCGCTGCCACGTGGCACGGCTACAGTGCACGCTGCTGCAGTTCCAGGAGTTTTCTGTTGCCTTTTGTTTCTTTTCCAGATTTTAATCCAAATTTCAATTTGCTATAACTCTTAGTATATTTGTCCAATTTAAGTAATTCTTTCTCCTATGCACTCACAAAATTCAGCACAATATCACAGTACCAACTTTGCACATGTTTGCTCTGTTCAAATTTGAATTAGTTTGAATTTGAATTAAACCTTCCGGAGCCATAACTCTCAAACCGTTTATCGGATTCAAGTGATTCTTTTTGCGTTGTGACCGTAGTGCAATTTAGGTGCTGTTAAGCTTCTTTTGTTGTGTTTTTGAAATGATTTTCTTGCTGTTGGTTTTATTTTGGTTCGATTCGTGTTCCGATGATTGATTTGTTGAATTGTGTGAAACGTGTAGATTGTCCGTAGTGCGACGCGAGCTATTGTCAGGAGTGTGACTTTCTGAACCAGAACCAAGGCAAGTTACATGTTGATCATCCTTTACCTATTGTTTTCTATGCATGTAGTTATATCACACTATGAATATATGCATGTATATGATTACTATATTATTTTGCTATATGTTGTTGAGCTATCTTCCCGTCTTTGCAAATCGTGGTAGTTGTAGGTTGCTATGCTTTGTAGACGGGGGTGGTTCGTGTATACATTGAGTGTATGTGAGGATTATATATATATATATAACAATTGAGTAGTAACTCAGGATTTAACTCACCTCTGGGCGGAAGTGGTATTGCTTGGTGTTGAGGGAAGGCATCATGGGGTCTTGCACCTTTTCTAAGGCCATGCGCTCATGAGAGTGCACCCTAAGTGGAATGCCGGCCAGGTTCAAAAAGATCAGATAGACTTAGTGACTAGTAGCTTCCATGTGCGGCCACTGGCTATATGGGCTCTGGCTTAGTTGATCAGTTGTTGGAACCCTGGCCCAGACAGTGTCGACAGATGTAGCATATGTAGGTGGGATGTGGCCGTCAGGTGGTTAAGGGAACCTCTTCTGAAAGACTTCGTCTCAATCTTCGGATTGGGTCCAGTGGGTAAAGCGTACAAAACTCTGCAGAGTATTAAAACTAATCATGATTAGCCGTGCCCCCGGTTATGGGTAAATTGAGCCACTATGCCATTACAGTTGTTGGATGATCTTGACAGATGTGACACTTAATAATATTTGTGGGCAAATTAATAAAGGGTAGGTTGGAGTTGATTTTGCCAACTCAACCTTGTGTATTCAATTGTAGTAATAAAAGGACTAAATAAAAATTTGACTATTAGGTAGTTATTAGGATAAAATCAGCTTTATGCAAAAATAAACCCTCAAGCCTTCCTTTGTTGTACTATGCATATACATGTAGGTCTGCTATATTATTACTCCTGTGTAACTTGCCAATACATTCAAAGTATTGACCTATATGGCTGCAACGTCTCATGTTGCAGGATATTCAGACGAAGAGTAAGGTACCGTTAGGGTCGCGAGTCTACACTCAGCATCGCCAGTGGGCTATGATGGGACTCATCGTTATTTTCTGCTACTTTCCGCTGTTTGATTGAATAAAGCTAGCCAAGTGCTATGCAGATTGTTTTATTTTATATATTCTGGATCATACGATGTAATAAATGATGCACTTGCTATTCTGGTATTCATCTATACTGTGTGTGCTAGCGAGTTCGATCCAGGGACTAGCACGGTAAGCACAGAGACTCAAATCCTTCGAGGTTTGGTCGTTACAGGTGATGGCTCTACTTGAGTAGAGCATTGTCCTTCTCCTTCGGCCACAAGGGGTTCCTCAATGGGTAGGATTTGACCAATACCCATTCTTCTTATGGCTTGGGGAGGAATTTCATCACCTACATCACAAGTACCACTTTGCTCCACTTGGGAGCCGTTATTTTCGTCAAACTCCACGTTACACGTCTCCTCAATGAGTCCGGTGGACTTGTTGAGGACACGGTAAGCATGAGAGTTTGTAGCATAACCAACAAATATGCCCTCATGAGCTCTAGCCTCAAATTTAGACAACCGAACACCTTTCTTGAGAATGAAACACTTACAACCGAACACCCGGAAGTACTTGAGGTTGGGCCTGTTGCCGGTGAGGATCTCATAAGGAGTCTTGTTCAAGCCTTTGCGAAGATAGAGCCGATTGGATGCATGACATGCGGTGTTGATGGCTTCGGCCCAAAAGTTGTACGGAGACTTGAACTCCGCCATCATGGTCCTTGCCGCATCCATCAACGTCCGGTTCTTCCTCTCCGCAACACCATTTTGTTGAGGGGTATAATGTGCCGCATATTGATGCTTGATCCCCTCGTCACTAAGAAACTCATCCAAGGTGTAGTTCTTGAACTCGATGCCGTTGTCGCTTCTTATTGTCAAGATCTTTGCATCATGTTGACGTTGAGCTTCATTTGCAAAGTTGATGACGGTTTGTTGGGTCTCACTCTTCCTCTTGAAGAAGTATACCCAAGTGTATCTTGAATAATCATCCACAATCACCAAGCAATACTTTCTTCCTCCAAGACTATCAAAAGATGGAGGCCCAAAGAGATCCATGTGAAGGAGCTCCAAGGGTCTCTTCGAGTAGATGATGGTTGAGGGAGGGTGAGCCTTTTCATGAAGCTTTCCTTTGATACAAGCACTGCAAGCACGATCTTTGGCAAAACTAACATTTGTTAGTCCACGAACATGGTCCCCCTTGAGAAGACTTTGCAAAGATCTCATATTGACGTGGGCTAAATGGCGATGCCAAAGCCATCCCACGTCAACTTTAGCCATTAGGCATGTCGCGGTCTTAGTGGGTTGCTCCGAAAAGTTAACCACATAGAGACTGTTCTCGACATGCCCAACAAAGGCTACTTTAAGAGTCTTGCTCCACAAGAGGGCCACGGTATCAATATCAAAGAATGTGGCAAAGCCCATGAGTGCAAGTTGACGAACGGAAAGTAAATTGAATGCAAGGGACTC
Source organism: Triticum dicoccoides (assembly GCF_002162155.2). NCBI lineage: Eukaryota > Viridiplantae > Streptophyta > Magnoliopsida > Poales > Poaceae > Triticum > Triticum dicoccoides. Next base: position 288,805,658 of record NC_041389.1, read on the forward strand.
AACAAGCATGACTTTCTCGATCGTTAGATCATGAGAAATGACAACCTTGCCGGGACCCAATACCTTAGAATGTGATGCATCACCCCACTCGACATTGGTGGGCATAGATGGAATCTCTTGCACGTCCACCACCAAGTCCTTGCTCCCGGTCATATGATTTGTTGCTCCACTATCGAGCAACCACGATCCCCCACCGGAAGCAAACACCTACACGAGATCAATGCTTGGTTTTAGGTACCCATTTAGTAATGGGTCCTTTGATGTTAGTAACAAGGGTCTTGGGAACCCAAATAGACCATTCAATGTACACATAAGGAGAACCAACAAATTTAGCATAAACATGTCCATCACTAGCATGGCACAACACATATGAAGGGTTAAAGTCGCCGGCTTTGTTTGAGGAAACGTTCTTGCCCTTTTGGACATCAACTTCCTTCACTTTCTCCTTCTTCTTCTTAGAAGCACCCTCTCCCTCTTTCACGAACGTTTGTTTGAGGGGAGGAGGACGATTGGCCTTGTTGTTCTTCTTCTTCTTGCTCTTGGACTTGGGTGCAAACCCAATTCCTTCTTTGCCCACAACTTCCTTTTGATTGCTCAAAAGGTCGTTGAGGTTTTTCTCACCTTGAATGCAAGTCACAAGGCCTTTCTCAAGTTGATCTTTCAACTTGGCATTTTCCTCCACAAGATGCACATGCTCACAACAAGGGTTAGTAGCACATGCATTATCAATTAATACCATATGAGGAAAGGTGGCCTTTTCCTTGATTAGCTTAACTTGGAGTTGAGCATGAGACTCTTTGAGGCTAGCATGAGCACCCTTCAAGGCCTTGTGGGCCTTGTCAAGTATCTCAAACTCCTCTTTGAGTCTAGCATGATCAACCCCAAGTTTAGCCTTCTCGGAGGTTAGCACACGAGACATGACAAGAGCATGATCAAGATCTTTCTTTAACTTAGCATGGTCATCATTGTGTGACTCCTCAAGAGTCAAACGATGCACACGCTCTTCCTCAAGAGCATTAGAGAGATCCGATATCTCATCGGCATAGTCACGACTATGACCTTCCATCTTGGAGATGGTTTCTTCGTGAGCCTCGATCATGTCATTGGCCTCACCAAGTTGTTCCAAGAGAGCAACAAAGTGCTTCTTGGACTTTCCCTTGAGCTTACTCATAAAGGACTCAAATTCATTCACTTCCTCATTAGGCTCAACATGTCCATCAATGCAATCCTCCACGGAGGGATTAGTAATGATGGTGGTTGTGATGTTGGGGGTTACCTTGTTTGAAGCTTTAGCCATGAGGCATCTAGCGGTGATGTTTTCGTTGGGTGATTCGAAGAGAGACACCCGGGGAGTAGCAATGGTAATGGATGCCATGGCCGTTGCTTCTTCATTCTCATCATCATCGTCATCCTCTTGGTATTCTTCTTGAACCACCAACCCACGAGTGGGAGTCTTCTTGGCGAAGTTGTTCTTGTTGGGGACGGACTTGGCTTTGTCTTTCCGAATGAACTTGCCACCATTGTCTTCCCGCTTCTCGTAAGGACAATCCGCAACGAAATGGCTCACATTGCCACAGTTGAAGCAAGTTCTAACTCGTTGCTTGCCCTTGACGCCACTTGAGTTGTTCTTGTTGAAGTTGGGTCTTGAGCTCTTCTTGCTCCAAAATTGTCTTGAAGCAAGGGCCATGTGCTCATGGTAGTCAAACTTGGTGTCTTCGGGGTTGCTTTCCTCATCTTCCACTTCTTCCTCTTCTTCGACAATGACCTTGGCCTTAAAGGCAAGGTTAGGCTTCTTAGCTCTTTGAGAATGGAGCACCGCATCGTGGGCGGTCTTGTCCAAGATGCTCATTGCAACGAACTCATCCAACACTTCACTTGAGGTCATGGTGTGGAAGTCCGGTCGTTGACGAATGACGGAGGACATGGCTTTGTTGTAGGGCATCATGGCCTTGAGGAACTTCCGCTTGATCCAATTGTCATCCGTGTCCTTGCTTCCATGATCTCGAAGTGCCACCGCGAGTTTGGTCACTCTTCGAAAGAGCTCACGAGGTTCTTCATCTTCTTTCATTGCAAACTCGTCGGCTTCATCTTGCACCACTTCATAGTTGGACCGTTGAATGCTAGCACTTCCACGATAGAGACCCTCGACACATTTCCATGCTTCTTTAGCCACGACATGGGGTCGAAGGTGAGGGAGATCTTCGGGAAGTATTGCATCTTGGATGATGAAGAGAGCACTCTCATTGAATTGATTGTCCACGGCTTCTCAAGGGGTGAAGTTGCTTGGATCATGAGGATAAAAACCTTCTTCAATGACTCTCCAAAGGTTAGTGTTCACATGTTTCAAATGACGCTTAAAGCGATAGACCCAATTATCAAAATCTGCATGTTTTTCATACTTAGGAGGTGGACCGGCATGATTCAAATGAGTGGAGGGGATTGGCCCTCCATAAACCGGGGGTTCCACATGGGCAAAGATGCCGGTGCCATTTCTACCACTAGTAGAAGGACTCTTTTCATTGTTAGCTTCCCCCTTGTCGGAGAAAGCATCCGTCACCTTGTTAGTAGGATCACCCACTTTCATAGGTGCGGTAGATACTTTAAGTCCCTCTAAGAAATCATTAAACATGCTTTTAACCTCGGCCGTCATGGAGGTTTTCAATGTGTCTAAAGCCACATTGAACTCCTCACGAGAGACCGAGGTTCCCCCTTTGGCCGAAGATGAGATGGGATTCACACCGGAGTGTTCCTCCACACCATTGTTGGTGTCAACCATACTCTTCGGACGGTAAAGTCCTTAATAAAGAGACGAGGCTCTGATACCAATTGAAAGGATCGATATGGTTGACTAGAGGGGGGTGAATAGGCAACTAACAATTTTTTAAGCTTTTCTTTACCAAATTAAACTTTGCAACAAATAGGTTGTCTAGATATGCAACTAAGTGAGCAACCTATATGATGCAATAACAACTAGCAAGCAAGCAAGCAAGAGATGAATAAGTATGCTTGCGAAAGTAAAGGCACGAAATAACCAAGAGTGGAGACGGTGAAGACGAGGATGTGTTACCGGAGTTCCTTCCTTTTGAGGGGAAGTACGTCTCCGTTAGAGCGGTGTGGAGGCACAATGCTCCCCAAGAAGCCACTAGGGCCACCATATTCTCCTCACGCCCTCACACGATGCGAGATGTCGTGATTCCACTATTGGTACCCTTGAAGGCGGCGACTGAACCTTTACAAGCAAGGTTGGGGCAATCTCCACAACAATCGGAGGCTCCCAACAACAACACCACCACGAAGCTTCACCACAATGGAGTATGGCTTCGAGGTGACCTCAACCGTCTAGGGTGCTCAACACCCAAGAGTAACAAGATCCGCAAGGGATAAGTGGGGGGAATCAAATATCCTTTGGTGGAAGTGTAGATCGGGCCCTTGTCACCCAATCCCGAGCAAATCAACAAGTTTGATTGGCTAGGGAGAGAGATCGAGCGAAAATGGAGCTCGGAGCAACAATGGAGCTTAGAGGTGGAAGAGGTAGTCAACTAGAGGTAGAAGACATCCCTTATATAGTCGTGGAAAGAATCCAACCGTTATCCACTAGTTCTGCCCGCGACCCACGGTACTACCTCTCCAAGGAAGTGGTACTACCGCGGCGCCGCGCGGTACTACCATGGACCACCACGGTACTACCGTGGCACCTGCATAGGCCGGAACAAACCTGAGGACGCAGCAGTACTACCGCTTGCGCAGTACTACCGCTCCCCCTTGTGGTACTACCGCAAGGCAGGAGGGTCACGGCCTGGGAAGGGCGCGGACAAAATAAATTTCATCCGTGCCTACTTCCGCAGAAACTAGGGTGGTGCAAAAACCCGACGCGGTACTACCGACCGCGAGGCGCGGTACTACCGTGACTGGCGCGTATGTAAAAAATTACATCCGCGCCTACTACCGCGACGCTGCGGTACTAGGCAGAAGGGCCACGGTACTACAACTCCAAGGGAGCGGTACTACCATGGGCCCCCGCGGTACTACCGCGCTGGACGAGCGGTACTACCGTGGGTGGCGCGGATGTAAAAAATTACATCCGCCCCTACTACCGCACCGGAGCGGCACTAGGCCAGGGTGCAACGGTACTACCGCACCAGAGGGGCGGTACTACCGTGAGGAGCGCGGATGTAAAAAATTACATCCGCCCCTACTACCGCACCTGAGCGGCACTAGGCCAGGGTGCCGCGGTACTACCGCGCCAAAGGAGCGGTACTACCGTGACGCCCCGCGGTACTACCGCTTGTACCTGCGGTACTACCGCAAGTACAGCAGTAGTCGTCAGTTTTTCACACAACCAAGATAACGACGGGTAGCTCCAAGGTGCAAGGAAAGGAGGGACAAGTGTACGTGTGATTCCACCCTACCTTTCCGACGCGGACCCCCTCTTAATAGTACGGCTCTCCTATGACTCAACTCCACCAAAGAGAAACGTAGAACAACACCGGCTTCAACAGTCTCCGAGGGGCACCGAATCGTCTTGTGCCTAATGATGAAGTATCTGAGAGACTCAAGGCACACGATTAGTCTGCACGAGTATTGTCATCAATCACCAAAACACTTGGGGATAAATATGCCCTTACAGGAGCAAACACATGTTGTCAATTTGGAACTTGAAACCAGTGGTTGCAGAAAGGGGGACCTCAGTGGCATCGCATGTAACCATGCCATCTCAGCAATTAACAAGGCAAAAAGGTTTCCAGAGGACTTTGTAAGCACATTTTTCAAGAAACCATATTACTTGGCAGCATATGAACCAATGATATATCTTGTCCCTGGTGAGCATGATTGGACAAAGACCCTAGGTCCAGACATAGAACCACCAGCATTTAAAGTGAAGAAAGGAAGAAAGAAAGAGAAGAGGATAAAGGGAAATTTTGAAGTTCCAAAGCCAAAGTCCACCTCAAGAATGGGGACAATAACTTGTAGCAATTGTGGATTACAAGGGCATAAATACACAAGCTGCCTTAAATAGTTGAAACCTGAGTTGGCCTTAAGAAAGAATAAACATGTGGTAAGCCCCTTTGAACTAGTTCTTCAGTTTGATATTTCTGTAAATTACCTTTCTCCCTTGTACATTTCTTACTTGTAGTATTATTAACTATGTTTCCTTTGAATTGTTTTCCAAGCCTGCTGGAAGGAATTCACAAGCAAGAGGTGTTGCTCCTACAGCTCTTGCAGCAACACCTAGAGCTGCTTCAGCAACAGCTAGAGCTGCTTCAGCAACAGCTAGAGCTCCTGCACCAACACCTACAGCTCCTGCACCAACACCAAGAGCTGCTCCAGCTGGAGGAAGAACTGGAAGTGCTGCTGGTAGAGGTGGTGGAAGTGGTGCTGGTAGAGGTGCTGGAAGAAGGGCTGGTGGTGGAAGAGGATCTGGAAGAGCATCTTCTAGTGCTCAGTCTTCTCCTGGGAGAGGTGCTCATTCTTCAAGGCCTTTCTCTGCCCCAAGGCAGTATGGTGCCTCAACTCTAGTGCTCCTCCACCAAATGATGGCACACACACTGGATGGATGGCCTGGTTCAATGCTAGTAGAGGTGGCAGAAAGTGATGCAAACTTCTGCTGGTGCTACATTGTGCACCTGTTACAATGTGGAATTTTATCTTTTGGTTTGATGTCACTCCAGTAACTTGTGTTGCTGCTACAATATAATGTGCTTTATTTTGGTTTGATGCCACTGCAACAACTTGTGCTGATGATACATTGTGCTTTATTTTGCTTTGATGACACAACAACAACTTGTGCTCATGCTACAATGTGTATTATTTAGAGTTTGATGCCACTACAATGTTTTCTTTTGGGATTGATGCCACTAAAGCAACTTGTGCTGATGCCAATGGATATCTTGATGGTTCTGTTGTAGATGCAACTGATGACGTTAAGAATGTCTGGCAGAGCAAAGTTGATGACTACTCGATAGTTCAGTGTGCCATGCTTTACGGCTTGGAACCGGGTCTTCAACGACGTTTTGAACGTCATGGAGCATATGAGATGTTCCAGGAGTTGAAGTTAATATTTCAAGCAAATTCCCGGATTGAGAGATATGAAGTCTCGAATAAGTTCTATAGCTGTAAGATGGAGGAGAATAGTTCTGTCAGTGAAAACATACTCAAAATGTCTGGGTATAATAATCACTTGATTCAACTGGGAGTTAATCTTCTTGATGATAGTGTCATTGACAGAATTCTTCAATCACTGCCACCAAGCTACAAGAGCTTCGTGATGAACTATAATATGCAAGGGATGGACAAGACTATTCCCGAGCTCTTCGCAATGCTGAAAGCTGCGGAGGTAGAAATCAGAAGGAGCATCAAGTGTTGATGGTCAATAAGACCACCAGTTTCAAGAAAAAGGGAAAAGGGAAGAAGAAGGGGAACTTCAAGAAGAACAGCAAACAAGTTGCTGCTCAAGAGAAGAAACCTAAGTCTGGACCTAGGCCTGAGACTGAGTGCTTCTACTGCAAGCAGACTGCACACTGGAAGCGGGACTGCCCCAAGTATTTGGCGGATAAGAAGGATGGCAAAGTGAATAAAGGTATATGTGATATACATGTTATTGATGTGTACCTTACTAATGCTCGCAGTAGCACCTGGGTATTTGATACTTGTTATGTTGCTAATATTTGCAACTCGAAACAGGGACTACGGATTAAGCGAAGATTGGCTAAGGACGAGGTGACGATGTGCGTGGGAAATGGTTCCAAAGTCGATGTGATCGCGGTCGGCACGCTACCTCTACATCTACCATCGGGATTAGTTTTAGACCTGAATAATTGTTATTTGGTGCCAGCGTTAAGCATGAACATTATATCTGGATCTTGTTTGATGCGAGACGGTCATTCATTTAAATCAGAGAATAATGGTTGTTCTATTTATATGAGTAATATCTTTTATGGTCATGCACCCTTGAAGAGTGGTCTATTTTTATTAAATCTCGATAGTAGTGATAAACATATTCATAATGTTGAAGCCAAAAGATGCAGAGTTGATAATGATAGTGCAACTTATTTGTGGCACTGCCGTTTGGGTCATATTGGTGTAAAACGCATGAAGAAACTCCATACTTATGGACTTCTGGAATCACTTGATTATGAATCACTTGGTACTTGCGAACCGTGCCTCATGGGCAAGATGACTAAAACGCCGTTCCCTGGAACTATGGAGCGAGCAACTGATTTGTTGGAAATCATACATAATGATGTATGTGGTCCAATGAATATTGAGGCTCGCGGCGGGTATCCTTATTTTCTCACCTTCACAGATGATTTGAGCAGATATGGGTATATCTACTTAATGAAACACAAGTCTGAAACATTTGAAAAGTTCAAAGAATTTCAGAGTGAAGTGGAAAATCATCATAACAAGAAAATAAAATTTCTACGATCTGATCGTGGAGGAGAATATTTGAGTTATGAGTTTGGTTTACATTTGAAGCAATGCAGAATAGTTTCGCAACTCACACCACCCGAAACACCACAACGAAATGGTGTGTCTAAACGTCGTAATCGTACTTTACTAGATATGGTGCAATCTATGATGTCTCTTACTGATTTACCGCTATCGTTTTGGGGTTATGCTTTAGAGACGGCCGCATTCACGTTAAATAGGGCACCATCAAAATCCATTGAAACGACGCCTTATGAACTGTGGTTTGGCAAGAAACCAAAGTTGTCATTTCTTAAAGTTTGGGGCTCCGATGCTTATGTGAAGAAACTTCAACCAGATAAGCTCAAACCCAAATCGGAGAAATGTGTCTTCATAGGATACCCAAAAGAGACTATTGGGTACACCTTCTATCATAGATCTGGGGGCAAGATTTTTGTTGCTAAATTCGGATCCTTTCTAGAGAAGGAGTTTCTCTCGGAAGAAGTGAGTGGGAGGAAAGTAGAACTTGATGAGATAACTGTACCTGCTCCCTTATTGGAAAGTAGTTCATCACAAGAACCAGTTCCTGTGACAACTACACTAATCAGCGAGGAAGCTAATGATATTGATCATGAAACTTCAGATCAAGTTACTACCAAACCTCGTAGGTCTACCAGAGTAAGATCCGCACCAGAGTGGTACAGTAATCCTATTCTGGAATCATGTTACTTGACCATGGCAAACCTACAAACTATGAGGAAGCGATGATGAGCCCGGATTCCGCAAAATGGCTTGAAGCCATGAAATCTGAGATGGGATCCATGTATGAGAACAAAGTATGGACTTTGGTTGACTTGCCCGATGATCGGCAAGCCATCGAGAATAAATGGATCTTCAAGAAGAAGACTAACGCTGATGGTAATGTAACTGTCTACAAAACACGACTTGTTGCGAAAGGTTTTCGACAAGTTCAAGGGGTTGACTATGATGAGACTTTCTCACCCGTAGCGATGCTTAAGTCTGTCCGAATCATGTTAGCAATTGCCGCATTTTATGATTATGAAATTTGGCAAATGGATGTCAAAACTGCATTCCTGAATGGATTTCTGGAAGAAGAGTTGTATATGATGCAACCGGAAGGTTTTATCGATCCAAAAAGTGCTAACAAAGTGTGCAAGCTCCAGCGATCCATTTATGGACTGGTGCAAGCCTCTCGGGGTTGGAATAAATGCTTTTATACTGTGATCAAAGCATATGGTTTTATACAGACTTTTGGAGAAGCCTATATTTACAAGAAAGTGAGTGGGAGCTCTGTAGCATTTCTGATATTATATGTAGATGACATATTGTTAATTGGAAATGATATAGAATTTCTGGATAGCATAAAGGGATACTTGAATAAAAGTTTTCCAGTGAAAGACCTCGGTGAAGCTGCTTACATATTGGGCATCAAGATCTATAGAGATAGATCAAGACGCTTGATTGGACTTTCACAAAGCACATACCTTGATAAAGTTTTGAAAAAGTTCAAAATGGATCAGGCAAAGAAAGGATTCTTGCCTGTATTACAAGGTGTGAAATTGAGTCAGACTCAATGCCCGACCACAGCAGAAGATAGAAAGAAAATGAAAGATGTTCCCTATGCTTCAGCCGTAGGCTCTATCATGTATGCAATGTTGTGTACCAGACCTGACGTATGCTTAGCAATAAGCTTGGCAGGTAGGTACCATAGTAATCCAGGAGTGGATCACTGGACAGCGCTCAAGAATATCCTGAAATACCTGAAAAGGACTAAGGATATGTTTCTCATTTATGGAGGTGACAAAGAGCTAGTCGTAAATGGTTACGTCGATGCAAGCTTTGACACTGATCCGGACGATTCTAGATCGCAAACCGGATACGTGTTTATATTAAACAGTGGAGCTGTCAGTTGGTGCAGTTCTAAACAAAGCATCATGGCGGGATCTACATGCGAAGCGGAGTACATAGCTGCTTCGGAAGCAGCAAATGAAGGTGTTCATTTCCGATCTAGGTGTCATACCTAGTGCATCGGGACCAATGAAGATCTTCTGTGACAATACTGGTGCAATTGCCTTGGCAAAGGAATCCAGATTTCACAAGAGGACCAAGCACATCAAGAGACGCTTCAATTCCATCCGGGACCAAGTCCAGGTGGGAGCCATAGAGATTTGCAAGATACATACGGATCTGAATGTTGCAGACCCATTGACTAAGCCTCTTCCATGAGCAAAACATGATCAGCACCAAGACTCCATGGGTGTTAGAATCATTACTGTGTAATCTAGATTATTGACTCTAGTGCAAGTGGGAGACTGAAGGAAATATGCCCTAGAGGCAATAATAAAGTTATTATTTATTTCATCATATCATGATAAATGTTTATTATTCATGCTAGAATTGTATTAACCAGAAACATGATACATGTGTGAATACATAGACAAACTTAATGTCACTAGTATGCCTCTACTTGACTAGCTCATTAATCAAAGATGGTTATGTTTCCTAACCATAGACATGTGTTGTCATTTGATTAACGAGATCACATCATTAGGAGAATGATGTGATTGACTTGACCCATTCCGTTAGCTTAGCACTTGATCGTTTAGTATGTTGCTATTGCTTTCTTCATGACTTATACAAGTTCCTATAACTATGAGATTATGCAACTCCCGTTTACCAGAGGAACACTTTGTGTGCTACCAAACGTCACAACGTAACTGGGTGATTATAAAGGAGCTCTACAGGTGTCTCCAAAGGTACATGTTGAGTTGGCGTATTTCGAGATTAGGTTTTGTCACTCCGACTGTCGGAGAGGTATCTCTGGGCCCTCTCGGTAATGCACATCACTATAAGCCTTGCAAGCAATGTAGCTAATGAGTTAGTTACAGATGATGCATTTCATAACGAGTAAAGAGACTTGCCGGTAACGAGATTGAACTAGGTATTGAGATACCGACGATCGAATCTCATGCAAGTAACATACCGATGACAAAGGGAACAACGTATGTTGTTATGCGGTTTGACCGATAAAGATCTTCGTAGAATATGTAGGAGCCAATATGAGAATCCAGGTTCCGCTATTGGTTATTGACCGGAAACAGTTCTAGGTCATGTCTACATAGTTCTCGAACCCATAGGGTCCGCACGCTTAAGGTTTCGATGACAGTTATATTATGAGTTTATGACTTTTGATGTACCGAAGTTTGTTCGGAGTCCCGGATATGATTACGGACATGCCGAGGAGTCTCAAAATGGTCGAGACATGAAGATTGATATATTGAAATCCTATATTTGGATATCAGAAGTGTTCCAGGTGAAATCGGGATTTTACCAGAGTACCGGGAGGTTACCGGAACCCCCGGGGGGCTTAATGGGCCTACATGGGCCCTAGTGGAGAGGAAGAGAGGAGGCAAGGGCTGGGCCGCGCGCCCCTTGCCCCTAGTCCGAATAGGACAAGGAAATGGGGCGGCGCCCCCCTTTCCTTCCTCTCTCCATCCTCCTCCCCCTTCTCCTATTCCAACTAGGAAAGAAGGGAGTCCTACTCGCGGTGGGAGTAGGACTCCCCTTGGCGCGCCCCTCCTTGGCTGGCCGCCCCCTCCCCCTTGGCTCCTTTATATACGGGTGCAGGGGGGCACCTCTAGACAACAATTGATCTCTTGATCTTTTAGCCGTGTGCGGTGCCCCCCTCCACCATAGTCCTCGATAATACTGTAGCGGTGCTTAGGCGAAGCCCTGCGACGGTAGAACATCAAGATCGTCACCACGCCGTCGTGCTGACGGAACTCTTCCCTGACATTCTGCTGGATCGGAGTCCGAGGATCGTCATCGAGCTGAACGTGTGCTAGAGCTCGGAGGTGCCGTAGTTTCGGTGCTTGATCGGTCGGGCCGTGAAGACGTACGACTACATCAACCGCGTTGTTCTAACGCTTCCGCTTTCGGTCTACGATGGTACATGGACAACACTCTCCCCTCTTGTTTCTATGCATCACCATGATATTGCGTGTGCGTAGGAAGTTTTTTGAAATTACTACGTTCCCCAACAGACCATTCATTGGTTAGTTTATTTTAGCTTGTACACTACTTTGATGTTGTTATTTTCAATAGCTTGCACATATAAATGCATTTAACATGTTATGTTTACTTCCTGTTTTAGGTATTGATGGATGTTTTATCAAGCTGACCACTGGTGCACAAATCCTTGCTGCCACTGGTAGACATGGCAATAACAACATATACCCACTGGCATTTGGCATTGTTGGACAAGAGGACAAAGCAAACTGGTGTTGGTTTCTACACCAACTGAAAATTTGTCTTGGAGGAGAAGTTGGACAGTATGGTCCATATACTATAATGTCTGACAGACAAAAGGTATGTTTATCCACCTTGCATTGCCTGCTAAATATATGTTTACATGTGTATTAGACAGTAGCTTAGTTGTTTAAATTGTGTGCACCAGGGGCTACTATATGCAGCGAATAGAGTTTTTCCTAACAGTCATCAAAGATTCTACTTAATACACATATATGCAAACTTCCAAAATGCTGGCTTTAGGGGGGAAGACCTTAAGAAGTGCATGGATAATGCCAGTTATGCATATAATGAACACAAATTTAATAAAGCAATGGATGATCTCAAAGCTGAGAGTGAGGAAGCTTGGCAGTGGCTTAGTGCAATACCCAAGAAAACATGGCTAGGCATGCATTTGACACAAATAGCAATCTTGGCTTGGTTGTCAGCAATTTGTCTGAGGTGTTTAACAAGTACATCCTAGATCATAGGTAAAAACCAATAAGAACTATGTGTGATGGCATAAAGGATAAGCAGATGGTTAGGTGGCACAGGAATAGAGAGAGTGGAAAGGAAGATAGATGGGAGATCACACCACATTACAGTGAGAAGTTTGAGATTGAAAACTGCAAACCCATTCAAGCAGGTGTTAACTTGTGGCAAGTAACTAGTGGGGAGCTGAAAGGATCGATATGGTTGACTAGAGGGGGGGTGAATAGGCAACTAACAATTTTTTAAGCTTTTCTTTACCAAATTAAACTTTGCAACAAATAGGTTGTCTAGATATGCAACTAAGTGAGCAACCTATATGATGCAATAACAACTAGCAAACAAGCAAGCAAGAGATGAAACAATAAGTATGCTTGCGAAAGTAAAGACACGAAATAACCAAGAGTGGAGACGGTGAAGACGAGGATGTGTTACCGGAGTTCCTTCCTTTTGAGGGGAAGTACGTCTCCGTTAGAGCGGTGTGGAGGCACAATGCTCCCCAAGAAGCCACTAGGGCCACCGTATTCTCCTCACGCCCTCACACGATGCGAGATGCCGTGATTCCACTATCGGTGCCCTTGAAGGCGGCGACCGAACCTTTACAAGCAAGGTTGGGGCAATCTCCACAACAATCGGAGGCTCCGAACAACAACACCACCACGAAGCTTCACCACAATGGAGTGTGGCTTCGAGGTGATCTCAACCGTCTAGGGTGCTCAACACCCAAGAGTAACAAGATCCGCAAGGGATAAGTGGGGGGAATCAAATATCCTTTGGTGGAAGTGTAGATCGGGCCCTTGTCACCCAATCCCGAGCAAATCAACAAGTTTGATTGGCTAGGGAGAGAGATCGAGCGAAAATGGAGCTTGGAGCAACAATGGAGCTTAGAGGTGGAAGAGGTAGTCAACTAGAGGTAGAAGACATCCCTTATATAGTCGTGGAAATAATCCAACCTTATCCACTAGTTCTGCCCGCGACCCACGGTACTACCGCTCCAAGGAAGCGATACTACCGCGGCGCCGCGCGGTACTACCGTCGACCACCACGGTACTACCGTGGCACCTGCACAGGCCGGAACAAACCTGAGGACGCAACAGTACTACCGCTTGCGCGGTACTACCGCTCCCCCTTGCGGTACTACCGCAAGGCAGGAGGGTCATGGCCTGGGAAGGGCGCGGACGAAATAAATTTCATCCGTGCCTACTTCCGCAGAAACTAGGGTGGTGCAAAAACCCGACGCGGTACTACCGACTGCGAGGTGCGGTACTACCGTGGCTGGCGCGGATGTAAAAAATTACATCCGCGCCTACTACCGTGACGCTGCGGTACTAGGCAGAAGGGCCACGGTACTACAACTCCAAGGGAGCGGTACTACCGTGGGCCCCCGTGGTACTACCGCGCTGGACGAGCGGTACTACCGTGGGTGGCGCGGATGTAAAAAATTACATCCGCCCCTACTACCGCACCGGAGCGGCACTAGGCCAGGGTGCAACGGTACTACCGCACCAGAGGGGCGGTACTACCGTGAGGAGCGCGGATGTAAAAAATTACATCCGCCCCTACTACCGCACCTGAGCGGCACTAGGCCAGGGTGCCGCGGTACTACCGCGCCAAAGGAGCAGTACTACCGTGACGCCCCGTGGTACTACCGCTTGTACCTGCGGTACTACCGCAAGTACAGCAGTAGTCGTCAGTTTTTCACACAACCAAGATAACGACGGGTAGCTCCAAGGTGCAAGGAAAGGAGGGACAAGTGTACGTGTGATTCCACCCTACCTTTCCGACGCGGACCCCCTCTTAATAGTGCGGCTCTCCTACGACTCAACTCCACCAAAGAGAAACGTAGAACAACGCCGGCTTCAACAGTCTCCGAGGGGCACCGAATCGTCTTGTGCCTAATGATGAAGTATCTGAGAGACTCAAGGCACACGATTAGTCCGCACGAGTATTGTCATCAATCACCAAAACACTTAGGGATAAATATGCCCTTACAATCTCCCCCTTTTTGGTGTACTGATGACAACACGGGATTTGCACATAGATAATATATTTTTAAAGCAGTGGCAAACCCCACTTCTCTAAAATATAGACGGGGCTCCCCCTAGATGTGTGCACTTTAGATGAATGCTTTGGACTGCATGGCACCCAAACTAGGATCAACACTCCCCCTATATTTTAGAGACCAAGACATGATAATAAGCATAGCATAGCATGAAAGTAGCACAATATAACACAAGCTAGCTAGGATAGATAGAGTGCATATGTCTTACACCATACGAGGTACGAAAACCAAGGTTCAACCGATAAAGACAGCAAAGAGTTCAACTGAAGGCAGCAAACACACAAACTCGCAAATCCAAATCCCTACACTCTCTCCCCCTTTGGCATCGAGACGCCAAAAAGGCAGAGAGGACACCTAAACACACAAGAGGTGGCTCAAGCAGAGAAGTTGTCCCACGCCTCTTCGCCAGACTCCTCTGCAGCTGGAATGGACTCCTCGGCCTCCTCCTCAGAATCAGTCCACTTGTATCCTTGCTTCTCCATCCACTCGGTCTCAGGAGTGATGCGCTCCTCAGATCCGCCAGACACATCCTCGCCATAGAGCTGCAAGACCTTGTTGTGCCGGCGACGACTCTCCTTGGACTCCACGTGAGCCCTGTACTGTCCCTTGGCTTGCATGCAGAAAAGAGACTTCATATTATCCTTCAACCTCTTGGCCCAAGATGGCCTAGAGTCACTCTGAGAGGGCCTAGCAGAACGGCCCCCAGCAACATCCTCAGCTCCAGCAACATCCTCATCAACAGCAGCAGCCCTATCAGCAGACGCCTCAGCACGAGTAGCGGTGTTAGCCCAGTTGGGTTTGACCCTCAGACAAATGGGCTCCTGGCGAATCCAGTCTGGAGCCAGGAACTCCTCCTCAGGGTACATCTTCTCCCAAGTCTTCGAAATCAGCAGAAACAGGTAGGGTCCATAGATAGGCACCTTGCGGTTGAACACAGCAAACCGAAGCTCACACCAGATGATGTGAGAGACATCAAGTGGCTGAGTCTGAGATGAGCGAGCCTCCTCGCACAGAAGCATCATGTCCACCATGTAGGCATGAACCTTGTCTTTGTCACCGATGCGTGGGAACAGAGAGTTGCGGAAGATGCGGTACATGATATCCAGAAAGGGGTTGAGAACCAAGATTGTCTTGCTAGTGGCGAGCGTCTTCTCAACCATGAACGGGGTGAGCTTGTCCTTGTTAGCAGAGTCAGCATTGCCGTGAGGGCGAACACCGACGGGAGTGTCAAGTCCATCATCAGCAACGTGAAGCAAATCCATGAACTCCTTCCAGGTAGCAGACAGCTGGCGGCCATTGGTCATCCACGTCATCCTCCTCTCATCATTGGTGTGAAAGAACACTGAGGCAAAGAACTGACAAATGATCTCAGGGTCATAGTACATGTGGAAAGAGATCACATGCTCAATGCCAAACTGCTCCACCAAGTCCAAAGCCTCCCCAAAGTAGTCACGAAACTTGTCCTTCCTCATGTGGTGCATCTCAATCCACTTCACCTCCACATAGGTATTCTGCTTGTTCTTGATGACATCCAAGTAGATCTGGGTTTGAGTCTTGTTCCAGAACAGTTCACACCCTCTGACAGTGGAGCGTGGAGTCACATAGGGGTGAAGCTGCCTGAGACGGACATACTCTTGAGCGCCTATCTCATCCATACCCCTGGCGGGCTCCTTGTGCTTGCTAGCGGTGGTCTTGACATTGCGCTTCGATGCAGATGACCCCTCGGGAACTTCTCCTGGGTTACGCAGACGCTTGGAGCCAGTGTCACGAACGGGATTGGCCCGGCGAGAGCCACCACCTAAGACACACACGCAAAGCACCAAAACAAGGCGAAAAGAATCAATGCAAAGGCTATAAGACAGCACACGAAACCCATAGAAGATAAACGAGAAAGTTGGCATGCGATAGATGTGAGCCACGGTAGATCTTCCATGGATTGCGATACTAAAGGCTTAGTATAGCTCCAGACGCGGTAGTACCGTGAGGGGTCGCGGTAGTACCGTGGCTGGGGCAGTAGTAAGGCTTTAGTACCGCACGGCGCGCGGTAGTACCGTGAGAGCGGTAGTACCGCTTACCGTGAGAGCGGTAGTACCGCTCCCTACGGGCGGTAGTACCGCGCCGCGTCGGATCTAGCAGGATTTGAATCTGAAAAGAACCGCAAAACCATGGCGGTGCTACGGTGACCAGATCTAGTGCAAGACAACAATACAAGTGTAAATCCTATGCAAGACTACACTCCTTCATCCTACTCTTGCAGAGATCTAGACTAGGAATCTCAAGAACATACAAGCCTCCCCCAAAACCTAGAAGAACCAAATACAATCAAAACGGAGAAGGATTTGGGGAAAAACCTTGTTCCATAGCAAGAGCACGTGGTGGGGAACGATCCCACCGGACGGAATCACGGGAGGGCAGCCGGTGGAGGAGATCCGGCGACGAACGCCGGCTCCGTTCGTGAGCACGAGAGAGGAAGAGACAACATGGAGAGAAGAGGACGAATGGGTATGGGGGAGTTAGAACTCCCCCTGCCCGATCTTATCCCCACGCGCTTCGAACCGGCGCGGTAGTACCGCGGGTCATCGCGGTAGTACCGCCCGGGCGGAAGTACCGCGCCTAGGCGGTAGTACCGCTCAACCAGGCGGCAGTAAAAAATTACTGCCGCTTGGGGACGGTAGTACCGTGCTCCCATCAGCGGTAGTACCTTGGTTGGCCGCGGTAGTACTGTGGCCTACCGCGGTAGTACCGTGAGCTCATGCCACCGAAGGTTTTGAACAAGAGAGAAAAATGCCTTTGCACCAAAAAACAGACACAACCCAAAACTACACAAGAACAAGCACATACCAAGGGAACAACAGGAAATCCCAATGCGACGAAACCTCTCATGGAGAGAGGGCGGTGGCCGAAGCCACCTATGTTTGAGTTGGATGGTATGGCACCGCGAAGAATTATCCTTGGGCCCATGACCAAAACTCGTCTTTGAAGCACAAGTACCATCAAAAATGGCTAATGTGAAAGAGGTGATCTATTTATGCATAATGGGGGGAGGGAGAGTTCATTGAGAGAACAACACTCCCCCTATGTCCATGCCTACATCTAAACTAGACAACAAGTTGAGTGTGGTGGGGGGTGCACGGGTTCAAGTCACATTGCTCAAATCAATGATATTTAGCTCATGCCTTAACTCGCGAAATCTTGCTTCATCCAAGGGCTTCGTGAAAATATCTGCAAGGTTATCATGAGTGTTGACATACTTGAGCTCGATCTCCCCTCGCCTAATGTGATCCCGAATGAAGTGATACCGAATCTCAATGTGCTTCGTCTTGAAGTGTTGCACCGGGTTGAGAGAAATCTTGATGGCACTTTCATTATCACACCAAAGAGGCACTTTGTCACAAATGACACCGTACTCCTTTAAAGTTTGCCTCATCCATAGGAGTTGAGCACAACAACTACCGGCCGCCACATACTCCGCTTCGGTGGACGAGAGAGACACACAACTTTGCTTCTTGGAAGACCAACTTACCAAAGAGCAACCAAGAAATTGGCACCCTCCGGAAGTGGACTTCCTATCCACTTTGTCTCCCGCCCAATCGGAATCCGTGAACCCTTCAAGCTTGAAGTTTGCTCCTCTTGGGTACCATAAGCCAAAGTTTGGGGTATGAGCCAAATATCGAAAGATTCGCTTGACCGCCACAAGGTGACTTTCCTTTGGTGTGGCTTGAAAACGTGCACACATCCCCACACTCAACATGATATCCGGTCTAGATGCACAAAGGTAAAGCAAGGAGCCAATCATGGAGCGATATACCTTTTGATCCACCGCTTTACCATTGGGATCGATGTCAAGTTGGCACTTGGTAGGCATTGGTGTAGTAGCCGGCTTGACATCACTTAGCTTGAATCTTTTAAGCATGTCTTGAGTGTATTTGGCTTGGTTGATGAAGGTTCCTTCTCTTCTTTGCTTGATGTCGAAACCAAGGAAGAACTTCAACTCTCCCATCGAAGACATCTTAAACTTGGAGGTCATGAGAGCGGCAAATTCTTCATTGAAAGCTTTGTTAGGGGAACCAAAAATAATATCATCAACATATAGTTGGCATACAAACAACTCTCCGTTGACCTTCTTAGTAAAAAGAGTGGGGTCGATTAGCCCTACTTCAAAACCACGATCTTGTAGCAACTCGGTAAGGTGGTCATACCACGCACGTGGGGCTTGTTTAAGGCCATAGAGTGCCTTATCGAGTTGATACACATGATCCGGAAAGTAGGGATCCTCGAACCCGGGGGGTTGCTTGACATAGACTAACTCATTAATGGGACCATTAAGAAAAGCACTTTTCACATCCATTTGTTGCAACTTAAAGTTGTGATGGGAAGCATAAGCAATCAACAAACGAATGGATTCAAGACGAGCAACGGGAGCAAAGGTTTCACCGTATCGATACCCTCGACTTGGGAGTAGCCTTGTGCTACCAATCTTGCCTTGTTGCGAATGATGTTTCCATGGGCATCTTGCTTGTTCTTGAAGATCCACTTGGTCCCAATGACATTATGGTTCCCGGATGCTCTTGGCACCAATCTCCACACCTTGTTGTACTCGAAGTTGTTGAGTTCTTCATGCATGGCATTGAGCCAATCCGAGTCTTCGAGCGCCTCATAGACCTTTTGGGGTTCGACACAAGAGACAAACGCGTGATGTTCACAATAGTTTGCCAATTGTCTACGAGTGCTTACCCCCTTTCTTATGCTTCCAACCACATTTTCCATGAGATTGACTTGGGCGGTGAGCTTGGAAGCAATCTTCGCGGCACGACGCTCTAATTCCTCCTCGGATGTGGAAGGAGGAGGGTTGACTTGATGATCTTGAGCGCCGTCTTGAGCTTGTTCTTGATCTCGAGGTTGCTCTTGATCTTGAACTTGCTCGAGGGGGAGAACTTGACCTAGGGCATCATTTAGTGGTTCATCACCGTCTTGAGGTAGATCTTGCCCTTGGTCTTGTTCACGAGGGTGAGGGCCTTCACTTTGTTCTTCGGAAGCGTGTGGGTCTTGATGAGGTGATGTAACATCCCAATTTTCCTAAATTAGGATGTTATTAGATCATACATATGCATATCATATTTTCCATGCATTATTTGCTCTTCTGCAATATTCTTTTCATTATGCAACTAAAGGCAATTTATTGGAGTGGAGATAACATGACTTCTCCCCTGTTTAAAAATGTTCATAATGTGCAGAATATTATTTCCAGTTCATCTGATATGTTCTGGTAATTTTTGCAATCTTCAAAATATTTTATTTGTTTGTTTTATTGCTGTTTGTGTGGCCTATTGCATAAAATGATTTTCAAAAATTGCATTAGGTGAGGAACTAGTGTTCCTGTAGTTTATATTAGTAGTCTATATTTTACTGTGTGTATATGTATTTTTGTTTAGTTTTTATTATGTTGTTTTTATTTTAGTTTAACTGCTGTAGCAGTTTTGTTTTCTTTAAAAAAAAAAAAGCAGCGCAGCATAGCGCCGCAGCGCGGCCCAGCTAGCCCGCGGCCCAGCAACCACCGCCCGCGCCGCAGCCCACTTAAGCCGCAGCGAAGCGGTACGCCGCTCGCTCGCACCCGACCCGCGCCCGATCCACCCCTCGCCTCTAGCCGCTGACAGCGGGACCCACTCGCGCCCCTGTGCGTCCCTCCCCGAGCCGGACACCACACGTGCACACCGCACGCATGCCGAGGCCGAGCTGGTTCACCCCGCGTCCCTGGTCCACCTCGAGCGCTCCCGAGTCGCCGTGTGCAAGCAGAAGACCCAGGGCAACCCCGCATCCACTCCTCGTTCTTCCTCGTTGCCGCACGCTCGAGCGAGGGCGAAACGAATCTCACCGCGGAGCTCCGCCGCCGCTGTCGTTCGCCAGTCGTTCCCGCCGCCGTAAGGACGCCTCGGACCACCCCGTTTACTCTCCTCGACCATCCGCTCATCTCTTCACTGTTTTGATGTCGTTTTGTCGCCTGAGACGCAGCCGAACACCGCCACCACCGACATCTGCCGCCGCCGGAGCACACCGCGTTCACGTCATCACCGCCGCCCGCAAAGGACGCCCCGCCGCCGTTGAAAACCACCACCACCTCCGCCACTCACCGCCGCACCCATCCGTCGCTTCACCTTCGCCGCAGACTCGCCGGAGAGCCACCGCCGCCGACGCCCGAAGCCGCCGCCGTTTTCCTCTGTAAACGGTGAGCACACACGCACAGGAGGTTTTTCGGCCAACCGCCCGCTGCCACATGGCACGGCTACAGTGCACGCTGTTGCAGTTCCAGGAGTTTTCTGCTGCCTTTTGTTTCTTTTCCAGATTTTAATCCAAATTTCAATTTGCTATAACTCTTAGTATATTTGTCCAATTTAAGTAATTCTTTCTCCTATGCACTCACAAAATTCAGCACAATATCACAGTACCAACTTTGCACATGTTTGCTCTGTTCAAATTTGAATTAGTTTGAATTTGAATTAAACCTTCCGGAGCCATAACTCTCAAACCGTTTATCAGATTCGAGTGATTCTTTTTGCGTTGTGACCGTAGTTCAATTTAGGTGCTGTTAAGCTTCTTTTGTTGTGTTTTTGAAATGATTTTCTTGCTGTTGGTTTTATTTTGGTTCGATTCGTGTTCCGATGATTGATTTGTTGAATTGTGTGAAACGTGTAGATTGTCGGGAGTGCGATGCGAGCTATTGTCAGGAGTGTGACTTTCTGAACCAGAACCAAGGCAAGTACATGTTGATCATCCTTTACCTATTGTTTTCTATGCATGTAGTTATATCACACTATGAATATATGCATGTATATGATTACTATATTATTTTGCTATATGTTGTTGAGCTATCTTCCCGTCTTTGCAAATCGTGGTAGTTGTAGGTTGCTATGCTTTGTAGACGGGGGTGGTTCGTGTATACATTGAGTGTATGTGAGGATTATATATATATATATAACAATTGAGTAGTAACTCAGGATTTAACTCACCTCTGGGCGGAAGTGGTATTGCTTGGTGTTGAGGGAAGGCATCATGGGGTCTTGCACCTTTTCTAAGGCCATGCGCTCATGAGAGTGCACCCTAAGTGGAATGCCGCCCAGGTTCAAAAAGATCAGACAGACTTAGTGACTAGTAGCTTCCATGTGCGGCCACTGGCTATATGGGCTCTGGCTTAGTTGATCAGTTGTTGGAACCCTGGCCCAGACAGTGTCGACAGATGTAGCATATGTAGGTGGGATGTGGCCGTCAGGTGGTCAAGGGAACCTCTTCTGAAAGACTTCGTCTCAATCTTCGGATTGGGTCTAGTGGGTAAAGCGTACAAAACTCTGCAGAGTATTAAAACTAATCATGATTAGCCGTGCCCCCGGTTATGGGTAAATTGAGCCACTATGCCATTACAGTTGTTGGATGATCTTGACAGATGTGACACTTAATAATATTTGTGGGCAAATTAATAAAGGGTAGGTTGGAGTTGATTTTGCCAACTCAACCTTGTGTATTTGATTGTAGTAATAAAAGGACTAAATAAAAATTTGACTATTAGGTAGTTATTAGGATAAAATCAGCTTTATGCAAAAATAAACCCTCAAGCCTTCCTTTGTTGTACTATGCATATACATGTAGGTCTGCTATATTATTACTCCTGTGTAACTTGCCAATACATTCAAAGTATTGACCTATATGGCTGCAACGTCTCATGTTGCAGGATATTCAGACGAAGAGTAAGGTACCGTTAGGGTCGCGAGTCTACACTCAGCATCGCCAGTGGGCTATGACGGGACTCATAGTTATTTTCTGCTACTTTCCGCTGTTTGATTGAATAAAGCTAGCCAAGTGCTATGCAGATTGTTTTATTTTATATATTCTGGATCATACGATGTAATAAATGATGCACTTGCTATTCTGGTATTCATCTATACTGTGTGTGCTAGCGAGTTCGATCCAGGGACTAGCACGGTAAGCACAGAGACTCAAATCCTTCGAGGTTTGGTCGTTACAGATGGTATCAGAGCAGTGTTTTGACTGTAGGACGTGACCCTAGAAAATGGATTAGAAAGCCATAGGAGTGAAAATTATTTTATAAACCAGCTATACTTCTTGCTGTTTATTAGTTAACCCCCTCAAGTATGTTGCCAGTTAAGTAGGAACTAGTGCTGAGACACCCATTCATGCTTGTTTTATATTGCAACGCTATCATGTTAGTGTATCTGATTATGCCCACTTTTGTGGTATGAAGATACTAGATTGTTTGCTTGATTGGTAGTTTGTTTGTTAATTTATATCTTGTCAAAATTATTCGACTATATATGTATATATATAATATTGTTTGTTGTTTGTTGTTTGTTGTTTGTTGTTGGTGTTATTCGTTGTTGTGTTTTGTTGCCTTGATCATATTATGCATTTGGGTAGAATATATTTATATATACATAGCTTTTGGCCCTATTATATCTATAACTCATCTATTCTCGCCAACCAAAACCCTTAGTATGCCTATTAGAGTGAGTTCCCCAGGAGCTGAGATGATAGCAGGTGTTGGTTGCCATCAGTTGACTTTGTCTATTGGGAAGTATGAATTTCCCACAAGGTCTGGATATTATTTTGGGTATGGACTGGATGATCAAGTATGAGGGTGTTATTGATTGTGCTAGTCGAACTATTGCTCTCAGTGCACAAGGAGGGAAGAGGATCAAATATGTATGTAAGTATAAGCATAATCAGGTGCAGGTGAACTCTCTTAAGGGGGGTAGCCTGGAAGAGGTGCCAGTTGTGAGGGATTATCCAGATGTGTTTCTAGAGGAGTTGCCAGGTATGCCACCAGATAGGGATATTGAGTTTCTTATTGATTTAATACCAGGCACTGGACCTATTGCAAAGAGACCGTATAGAATGCCTCCTCAAGAGTTGGAGGAATTGAAGAAGCAGATAAGAGAATTGCAGGCATAGGGATTTATTCGCCCAAGTTCATCACCTTGGGGAGCTCCAGTTTTGTTTGTGGAGAAGAAGGATGGGACTTTGAGGATGTGTGTTGATTATCGTTCTCTGAATGAGGTAACCATTAAGAATAAGTATCCTTTGCCTATGATAAATGATCTATTTGACAGTTGGAGGGAGCTACTGTGTTTTCTAAGATTGATCTTCGTTCTGGTTATCATCAATTGAAGATTCGCGAGCAAGATATTCCAAAGACTGCTTTCACCACGAGGTATGGGTTGTATGAATATACCGTTATGTCATTTGGACTGACTAACGCTCCTGCATACTTCATGAATATGATGAACAAGGTGTTTATGGAGTTCTTGGATAAATTTGTGGTTGTTTTCATTGATGATATATTGGTGTTCTCCAAGAATAAGCAAGAGCATGAGGTGCATCTACGTTTGGTATTGGAGAAATTGAGGGAACATCAGTTGTATGCCAAGTTCAGCAAATGTGAGTTTTGGCTAGATGAGGTAGCATTCCTTGGACATGTTGTGTCAGGTAATGGAGTTGCAGTTGATCCATCTAAGGTTGCTGCAGTTACAGAGTGGGAGACACCCACGACAGTTGGAGAGATTCGCAGCTTTTTGGGCCTTGCAGGTTATTACAGGAGGTTTATTGAGAACTTCTCCAAGATTGCAAAGCCTATGACTGAATTGTTGAAGAAGGAGAAGAAGTTTGTTTGGACTGATGAATGTGAAGCCAGCTTTCAGGAATTGAAGCAGCGTTTGGTTACAGCACCAGTCTTAACTCTGCCGAATATACATAAGGACTTCCAGGTATATTGTGATGCTTCTCGGCAAGGACTTGGGAGTGTTTTGATGCAGGAAGGTAAAGTTGTTTCATATGCTTCACGTCATCTTAAGAATCATGAGCATAATTATCCTACACATGATTTGGAGTTAGCCTCAGTTGTGCATGCATTGAAAACTTGGAGGCCATACCTTATTGGTAATCGTTGTGATATATTTACTGATCATAAGAGCTTGAAGTATATTTTTACTCAGAAGGATTTAAACCTCAGGCAGAGGAGATGGTTGGAGCTTATTAAGGATTATGATTTGAATGTGCAGTATCATCCTGGTAAGGCTAATGTTGTTGCTGATGCATTGAGTCGTAGGAGCCATGCTAATGCAATTAATATTGATAATATGCCACCCGAGTTATGTGAACAGTTCAGGAATCTCAGGTTGGAGATGGTTCCTAAGGGATATTTGGCAACACTTGAGGTAAAGCCTACTTTGCTTGATAGGATTACAGAAGCTCAAAAGGGTGATAAGGAGATTGCTGAGATAGAAGAGAACATGGTTAAAGGTAAAGCAGAAGGTTTCCATGAGGATGAACATGGGGCCATATGGTTTGAGAAGCGTATTTGTGTACCTCAGGATGCAGACATCAGGAAGTTGATTCTTCAGGAGGCGCATGATTCACCTTATTCTATTCACCCAGGTAATACTAAGATGTATTTGGATTTGAGGGAAAAATTTTGGTGGCCTAGCCTGAAGAGGGAAATTGCTGGATATATTGCAACATGTGATGTGTGCCAGAGAGTTAAAGCAGAACATCAGAGACCGGCAGGTTTGCTACAGCCATTGCCTATACCTGATTGGAAGTGGGATGAGATTGGTATGGATTTCATTACAGGTCTACCCAGGACTCGTTCAGGTTATGATTCTATTTGGGTAGTTGTTGATCATTTGACTAAAGTTGCTCACTTCATCCCGGTAAAGACTACTTATACCAGTGCTCAGCTAGCAAAGATTTATATGTCTAAAATTGTTTGTCTGCATGGAGTTCCAAGGAAGGTAGTGTCTGATAGAGGTACTCAGTTCACATCTAAATTTTGGCGTCAGTTGCATGAATCCTTGGGCACCAGACTGGAGTTCAGTACAGCTTTCCATCCACAGACAGATGGGAAGACAGAGAGGGTAAATCAGATTTTGGAGGATATGTTGAGAGCTTGTGCTTTGGACTACGGGTCCAGTTGGGATGATAATTTACCCTATGCAGAGTTCTCATATAATAACAGTTATCAGGCTAGTCTGAAGATGGCACCATTTGAGGTATTGTATGGCAGAAAGTGCAGGACACCGTTAATGTGGGATGAGGTTGGAGAGCGTCAGTTCTTTGGGCCAGACTTGATCAGAGATGCTGAGGAGAAGGTCAAGTTGATTCGTGAAAAGCTGAAGATAGCACAGTCCAGACAGAAGAGTTATGCAGATGCAAAACGTAAGGAGGTGACATATGAGGTAGGAGACCGTGCATATCTTAGAGTTTCACCACTTCGTGGAATTAAGAGGTTTGGAATCAAGGGTAAGTTAGCACCACGTTTTGTGGGGCCTTACACGATCTTGGAGCGTAGAGGAGAGGTAGCTTATCAGTTGGAGTTGCCAGAATCTTTGTCAGGAGTTCACGATGTGTTTCATGTATCTCAGTTGAAGAAGTGTCATGCAGAGATGATGGATGTTCCATTGCGGGACACAGTGCCACTTGAGGCAATTCAGTTGGAGAGTGATTTGACATATGAGGAGAAACCTGTTAAGATTTTGGAGACAGCAAAGAGAGTTACTCGCACCAAAACTATCAAGTTATGCAAGGTTCAGTGGGATCATTATACAGAGGAGGAAGCTACCTGGGAACGAGAGGAAGATCTCAAGCAGGATCACCCACACCTATTCGCTAGCCAGCCCGAATCTCGAGGGCGAGATTCATCTTAAGGGGGGTAGGTTTGTAACATCCCAATTTTCCTAAATTAGGATGTTATTAGATCATACATATGCATATCATATTTTCCATGCATTATTTGCTCTTCTGCAATATTCTTTTCATTATGCAACTAAAGGCAATTTATTGGAGTGGAGATAACATGACTTCTCCCCTGTTTAAAAATGTTCATAATGTGCAGAATATTATTTCCAGTTCATCTGATATGTTCTGGTAATTTTTGCAATCTTCAAAATATTTTATTTGTTTGTTTTATTGTTGTTTGTGTGGCCTATTGCATAAAATGATTTTCAAAAATTGCATTAGGTGAGGAACTAGTGTTCCTGTAGTTTATATTAGTAGTCTATATTTTACTGTGTGTATATGTATTTTTGTTTAGTTTTTATTATGTTGTTTTTATTTTAGTTTAACTGCTGTAGCAGTTTTGTTTTCTTTAAAAAAAAGAAGCAGCGCAGCATAGCGCCGCAGTGCGGCCCAGCTAGCCCGCGGCCCAGCAACCACCGCCCGCGCCGCAGCCCACTTAAGCCGCTCGCTCGCACCCGACCCGCGCCCGATCCACCCCTCGCCTCTAGCCGCTGACAGCGGGACCCACTCGCGCCCCTGTTCGTCCCTCCCCGAGCCGGACACCACACGCGCGCACCGCACGCACGCCGAGGCCGAGCCGGTTCACCCCGCGTCCCTGGTCCACCTCGAGCGCTCCCGAGTCGCCGTGTGCAAGCAGAAGACCCAGGGCGACCCCGCATCCACTCCTCGTTCTTCCTCGTTGCCGCACGCTCGAGCGAGGGCAAAACGCATCTCGCCGCGGAGCTCCACCGCCGCTGCCGTTCGCCAGTCGTTCCCGCCGCCTTAAGGACGCCTCGGACCACCCCGTTTACTCTCCTCGACCATCCGCTCATCTCTTCACTGTTTTGACGTCGTTTCGTCGCCTGAGACGCAGCCGAACACCGCCACCACCGACGTCTGCCGCCTCCAGAGCACACCGCGTTCACGTCGTCACCGCCGCCCGCAGAGGACGCCCCGCCGCCGTTGAACACCACCACCACCTCCGCCACTCACCGCCGCACCCATCCGTCGCTTCACCTTCGCCGGAGACTCGCCGGAGAGCCACCGCCGCCGACGCCCGAAGCCGACGCCATTTTCCTCTGTAAACGGTGAGCACACACGCACAGGAGGTTTTTCGGCCAACCGCCCGCTGCCACGTGGCACGGCTACAGTGCACGCTGCTGCAGTTCCAGGAGTTTTCTGTTGCCTTTTGTTTCTTTTCCAAATTTTAATCCAAATTTCAATTTGCTATAACTCTTAGTATATTTGTCCAATTTAAGTAATTCTTTCTCCTATGCACTCACAAAATTCAGCACAATATCACAGTACCAACTTTGCACATGTTTGCTCTGTTCAAATTTGAATTAGTTTGAATTTGAATTAAACCTTCCGGAGCCATAACTCTCAAACCGTTTATCGGATTCAAGTGATTCTTTTTGCGTTGTGACCGTAGTGCAATTTAGGTGCTGTTAAGCTTCTTTTGTTGTGTTTTTGAAATGATTTTCTTGCTGTTGGTTTTATTTTGGTTCGATTCGTGTTCCGATGATTGATTTGTTGAATTGTGTGAAACGTGTAGATTGTCCGGAGTGCGACGCGAGCTATTGTGAGGAGTGTGACTTTCTGAACCAGAACCAAGGCAAGTTACATGTTGATCATCCTTTACCTATTGTTTTCTATGCATGTAGTTATATCACACTATGAATATATGCATGTATATGATTACTATATTATTTTGCTATATGTTGTTGAGCTATCTTCCCGTCTTTGCAAATCGTGGTAGTTGTAGGTTGCTATGCTTTGTAGACGGGGGTGGTTCGTGTATACATTGAGTGTATGTGAGGATTATATATATATATATAACAATTGAGTAGTAACTCAGGATTTAACTCACCTCTGGGCGGAAGTGGTATTGCTTGGTGTTGAGGGAAGGCATCATGGGGTCTTGCACCTTTTCTAAGGCCATGCGCTCATGAGAGTGCACCCTAAGTGGAATGCCGCCCAGGTTCAAAAAGATCAGACAGACTTAGTGACTAGTAGCTTCCATGTGCAGCCACTGGCTATATGGGCTCTGGCTTAGTTGATCAGTTGTTGGAACCCTGGCCCAGACAGTGTCGACAGATGTAGCATATGTAGGTGGGATGTGGCCGTCAGGTGGTCAAGGGAACCTCTTCTGAAAGACTTCGTCTCAATCTTCGGATTTGGTCCAGTGGGTAAAGCGTACAAAACTCTGCAGAGTATTAAAACTAATCATGATTAGCCGTGCCCCCGGTTATGGGTAAATTGAGCCACTATGCCATTACAGTTGTTGGATGATCTTGACAGATGTGACACTTAATAATATTTGTGGGCAAATTAATAAAGGGTAGGTTGGAGTTGATTTTGCCAACTCAACCTTGTGTATTTAATTGTAGTAATAAAAGGACTAAATAAAAATTTGACTATTAGGTAGTTATTAGGATAAAATCAGCTTTATGCAAAAATAAACCCTCAAGCCTTCCTTTGTTGTACTATGCATATACATGTAGGTCTGCTATATTATTACTCCTGTGTAACTTGCCAATACATTCAAAGTATTGACCTATATGGCTGCAACGTCTCATGTTGCAGGATATTCAGACGAAGAGTAAGGTACCGTTAGGGTCGCGAGTCTACACTCAGCATCGCCAGTGGGCTATGATGGGACTCATCGTTATTTTCTGCTACTTTCCGCTGTTTGATTGAATAAAGCTAGCCAAGTGCTATTCAGATTGTTTTATTTTATATATTCTGGATCATACGATGTAATAAATGATGCACTTGCTATTCTGGTATTCATCTATACTGTGTGTGCTAGCGAGTTCGATCCAGGGACTAGCACAGTAAGCACAGAGACTCAAATCCTTCGAGGTTTGGTCGTTACAGGTGATGGCTCTACTTGAGTAGAGCATTGTCCTTCTCCTTCGGCCACAAGGGGTTCCTCAATGGGTAGGATTTGACCAATACCCATTCTTCTTATGGCTTGGGGAGGAATTTCATCACCTACATCACAAGTACCACTTTTCTCCACTTGGGAGCCGTTATTTTCGTCAAACTCCACGTTACACGTCTCCTCAATGAGTCCGGTGGACTTTTTGAGGACACGGTAAGCATGAGAGTTTGTAGCATAACCAACAAATATGCCCTCATGAGCTCTAGCCTCAAATTTAGACAACCGAACACCTTTCTTGAGAATGAAACACTTACAACCGAACACCCGGAAGTACTTGAGGTTGGGCCTGTTGCCGGTGAGGATCTCATAAGGAGTCTTGTTCAAGCCTTTGCGAAGATAGAGCCGATTGGATGCATGACATGCGGTGTTGATGGCTTCGGCCCAAAAGTTGTACGGAGACTTGAACTCCGCCATCATGGTCCTTGCTGCATCCATCAACGTCCGGTTCTTCCTCTCCGCAACACCATTTTGTTGAGGGGTATAATGTGCCGCATATTTATGCTTGATCCCCTCGTCACTAAGAAACTCATCCAAGGTGTAGTTATTGAACTCGATGCCGTTGTCGCTTCTTATTGTCAAGATCTTTGCATCATGTTGACGTTGAGCTTCATTTGCAAAGTTGATGACGGTTTGTTGGGTCTCACTCTTCCTCTTGAAGAAGTATACCCAAGTGTATCTTGAATAATCATCCACAATCACCAAGC
The DNA here is from genome assembly GCF_002162155.2 of Triticum dicoccoides. Lineage (NCBI taxonomy): Eukaryota > Viridiplantae > Streptophyta > Magnoliopsida > Poales > Poaceae > Triticum > Triticum dicoccoides. Next base: position 288,835,353 of record NC_041389.1, read on the forward strand.
AATACTTTCTTCCTCCAAGACTATCAAAAGATGGAGGCCCAAAGAGATCCATGTGAAGGAGCTCCAAGGGTCTCTTCGAGTAGATGATGGTTGAGGGAGGGTGAGCCTTTTCATGAAGCTTTCCTTCGATACAAGCACTGCAAGCACGATCTTTGGCAAAACTAACATTTGTTAGTCCACGAACATGGTCCCCCTTGAGAAGACTTTGCAAAGATCTCATATTGACGTGGGCTAAACGGCGATGCCAAAGCCATCCCACGTCAACTTTAGCCATTAGGCATGTCGCGGTCTTAGTGGGTTGCTCCGAAAAGTTAACCACATAGAGACCGTTCTCGACATGCCCAACAAAGGCTACTTTAAGAGTCTTGCTCCACAAGAGGGCCACGGTATCAATATCAAAGAATGTGGCAAAGCCCATGAGTGCAAGTTGATGAACGGAAAGTAAATTGAATGCAAGGGACTCAACAAGCATGACTTTCTCGATCGTTAGATCATGAGAAATGACAACCTTGCCGAGACCCAATACCTTAGAATGTGATGCATCACCCCACTCGACATTGGTGGGCATAGATGGAATCTCTTGCACGTCCACCACCAAGTCCTTGCTCCCGGTCATATGATTTGTTGCTCCACTATCGAGCAACCACGATCCCCCACCGGAAGCAAACACCTACACGAGATCAATGCTTGGTTTTAGGTACCCATTTAGTAATGGGTCCTTTGATGTTAGTAACAAGGGTCTTGGGAACCCAAATAGACCATTCAATGTACTCATAAGGAGAACCAACAAATTTAGCATAAACATGTCCATCACTAGCACAGCACAACACATATGAAGGGTTAAAGTCGCCGGCTTTGTTTGAGGAAACGTTCTTGCCCTTTTGGACATCAACTTCCTTCACTTTCTCCTTCTTCTTCTTAGAAGCACCCTCTCCCTCTTTCACGAACGTTTGTTTGAGGGGAGGAGGACGATTGGCCTTGTTGTTCTTCTTCTTCTTGCTCTTGGACTTGGGTGCAAACCCAATTCCTTCTTTGCCCACAACTTCCTTTTGATTGCTCAAAAGGTCGTTGAGGTTTTTCTCACCTTGAATGCAAGTCACAAGGCCTTTCTCAAGTTGATCTTTCAACTTGGCATTTTCCTCCACAAGATGCACATGCTCACAACAAGGGTTAGTAGCACATGCATTATCAATTAATACCATATGAGGAAAGGTGGCCTTTTCCTTGATTAGCTTAACTTGGAGTTGAGCATGAGACTCTTTGAGGCTAGCATGAGCACCCTTCAAGGCCTTGTGGGCCTTGTCAAGTATCTCAAACTCCTCTTTGAGTCTAGCATGATCAACCCCAAGTTTAGCCTTCTCGGAGGTTAGCACACGAGACATGACAAGAGCATGATCAAGATCTTTCTTTAACTTAGCATGGTCATCATTGTGTGACTCCTCAAGAGTCAAACGATGCACACGCTCTTCCTCAAGAGCATTAGAGAAATCCGATATCTCATCGGCATAGTCACGACTATGACCTTCCATCTTGGAGATGGTTTCTTCGTGAGCCTCGATCATGTCATTGGCCTCACCAAGTTGTTCCAAGAGAGCAACAAAGTGCTTCTTGGACTTTCACTTGAGCTTACTCATAAAGGACTCAAATTCATTCACTTCCTCATTAGGCTCAACATGTCCATCAATGCAATCCTCCACGGAGGGATTAGTAATGATGGTGGTTGTGATGTTGGGGGTTACCTTGTTTGAAGCTTTAGCCATGAGGCATCTAGCGGTGATGTTTTCGTTGGGTGATTCGAAGAGAGACACCCGGGGAGTAGCAATGGCAATGGATGCCATGGCCGTTGCTTCTTCATTCTCATCATCATCGTCATCCTCTTGGTATTCTTCTTGAACCACCAACCCACAAGTGGGAGTCTTCTTGGCGAAGTTGTTCTTGTTGGGGACGGACTTGGCTTTGTCTTTCCGAATGAACTTGCCACCATTGTCTTCCCGCTTCTCGTAAGGACAATTCGCAACGAAATGGCTCACATTGCCACAGTTGAAGCAAGTTCTAACTCGTTGCTTGCCCTTGATGCCACTTGAGTTGTTCTTGTTGAAGTTGGGTCTTGAGCTCTTCTTGCTCCAAAATTGTCTTGAAGCAAGGGCCATGTGCTCATGGTAGTCAAACTTGGTGTCTTCGGGGTTGCTTTCCTCATCTTCCACTTCTTCCTCTTCTTCGACAATGACCTTGGCCTTCAAGGCAAGGTTAGGCTTCTTAGCTCTTTGAGAACGGAGCACCGCATTGTGGGCGGTCTTGTCCAAGATGCTCATTGCAACGAACTCATCCAACACTTCACTTGAGGTCATGGTGTGGAAGTCCGGTCGTTGACGAATGACGGAGGACATGGCTTTGTTGTAGGGCATCATGGCCTTGAGGAACTTCCGCTTGATCCAATTGTCATCCGTGTCCTTGCTTCCATGATCTCGAAGTGCCACCGCGAGTTTGGTCACTCTTCGAAAGAGCTCACGAGGTTCTTCATCTTCTTTCATTGCAAACTCGTCGGCTTCATCTTGCACCACTTCATAGTTGGACCGTTGAATGCTAGCACTTCCACGATAGAGACCCTCGACACATTTCCATGCTTCTTTAGCCACGACATGGGGTCGAAGGTGAGGGAGATCTTCGGGAAGTATTGCATCTTGGATGATGAAGAGAGCACTCTCATTGAATTGATTGTCCACGGCTTCTCGAGGGGTGAAGTTGCTTGGATCATGAGGATAAAAACCTTCTTCAATGACTCTCCAAATGTTAGTGTTCACATGTTTCAAATGACGCTTAAAGCGATAGACCCAATTATCAAAATATGCATGTTTTTCATACTTAGGAGGTGGACCGGCATGATTCAAATGAGTGGAGGGGATTGGCCCTCCATAAACCGGGGGTTCCACATGGGCAAAGATGCCGGTGCCATTTCTACCACTAGTAGAAGGACTCTTTTCATTGTTAGCTTCCCCCTTGTCGGAGAAAGCATCCGTCACCTTGTTAGTAGGATCACCCACTTTCATAGGTGCAGTAGATAGTTTAAGTCCCTCTAAGAAATCATTAAACATGCTTTTAACCTTGGCCGTCATGGAGGTTTTCAATGTGTCTAAAGACACATTGAACTCCTCACGAGAGACCGAGGTTCCCCCTTCGGCCGAAGATGAGATGGGATTCACACCGGAGTGTTCCTCCACACCATCGTTGGTGTCAACCATACTCTTCGGACGGTAAAGTCCTTAATAAAGAGACGAGGCTCTGATACCAATTGAAAGGATCGATATGGTTGACTAGAGGGGGGTGAATAGGCAACTAACAATTTTTTAAGCTTTTCTTTACCAAATTAAACTTTGCAACAAATAGGTTGTCTAGATATGCAACTAAGTGAGCAACCTATATGATGCAATAACAACTAGCAAGCAAGCAAGCAAGAGATGAATAAGTATGCTTGCGAAAGTAAAGGCACGAAATAACCAAGAGTGGAGACGGTGAAGACGAGGATGTGTTACCGGAGTTCCTTCCTTTTGAGGGGAAGTACGTCTCCGTTAGAGCGGTGTGGAGGCACAATGCTCCCCAAGAAGCCACTAGGGCCACCGTATTCTCCTCACGCCCTCACACGATGCGAGATGCCGTGATTCCACTATTGGTGCCCTTGAAGGCGGCGACCGAACCTTTACAAGCAATGTTGGGGCAATCTCCACAACAATCGGAGGCTCCCAACAAAAACACCACCACGAAGCTTCACCACAATGGAGTATGGCTTCGAGGTGACCTCAACCGTCTAGGGTGCTCAACACCCAAGAGTAACAAGATCCGCAAGGGATAAGTGGGGGGAATCAAATATCCTTTGGTGGAAGTGTAGATCGGGCCCTTGTCACCCAATCCCGAGCAAATCAACAAGTTTGATTGGCTAGGGAGAGAGATCGAGCGAAAATGGAGCTTGGAGCAACAATGGAGCTTAGAGGTGGAAGAGGTAGTCAACTAGAGGTAGAAGACATCCCTTATATAGTCGTGGAAAGAATCCAACCGTTATCCACTAGTTCTTCCTGCGACCCACGGTACTACCGCTCCAAGGAAGTGGTACTACCGCGGCGCCGCGCGGTACTACCGTGGACCACCACGGTACTACCGTGGCACCTGCATAGGCCGGAACAAACCTGAGGACGCAGCAGTACTACCGCTTGCACGGTACTACTGCTCCCCCTTGCGGTACTACCGCAAGGCAGGAGGGTCACGGCCTGGGAAGGGCGCGGACGAAATAAATTTCATCCGTGCCTACTTTTGCAGAAACTAGAGTGGTGCAAAAACCCGACGCGGTACTACCGACCGCGAGGCGCGGTACTACCGTGGCTGGCGCGGATGTAAAAAATTACATCCGCGACGCTGCGGTACTAGGCAGAAGGGCCATGGTACTACAACTCCAAGGGAGCGGTACTACCGTGGGCCCCCGCGGTACTACCGCGCTGGACGAGCGGTACTACCGTGGGTGGCGCGGATGTAAAAAATTACATCCGCCCCTACTACCGCACCGGAGCGGCACTAGGCCAGGGTGCAACGGTACTACCGCACCAGAGGGGCGGTACTACCGTGAGGAGCGCGGATGTAAAAAATTACATCCGCCCCTACTACCGCACCTGAGCGGCACTAGGCCAGGGTGCCGCGGTACTACCGCGCCAAAGGAGCGGTACTACCGTGACGCCCCGCGGTACTACCGCTTGTACCTGCGGTACTACCGCAAGTACAGCAGTAGTCGTCAGTTTTTCACACAACCAAGATAACGACGGGTAGCTCCAAGGTGCAAGGAAAGGAGGGACAAGTGTACGTGTGATTCCACCCTACCTTTCCGACGCGGACCCCCTCTTAATAGTACGGCTCTCCTACGACTCAACTCCACCAAAGAGAAACGTAGAACAACGCCGGCTTCAACAGTCTCCGAGGGGCACCGAATCGTCTTGTGCCTAATGATGAAGTATCTGAGAGACTCAAGCCACATGATTAGTCCGCACGAGTATTGTCATCAATCACCAAAACACTTAGGGATAAATATGCCCTTACAGGAGCAAACACATGTTGTCAATTTGGAACTTGAAACCAGTGGTTGCAGAAAGGGGGACCTCAGTGGCATCGCATGTAACCATGCCATCTCAACAATTAACAAGGCAAAAAGGTTTCCAGAGGACTTTGTAAGCAAATTTTTCAAGAAACCATATTACTTGGCAGCATATGAACCAATGATATATCTTGTCCCTGGTGAGCATGATTGGACAAAGACCCTAGGTCCAGGCATAGAACCACCGGCATTTAAAGTGAAGAAAGGAAGAAAGAAAGAGAAGAGGATAAAGGGAAAATTTGAAGTTCCAAAGCCAAAGTCCACCTCAAGAATGGGGACAATAACTTGTAGCAATTGTGGATTACAAGGGCATAAATACACAAGCTGCCTTAAATAGTTGAAACCTGAGTTGGCCTTAAGAAAGAATAAACATGTGGTAAGCCCCTTTGAACTAGTTCTTCAGTTTGATATTTCTGTAAATTACCTTTCTCCCTTGTACACTTCTTACTTGTAGTATTATTAACTGTGTTTCCTTTGAATTGTTTTCCAAACCTGCTGGAAGGAATTCACAAGCAAGAGGTGTTGCTCCTACAGCTCCTGCAGCAACACCTAGAGCTGCTTCAGCAATAGCTAGAGCTGCTTCAGCAACAGCTAGAGCTCCTGCACCAACACCTACAGCTCCTGCACCAACACCAAGAGCTGCTCCAGCTGGAGGAAGAACTGGAAGTGCTGCTGGTAGAGGTGGTGGAAGTGGTGCTGGTAGAGGTGCTAGAAGAAGGGCTGGTGGTGGAAGAGGATCTGGAAGAGCATCTTCTAGTGCTCAGTCTTCTCCTGGGAGAGGTGCTCATTCTTCAAGGCCTTTCTCTGCCCCAAGGCAGTATGGTGCCTCAACTCTAGTGCTCCTCCACCAAATGATGGCACACACACTGGATGGATGGCCTGGTTCAATGCTAGTAGAGGTGGCAGAAAGTGATGCAAACTTCTGCTGGTGCTACATTGTGCACCTGTTACAATGTGGAATTTTATCTTTTGGTTTGATGTCACTCCAGTAACTTGTGTTGCTGCTACAATATAATGTGCTTTATTTTGGTTTGATGCCACTGCAGCAACTTGTGCTGATGATACATTGTGCTTTATTTTGCTTTGATGACACAACAACAACTTGTGCTCATGCTACAATGTGTATTATTTAGAGTTTGATGCCACTACAATGTTTTCTTTTGGGATTGATGCCACTAAAGCAACTTGTGCTGATGCCAATGGATATCTTGATGGTTCTGTTGGGGATAACTTGATGGTTCATGGATTGATGCCACTTGGGTGGATAACTTGATGGTTTATGTTCATATTTTAATGGCATTGTTTTGCTATTTGGTCATGTGGATGAACCAACCTAAACCTAAGCATTGGTGTTTATGGTGGCTAGAGGTCGACGGAACCACCTTAACCTAAGCATTAGTGTTTACGGTGCCTCGGGGTCGACGGAACCACTAAACCTAAGCATTAGTGCTTATGGTGGATAGGGGTCCACGGAACCAACTAAACCTAAGCATTAGTGTTTCCGGTGTCTCGGGGTCGACGGAGCCACCTTAACCTAAGCATTAGGGTTTACGGTGCCTCGGGGTCGACAGAGCCACCTT
>NC_041389.1:288842892-288849084 GCF_002162155.2 Triticum dicoccoides
AACCACCTAAACCTAAGCATTAGTGTTTATGGTGGCTAGGGGTCGACGAAACCACCTAAACCTAACCATTAGGGTTTATGGTGCCTCGGGGTCAAAGAAGCCGCCTAAACCTAAGCATTAGTGTTTATGGTGGCTAGGGGTCGACGAAACCACCTAAACCTAAGCATTAGTGTTTATGGTGGCTAGGGGTCGACGAAACTACCTAAACCTAACCATTAGGGTTTATGGTGCCTCGGGGTCGAAGAAACCACCTAAACATATGCTTCCAATGCATGATATAACATAACCATCTAATATTCCAGTGCTAACATAACCATCAAATAGTCTTCCAATGCCAACATAATCATCTAATATAAAACCTAGTGCATGAGAAATCATAACTTTTAGTCTACCTACCATGGCATAGAATATCTCATCCATCTTCCAATGCATGATATATCATCATTTCAAGTCTAGCAAACATAACACACAATACTTACTAGAGTTCAACATATTATAGGGTACACAACCATTGTTCACAATACATAGTGGAGTTTAGGTGCATAGTTCATCCTTTTCTCACAAAAGGATGACAAGCATATCTACTACATACATACACAGCCATAGTTCACAATTAGTAGAGCCATACTCTACACAACCATCATGCCCAAAAGGTCAGCATTGCCCACTAGTCTCATATTCATTTTCTTCACTTCTCTAAGATGGCCTGGATCCCCTTGATCTTCTCCTTCAGCTTCTCCTCTGCCTTCATCAGCTCAGCAATCTGAAGCTCTAGCTGCCCCTTCTCTTCACCATGCTTTTCCTTTCCCTTAAGCAAATCAGCAACCTAAAACTTTAACTCTGGCTTATCTTGGGTGAGCTTCTCCTCAGACCTTGTGAGATATGCATTCTTCAACTCCAAGTTCATCTTAGCTTCACTAAGCAATTGCTTGTCTGTAATATGCTTCAACTTCAAGTTCTGGATGATTGTTGCTTGAGCTCTTGTCAGGTTCAGTAGCACTTCATAATTTTGCTTAAGCTTCTCAGACTCTGCATCTTTCTTTGCCATCTGTGCCTTCATATCAGCCACCAGTTCACTTCTGCATTGCTGCTGATATGTAATGTTAGACTGCAGATATCTAAAATCCACCACCCTCTCCTCCTGGAAGCTCATAAGCTCATGCACATCTTGGACTAACTTGTCATAGTTGGCCTCCAGCTTGTTCTTCTCTTCTGTCAGATGGTGGATAGTGAAAGAACTTTCAAGATTATCATTCACCCTAGCACTCTTGCTATCTTCAACCATTGCCCACAGCTTCAACAATGCATTTTGCATTGTTGGGGGCCACTGGTGATCAACCCATTCAACAAACCAACAATTCTACCCTTCCTGCAAAAAGAGCAAATAGATAAAAAAATAAACAAGTTAGTTCATACCACAGGTATATAACTAGTGCAAAGCAATAGCACTGTACGTTGGTAATAACAGCACCACTAAGCTACACTGGTGATGTACCTACCCACTAAATAACAGCATGACAAATTACAGCACCACTCAGCTACAGATTTGAACTAGATTTTGCTAATCAGCTACAAAACAAGAGCAATCTCAAACTGCAAACTTGGTGAACTGCCAAAGCATATGCAGTACATACTATCCATTCAACTAAATATTTGTAGCATTTAGATACATAACAGCAGGTCCATCCGAACATAAAAGTAACAGTTCACTCAATATTTAGTTCCAAACAGGAGCATCCCAACATAAAAGTAACAGTTCACTCAATATTTAGTTCCAAATAGGAGCAAAAGTAACAGCAACATAATTAACAGTAGCACTGTCATTCAACTACATAAAAATGCCACAACAGCAACATAAAACCTGTAGAAGTCCCAAACTGAATATTTCACATGATAGCAAGAACAATGCCACTACAAAATAACAGTACCACTGTCATTAAACTACACAAGCTACTGTTGTTGCAAAAGTGAATATGCCCTTAATAATCAGGCCTTGTACTCATGTTCAATATGCCACTGTCAAACCAACAATAATATGACACTATCAACCTAAATATAAATCCCACTATCAGCATACAATTCATACCGGCTCTGCACATGCTAAGAACCTTCTCCCTATGCATGTTCCTTCAAATGCGACAAACATCTCAGATGCCTTGTTGTGCTTCTCACATGGCGACATCATTTCTAGCTCAGGCCCCTGGTAATCTGGATCTTCAACACTGAAAGGGACCTGCCGAAGCTCGTACAAACAAAATGCCCAAATCAAAATCCAGCGAAATCAACCAAATCAAAAAGCCCCAAATCTGAAACCCTAACCCTAAACCTAGCTCAAGGAAAATCACCTGGTTAAGCTCGTCCGTGGATGAGGCCGAGTGCATGTATGGCAGGCTGGACGTGTCCTCACTGCTTTCGTCTTCGAAAATCATGGCGGGCGGCGGCAGTTCGGTCCGGCAATGCTACGAGCGGCGACAAGGGCGGCGAGAGAGGAGCGAGGAGGGAGGCACGAGCGAGGAGGAAGAGAGTGGAGACAGAGCACGGGCCGGTCCGGTTCGAGCCAGACCGCACCTATCGAGCGGGTGGGCGGGTGCCGATTCGCCAGCGTGGCAGCTGACGCGCGGGCCCGGGCGGTCAGTTCCAGCGTCAATACGTAGAAATATGAAGTTTAGCCTGATTTGCAACGGTTCGACCCAAACGTGGTACTAACACGTAAAAATTACCAAAAGTGGTACCAATTCGCCACCACCGCCCCAAATGTGGTAGTATCGTGTAATTAACTCATTTTGATCTATTTGTTTCTCCACTCCTCAACATGTTTGCCTCCAGGATGTCACTTTCAATTTTGATTGGCAGATTGCCCCATTGTAGAGCTAGCATGAGTGCCCCCGGATAGCTAGAATCTCAGCTTCCAACACATCATTGCATGAAAACAGATGCCTACAGAAACTGAAAACAATGCCTCCGGTGTGGTCTCGAAGAAGCATACCAGTACCACCAATCCCATCCAAAACAGAATCAGCAGTGTTTAGTTTTACACGCCTAGCAGCCAGGCGTGACCATGGAACAGTAAGAGGGAAGCAGAAGTGAACCGGGAATTTCCTTTGGCATAATCAACATCAGGGTAGGTCACAATAGACTGTAAGGAGGACATGTACCTTGCCAGAAACCAGACAGAAACATCCACGGGAGGAGCGGCGCACTTGAACCAATCAGTTAAAATTTACCATGAGTATTCATATTTTAGAGTAATATAAATGGTATTTGGAAATGCCTTAATTAATCATGTATTTATGCTTTAGATCAAGTAATAATAAGAAATCTCGGTAAATAAAGATTTTGCTATTTTTAGGCGATTGGCAAAAAAAAATCGATAAAGGGCGGTTTTTATTGATTAATAATGTAGCATCAATGGGATACATGTAATATAAACACATACCCGGCCTCTGCATAATTAAGATGCACACAGCCAACACTAACACACATACACACACAATCCTACTGGCAAATAGCAAAGTTATGCAAAACCAAAGCTATGCCTGGGATGAAGAAAAAAACGAAGCGATCAAAACAGTGAACAAGGAAAAACAACAACGACCATGGGCACCAACCACTGCTTGACAACACAAGGACTACGATAAATGTCCTCCAAAAGCAACGCCTTCAGAAAGAAAACAACACTCAAGAGTCGTCGTCGCCTACTCCAACCACTGAAGGCTAGATCGTGGGTTTTCACCCTGGAGATAAAGTCCAAAAATGTTCCAAGCAATGTCGTCAACAAGCTAACGATGGAAACCATCGCCATTGTCAGGTATAACAAACCAGGGTCACACCTAGGATTTTCACCTCGGAGCTCCAGACCGGGTACTTGAGAAGCACCATCAAAACCGAAGTCATCTTGTGTTCTCGCTTTCATTTCCGCTATTCTAGCAACATTGCACACACGATAAAGTCACTGACAAAGGGGAAAGGTCATCAACATCGCCAAAATCCCTCGGAACGCTCTGGCAACACCGCATCATCCTCACAAGTGGCAGTCGGTGATAGATTTGTACCAGATGACACCACCATGCCTCTTGCTTGGCCGCCCTCACTAGTAGTGTAGGTTCACAGCATGCTAGCTGCGAGTCCGAGCGAAGGACCGCCTCACGGGTACACAGATGGCTACCATGGCATCGACAAACCTCAGATCACAGACTCATGGCTTCTAATGCAAATTGACTATCAAGTATGTCGCCGGTACAACTACAACACACATCAAGGACGTGCAGACACCACCAACACCACAGACGCGTGTGTGGCCCAAACGGCCATCGTGCCTGAAGCCACCGGTGTGCCGCTTGGGGGCAACACTACAGCACGTGTGCACCAGATCGAATCCCATCGGGCGAGCGGTGACGCGGCCTTCCACTCCATCTTGCCGGCAAGCGGTGCATCCCGCCGACTTCCAGCAAGGGAATCACTCCATCTTGCCGGCGAGTGCTGTGTTTCCCTGACCACGCAATGCAACAAGAACCACACTTCCAGATTGCAATGATGCCCGTGTCCGGTGGTCCTCGCCCAGTTGTGGCCACTGCTACTTCTTGTGTACTGCTGATGCCTGTCTAGGGCACATTTAGATGTGCCCTAGTTATTGCACATCTAAGTGACTCAATCTAACTAGAAAGAAAAAGGAAAAAAGACAAAAAAATGCTTGCACGAATCTTAGCGTAAAATCAATGACATAGGACTTAGATGTGCAATACTTAGATCGCATATAGATGTGCTTTAGCAAAACTGTATTTCTTTTCCTCTAGAAAGATGGAGTGGTATCTATATCCTTTTGTGAAGTATCAATCCATACAGATAACTATTTCTATGTGGACGCTAAGAAGATCACTGAGATTTCTGTAAATGCAAAGAGATGAGAAGTTTTTTTTCTTTGAAAAGATGGTGAAACTTTGCCACTTTTTATTCATTAAGTGAGGAAGTATGTACGAGGTGAGGCCGCAGTCCAGAGGAGGAAAAAAACGAGTACTTTCACAGAACAATAGCCCTAAAAGTTTAGCGCCCATGATGAAACATAAGGCCGCCTCTCTTTTGATGTTGGAGAAAATAATCGTTGGCATGGCCAGAGTCTTCCTGAAAACTCGATAGTTGTGCTCATTCCAAACACCCATGAGACCAACATTAGAAGGGACATAACAGCCTTCCCCTTGTGATTATCTCCATCCATCATTCCTTAACCGAGGTAAGGCCGTGCCGAGTTTCCAGGTTTAGTTCGTTGTGGCCAAGCCAATCAAAGATCATGGGTGTATTTGGTTGCTGCCCTGATGAAATATTGCCTGGCCTGGAGCTCCCCTGAAACCTGCATGCATCATGTTTGGTTAGTGCCCTGGGTCGTAACAGTCTAGCCTGGCCTGCACAGCTTGAAAAAAGGATTAGCCTGGCCGGCCACCCGGCAACGCGGTTAGCCTGAGCCAGGCGTCCCATGTCTTGCCCCTGGGTGAGCCTGCTGCACTGCATGGTATTAGTTTATTATTATTTTTGCATAGGATTGATGGGTGTGGATTTCTTTATGTATTAGTTGTACTGCAAAGCAGCGCCAGGCTCAAGGCACAAACCAAACACATGTGCGTCAGGCTAGCCTCACCAGGCAAAAAATTTCAACATTCCAGGCTCGATCCAAGCATGAGTTTTCTCCAGGCGAGGTGTCCAGGCCTTTAACCAAACACCCCCATGTTTCATATTCTTATGCAGTGTCAACATTGAAAAAATAATATGCGCCACCGTCTCAGGGACACGCCTGCAAAGCTTGTACATTTCACAATTAGTCCATCCTCCCTTCTCCAAGCGGTCAAGAGTCCAAACTATATTTGGATGATCAAGCACGCGAATAACTTGCCCTAGGGAGGGGCTTAAGTCTCCGAGTCACCGACTTAAGCATTGATAAGATCATCCCCACAAATTGCGCATGGTAAGGCGAGGCTTTAGAATAATGAGAAGATCATCATTAGATGGATTTAAATGTCGACAAGAAAAAACTATATTTAAGTCAAACTATGAAATAGTCATGTAAATAAAATTGTTGTAGGCTCTTTACCATAAATATTGCCATTTTTCTATGAAATAGTCGTGTACCGAAAATTGATGCAGGCTCTTGCCAATTTTTCTACGAAATAGTCAAACTATGTATATTGCCAGATTTTTTTTTGA
>NC_041389.1:288849224-288897440 GCF_002162155.2 Triticum dicoccoides
CCTCACCATTGCCATTTTTTCTGTTCTGTATCTAGTTGACATTCCCCTTTTCCATTATCATGAAAGTTTTGAAACGCTTCTCTACCGATCCAAGTAGAGATTTCAGCTGCCGTCAACATGTCACCTCAAATGTTTCACTTACTACGTGTGTTTGGTTGTTGGGTTATCATTTCTTTGAGGCAGGGATATCCATATTTCTGATAGACCAACCTATCACCTCAAATGTGCCACTTAAGAGTGTGTTTGGTTGCTAGGTTATCCCTTCCGTTTATCGTATGGCTAGCATCTGTTTGGTTCATGGGGATGCCCATAACCAACCGCTTGTCCCTCGAACTAAATACACCCTACCCAAGACGATTTCGATGTCCATACGAAGAATTCCCGTCCAAGCGTGACAACCGGCCTCTCGCAACATGCTAGATCGTGCAAATAAGTACCCAGTCTACTTACTAGCAATTTTAAAGATTTATCTCACATGGCAAATGTGGAAGATACGGCCAATCCTGTCGTCCAAGGTTCGGATGAAAAATGCTGCAAATCTTTCTGTTAAAAAATTTCACCGCTAGCAGCCGATCTTTGCAAGGAGAGCATCCGTAACTTACCATATCTAACTTCTTTCAGACCTCTGGATGTAAATTAAAATTCAATCAACAGAAGGTGGTATTGGTTGTCAAAAAAAAAAAGGTATGACCTTCGTTGGTTTTTATAAATAGTAGTAGTAGCACGAACTCATACACAATAACTTGACAGAGTGTTGCGCGATCTCTTCATACCTCTCCCTAATACAGTACTAGTATAAGGACGTTCCAAAGAACAGAGCTAACTTATATGTACAACAATCACCTCATCACCCTGTTTCCACCATTCCTACAAGTGATGTGTGTTTCTGTCATCAAGCATCGCTCCGCAGTTCCCCATCGAAGAACGATCCGCCGGCCCTCGTTTTGCTGGCGTCGCAGGCTTGCATAAGAGTGCATACATCCTTCTTCTCGAGGAACCTCTCGCCGTTGACCAGGATGAGGGGGGTGTATTCCAGAACCATTCTCTTGCACTGCCAACAGAGGGCAACAAACCATGTCATTATTGCACACTATTGTGCATTGGACCAAGGAGCAGACAATGGCTCCTTGATGCACATAATCCGATATATTGCATGATAGCGTAGAGAAAATCTAGGGAGTCATAGACCATATATATAAGTGAAAAAAAGCTTACCTCCTGCACATGACCTTTAACCTTGTTGCACTCCTTGATGAGAAGTTGAAGTATCTCAAACTACAGATATCACAAGGCAAATGTTAAGAGACGGAAAGGATAAGGTCAGGACTCCCTATTATGTCAATGAAGCAGAGTACTTACCTGCGCGTCAGGGTCTTTCATTTTCGAGAGAACTTCATCGACGAGGTGGTGGCAAAATGCACAAGTGCTTTCACTTTTCTCAACAGACAGAAACGATACTTCCCTGCAGAGGCCATACTGTTTGCAGAACTCGTCTGGCTTGATTTCAGTGATCTTGGCAAAGAGAAGAGTTGCATAGGAGTCCACCATCTCAAGACACTGCAGAGATAGAAAGTGTTCATGGAAACAAAAAGTCATACACTACTGCTGTTCAAAGAGTATCTTTTGAGCATGTAGGATTTGGTGAAGCAATATAAAAGGGGTGTACCTTCTGTTCTAAGGAGAATGTCTGAGAACACGCACCATGAAGGATCTCCATGATCTCATCTTGTGTCTGTTTCTCACTAAGATAACTGACAGCTTTATTTGTCAAGTTCTCACAAGTTGAGCATACTGGGTTACCACTCTCAACCGAGACAGGAATTTTGCTAGAGGTAATTTCCTCCTTGTCATTTGGGTGGAACTCAATGGTATCCAGAAGGAGAAGACCTGAGACCAAATAATGCAGATAGTATCACCAATTAAGAACAATGGCAACCACAAGTAAGAGTATTTTCCAGAGCTTAAATTTTTCCAGAACTACCTATGGGCTCTACGGTTGTATCTTTGTTCATGTAAATTCCCCAGCTAGGCCTTGAACTAGGGACATAAACTAACGTCGTATATAAAGCATATAATACAGTAAAACACATGTTCCATATTCCAGAAGTTAATGGTGTGAAAACAATGAAGTTGGTTATCCAAAATATAATATGTCAAAAAATGGTTATCCATCTTATACAGCCACGCGCTATTCAGAGAGAAAAATAAAATGCTATTCAGGTCATGTTGACACAATCTAACTGGCTTGATGCCAGCAGATGGACAGTGTGACAAAATATTCGGCGCCCAAGTAACTAGCACAAGAAGCTAGGAACAATGACATCGTAAACTTCAATTTCAGTTCCAATTGAAACCAAATACATACCCTCATCAGCTGCACATATGATCTTATGTATATACTATAGCTGGACCAAGATATACATCAAAAGACGATATTTTCACTGCAGAAAAGCTAGAATTTGTTCTCCAATTTGCATATTGGAGGTACTAATTTTATATGAAGATTAACTTGAATAAGATGAAGGGGAGCCTTGGCGCAGGGGTAAAGCTGCTGCCTTGTGACCATGAGGTCACGGGTTCAAGTCCTGGAAACAGCCTCTTACAGAAATGTAGGGAAAGGCTGCGTACTATAGACCCAAAGTGGTCGGACCCTTCCCCGACCCTGCGCAAGCGGGAGCTACATGCACCGGGCTGCCCTTTTTATTAACTTGAATAAGATTTAGCAGCACAGGAAGGCCGTCAAGAGAGAGAAAATATCCAGTTCTTTCTCCTCTTAAAACTACATCTAGAGGTCCCAAAAAGATCTGTATTTTTTTCATCAAAAGATTGGCATAAGAAATTAAGATGCATCTACAATGCCCTGAAATTTCATTCCAAAACTCGATAAATAGATAAAGAAAAACAACCAGACTCTAAATACAAACTCAATAGCGCAAAACATGTATTATTCACCTCAATTTTGAACTACTTCACAGTATGATTAGTCCTTTAGGTTTGTCCAGCTGTGAATCGAATTCGGTCTTGAGAATTTTGTGTCAAGCATGTCAATTGTTTTCTGAAAATTTGAGTAGCATTTAGGTTATACTTATACGTTTGTTCTTGGCTACAGTAGCGACTAGCGAGGAAGTGCTGTAAGAGGAGGAAGCACCGGGTATATCTTCCATTGAGAGACTTACCGTAATTCTTGCGAACCCTCTTGTCCTGCGGCATAGCTCCAGAGCCGGCGGCCAGCAAGAGGAGGAAGAGGAAGAAGAACGGCGCTCCCAATCCCAAACCCATCGTGCGCATGTTGACCTGCCATGAAAGCGAATCATCACATACGGCATAGCAACCCAATCGACTTTACTCTCCAGAAACAACAGGATAAAAAAAGTAAGGGGCCAACAATTTGGTCTCTGGAGGCTGGAGCAGCACCCAAATCCAGAAATCGCAAAAACCAAGGCGATGATTCGCTCGATGGAAGCGATCGAACACAAATCGACCGAAGGAAAGCGACGGGAGGGGCGGCGGATCAGGGGGGAAATCGAGACAACGGAGGGGAGGGGAACTACCGCGCGCGTGATCTCACCAGATTGGGGATCAAGAAGTGAGGTGAAGGTGAAGGTGAAGGGGAACGAAAAGCTCACCTTGCGAAATCGAGGAACGGAGAGTGGTCGGACTGAGACAGCGGGCGTGATTCGGCGATTGCTCCTGCTCGATTTTAAGAAGTTCGTCTTGAAATTACAGCATGATTGCTGTCTCCGAGTCGAAGTCGGTTGTCCGTTGCGCCGACGTTTCGTTTTTTTTCTTTCTTCAGAAGATTGCGTAGACGGTATGAGTTCGTGCAGGTCTTCTATCTAGCGCCTACTCCGACTTTGGTCTCTCGAGGCTGGAGCAGCACCCAAATCCACAACATGCGCGTTTAGAAATTAGAAGGAACGTTTGCCCGCTAGCGCCGTTGAGGGCATTTTTTTCAAGGGTCATTCAGGGCATCTTCAACGCAGGTCCTTAAAATAGACCAATATTTATGTATGAACTAGTTCAGACTTATCCTCAAACATTCGTCTATGTTTTTAAGTCCGCAACATTTAAAATAATTGTGTCACGGATCAATGTTGGATCACAGAAAGAACTCGAGCGTCAAGCCTCACGCTAATAGTTGTCTCCTCTCGACTAGGAACAGGAGAGCATGCAAACACCTCCTCGTTGGATGATCCTTCTCTCGCTAGCTTTGTCATGAAGTTCTTGCGTGTTATGGCTCCAGTATTGCTCCGCCCCACCCAGACGCCTTCTTCCTCAAGTGGTGGCTTTGATGCTTTGGCCACGTCATCTTCTATCACCTGCTGCAAAGGATTCTCTTCCCTCTTCCTTTTGACAGCATGGAATCTCTTGTGTGCGTCTTCGATGGTCTACGACCCTCCTTGAGCCACCTCTTACTGTTGGGGAACGTAGTAATTTCAAAAAATTTCCTACGCACACGCAAGATCATGGTGATGATATAGCAACGAGAGGGGAGAGTGTTCGTCCACGTACCCTCGTAGACCGTAAGCGGAAGCGTTAGCACAACGCGGTTGATGTAGTCGTACGTCTTCACGATCCGACCGATCCAAGCACCGAACGTACGGAGCCTCCGAGTTCAGCACACGTTCAGCTCGATGACGTCCCTCGAACTCCGATCCAGCCGAGTGTCGAGGGAGAGTTACGTCAGCACGACGGCGTGGTGACGATCTTGATGTTCTACCGGCGCAGGGCTTCGCCTAAGCTTCGCGACGATATGACCGAGGTGGAATATGGTGGAAGGGGGCACCGCACACAGCTAAGGAACGATCCGTAGATCAACTTGTGTGTCTATGGGGTGCCCCCCGCCCCCGTATATAAAGGAGGGAGGGAGGAGGGGGCCGGCCTAAGGGGAGGCGCGCCCTAGGAGGGGGAAACCTACTCCAAGTAGGTTTCCCCCCTCCTTTTCCTAATCCAAGAAGGAGGGGGAAGGAAGGAGTAGGAGAGGGGGAAGGCAAGGGGGGCGCCCCCCCCCCCTTTCTTGTCCTATTCGGACTCAAGGGGAGGGGGCGCGCCACTTGCCCTGGCCGGCCCCTCTCTTTCTCCAATAGGGCCCATCAAGGCCCATTACTTCCCGGGGGGGTTTCGGTAACCCTCCGGTACTCCGGTTTTCTCCGAAAACTCCCGGAACCTTTCCGGTGTCCGAATATAGTCGTCCAATATATCAATCTTTATGTCTCGACCATTCCGAGACTCCTCGTCATGTCCGTGATCACATCCGGGACTCCGAAAAAACTTCGGTACATCAAAACTTATAAACTCATAATAAAACTGTCATCGAAACGTTAAGCGTGCGGACCCTACGGGTTCGAGAACTATGTAGACATGACCTAAAACCATTCTCGGTCAATAACCAATAGCGGGACCTGGATGCCCATATTGGTTCCTACATATTCTATGAAGATCTTTATCGGTCAAACCGCATAACAACATACTTTGTTCCCTTTGTCATCGGTATGTTACTTGCCCGAGATTTGATCGTCGGTATCCAATACCTAGTTCAATCTCGTTACCGGCAAGTCTCTTTACTCGTTCCGTAATACATCATCTCATAACTAACTCATTAGTTACATGCTTGCAAGGCTTAGGTGATGAGTATTACCGAGAGGGCCCAGAGATACCTCTCCGACAATCGAGTGACAAATCCTAATCTCGAATTATGCCAACCCAACATGTACCTTCGGAAACACCTGTAGAGCACCTTTATAATCACCCAGTTACGTTGTGATGTTTGGTAGCACACAAAGTGTTCTTCCGGTAAACGGGAGTTGCACAATCTCATAGTTGCAGGAACTTTGTATAAGTCATGAAGAAAGCAATAGCAGTATACTAAACGATCAAGTGCTAGGCTAACAGAATGGGTCATGTCAATCACATCATTCTTCTAATGATGTGATCCCACTAATCAAATGACAACACATGTCTATGGTCAGGAAACATAACCATCTTTGATTAATGAGCTAGTCAAGTAGAGGCATACTAGTGACTATAGTTTTGTCTATGTATTCACACATGTATCATGTTTCCGGTTAATACAATTCTAGCATGAATAATAAACATTTATCATGATATGAGGAAATAAATAATAACTTTATTATTGCCTCTAGGGCATATTTCCTTCAGTCTCCCACTTGCACTAGAGTCAATAATCTAGATTACATAGTAATGATTCTAACACCCATGGAGTCTTGGTGCTGATCATGTTTTGCTCGTGAGAGAGGCTTAGTCAACGGGTCTGCAACATTCAGATCCGTATGTATCTTGCAAATCTCTATGTCTCCCACTTGGACTTGGTCCCGAATGGAATTGAAGCGTCTCTTGATGTGCTTGGTCCTCTTGTGAAATCTGGATTCCTTTGCCAAGGCAATTGCACCAGTATTGTCACAGAAGATCTTCATTGGTCCCGATGCACTAGGTATGACACCTAGATCGGAAATGAACTCCTTCATCCAGACTCCTTCATTTGCTGCTTCAGAAGCAGCTATGTACTCCGCTTCACATGTAGATCCCGCCACGACGCTTTGTTTAGAACTGCATCAACTTACAGCTCCACCATTTAATATAAACACGTATCCGGTTTGCGATTTAGAATCGTCCGGATCAGTGTCAAAGCTTGCATCGACGTAACCATTTACGACTAGCTCTTTGTCACCTCCATATACGAGAAACATATCCTTAGTCCTTTTCAGGTATTTCAGGATGTTCTTGACCGCTGTCCAGTGATCCACTCCTGGATTACTTTGGTACCTTCCTGCCAAACTTATTGCTAAGCATACGTCAGGTCTGGTACACAGCATTGCATACATGATAGAGCCTATGGCTGAAGCATAGGGAACATTTTTCATTTTCTCTCTATCTTCTGCTATGGTTGGGCATTGAGTTCGACTCAACTTCACACCTTGTAGCACAGGCAAGAATCCTTTCTTTGCCTAATCCATTTTGAACTTTTTCAAAATTTTGTCAAGGTATGTGCTTTGTGAAAGTCCTATTAAGCATCTTGATCTATCTCTATAGATCTTGATGCCTAATATGTAAGCAGCTTCATCGAGGTCTTTCATCGAAAAACTTTTATTCAAGTATCCCTTTATGCTATCCAGAAATTCTATATCATTTCCAATTAATAATATGTCAGCAACATATAAAACTAGAAATGCTACAGAGCTCCCACTCACTTTCTTGTAAATACAGGCTTCTCCAAAGGTCTGTATAAAACCATATGCTTTGATCACACTATCAAAACGTTTATTCCAACTCCGAGATGCTTGCACCAGTTCATAAATGGAACGCTGGAGCTTGCACACTTTGTCAGCACCTTTTGGATCAACAAAACCTTCCGGCTGCATCATATACAACTCTTCTTCTAGAAATCCATTCAAGAATGCAGTCTTGACATCCATTTGCCAAATTTCATAATCATGAAATGCAGCAATAGCCAACATGATTCGGACAGACTTAAGCATCGCTATGGGTGAGAAAGTCTCATCGTAGTCAACCCCTTGAACTTGTCGAAAACCTTTCGCAACAAGTCGAGCTTTATAGACAGTAACATTACCATCAGCGTCAGTCTTCTTCTTAAAGATCCATTTATTCTCAATGGCTTGCCGATCATCGGGCAAGTCAACCAAATTCCATGCTTTGTTTTCATACATGGATCCCATCTCAGATTTCATGGCCTCTAGCCATTTTGCGGAATTTGGGCTCATCATCGCTTCCTCATAGTTCTTAGGTTCATCATGGTCAAGTAACATGACTTCCAGAATAGGATTACCGTACCACTCTGGTGCGGATCTTACTCTGGTAGACCTACGAGGTTCAGCAGAAACTTGATCTGAAGTTTCATGATCAATATCATTAGCTTCCTCACTAATTGGTGTAGTTGTCACGGGAACCGGTTCTCGTGATGAACTACCTTCCAATAAGGGAGTAGATACAGTTATCTCATCAAGTTCTACTTTCCTCCCACTCACTTATTTCGAGAGAAACTCTTTCTCTAGAAAGGATCCATTCTTAGCAACGAATGTTTTGCCTTCGGATCTGTGATAGAAGGTGTACCCAACAGTTTCCTTTGGGTATCCTATGAAGACACATTTCTCCGATTTGGGTTCGAGCTTATCTGGTTGAAGTTTCTTCACATAAGCATCGCAGCCCCAAACTTTAAGAAACGACAACTTTGGTTTCTTGCCAAACCACAGTTCATAAGGCGTCGTCTCAACGGATTTTGATGGTGCCCTATTTAACGTGAATGCGGCCGTCTCTAAAGCATAACCCCAAAACGATAGCAGTAAATCGGTAGGAGACATCATAGATCGCACCATATCAAGTAAAGTACGATTACGACGTTCGGACACACCATTTCGTTGTGGTGTTCCAGGTGGCGTGAGTTGCGAAACTATTCCGCATTGTTTCAAATGTAAACCAAACTCGTAACTCAAATATTCTCCTCCACGATCAGATCGTAGAAACTTTATTTTCTTGTTACGATGATTTTCTACTTCACTCTGAAATTCTTTGAACTTTTCAAATGTTTCAGACTTGTGCTTCATTAAGTAGATATACCCATATCTGCTTAAATCATCTGTGAAGGTGAGAAAATAACGATATCCGCCACGAGCTTCAACATTCATCGGACCACATACATCTGTATGTATGATTTCCAACAAATCTGTTGCTCTCTCCATAGTTCCGGAGAACGGTGTTTTAGTCATCTTGCCCATGAGGCACGGTTCGCAAGTACCAAGTGATTCATAATCAAGTGATTCGAGAAGTCCATCAGTATGGAGTTTCTTCATGCGTTTTACACCGATATGACCTAAACGGCAGTGCCACAAATAAGTTGCACTATCATTATCAACTCTGCATCTTTTGGTTTTAACATTATGAATACGTGTATCACTACTATCGAGATTCAATAAAAATAGACCACTCTTTAAGGGCGCATGATCATAAAAGATGTTACTCATATAAATAGAACAACCATTATTCTCTGATTTAAATGAATAATCGTCTCGCATCAAACAAGATCCAGATATAATGTTCATGCTCAACGCAGGCACCAAATAACAATTATTCAGGTCTAAAACTAATCCCGATGGTAGATGTAGAGGTAGCGTGCCGACCGCGATCACATCGACTTTGGAACCGTTTCCCACGTGCATCGTCACCTCGTCCTTGGCCAGTGCTCGCTTATTCCGTAGTCCCTGTTTCGAGTTGCAAATATTAGCAACAGAACCAGTATCAAATACCCAGGTGCTACTACGAGCTCTAGTTAGGTACACATCAATAACATGTATATCACATATACCTTTGTTTACTTTGCCATCCTTCTTATCCGCCAAATACTTGGGGCAGTTCCCCTTCCAGTGTCCAGTCTGCTTGCAGTAGAAGCACTCAGTTTCAGGCTTAGGTCTAGACTTGGGTTTCTTCTCTTGAGCAGCAACTTGCTTGCCGTTCTTTCTGAAGTTCCCCTTCTTCTTTCCTTTGCCCTTCTTCTTGAAACTAGTGGTCTTGTTGACCATCAACACTTGATGCTCCTTCTTGATTTCTACCTCCGCGGCTTTCAGCATCGCGAAGAGCTCGGGAATAGTCTTGTTCATCCCTTGCATATTATAGTTCATCACGAAGCTCTTGTAGCTTGGTGGCAGTGATTGAAGAATTCTGTCAATGACACTGTCATCAGGAAGATTAACTCCCAGTTGAATCAAGTGATTGTTATACCCAGACATTCTGAGTATATGTTCACTGACAGAACTATTCTCCTCCATCTTGCAGCTATAGAACTTATTGGAGACTTCATATCTCTCAATCCGGGCATTTGCTTGAAATATTAACTTCAACTCCTGGAACATCTCATATGCTCCATGACGTTCAAAACGTCGTTGAAGACCCAGTTCTAAGCCGTAAAGCATGGCACACTGAACTATAGAGTAGTCATCAGCTTTGCTCTGCCAGACGTTCTTAACGTCGTCAGTTGCATCAGCAGCAGGCCTGACACCCAGCAGTGCTTCCAGGACGTAACTCTTCTGTGCAGCAATGAGGATAATCCTCAGGTTACGGACCCAGTCCGTGTAATTGCTACCATCATCTTTCAACTTTGCTATCTCAAGGAACGCATTAAAATTCAACGGAACAACAGCACGAGCCATCTATCTACAAACAAACATAGACAAGCAAGATACTATCAGGTACTAAGTTCATGATAAATTTAAGTTCAATTAATCATATTACTTAAGAACTCCCACTTAGACAGACATCTCTCTAGTCATCTTAAGTGATCACGTGATCCAAATCAACTAAACCATAACCGATCATCACGTGAGATGGAGTAGTTTTCAATGGTGAACATCATTATGTTGATCATATCTACTATATGATTCACGCTCGACCTTTCGGTCTCCGTGTTCCGAGGCCATATCTGCATATGCTAGGCTCGTCAAGTTTAACCTGAGTATTCTGCGTGTGCAAAACTGGCTTGCACCCGTTGTAGATGGACGTAGAGCTTATCACACCCGATCATCACGTGGTGTCTCGGCACGACGAACTTTGGCAACGGTGCATACTCAGGGAGAACACTACTTGATAATTTTGTGAGAGATCATCTTAAAATGCTACCGTCAATCAAAGCAAGATAAGATGCATAAAGGATAAACATCACATGCAATCAATATAAGTGATATGATATGGCCATCATCATCTTGTGCTTGTGATCTCCATCTTCGAAGCACCATCGCGATCACCATTGTCACTGGCGTGACACCTTGATCTCCATCGTAGCATCGTTGTCGTTTACGCCATCTATTGCTTCTACGACTATCACTACCGCTTAGTGATAAAGTAAAGCAATTACAGGGCGTTTGCATTTCATACAATAAAGCGACAACCATATGGCTCCTGCCAGTTGCCGATAACTTCGGTTACAAAACATGATCATCTCATTCAATAAAATATAGCATCACGTCTTGACCATATCACATCACAACATGCCCTGCAAAAACAAGTTAGACGTCTTCTACTTTGTTGTTGCAAATTTTACGTGGCTGCTACGGGCTTAGCAAGAACCGTTCTTACCTACGCATCAAAACCACAACGATAGTTTGTCAAATAGACTCCGTTTTAACCTTCACAAGGACCGGGCGTAGTCACACTCGGTTCAACTAAAGTGAGAGAGACAGACACCCGCCAGCCACCTTTAAGCACGAGTGCTCGTAACGGTGAAACCAGTCTCGCGTAAGCGTACGCGTAATGTCGGTCCGGGCCGCTTGATCTCACAATACCGCTGAACCAAAGTATGACACACTGGTAGGCAGTATGACTTATATCGTCCACAACTCACTTGTGTTCTACTCGTGCATATAACATCAACGCATAAAACCTAGGCTCGGATGCCACTGTTGGGGAACGTAGTAATTTCAAAAAAATTCCTACGCACACGCAAGATCATGGTGATGATATAGCAACGAGAGGGGAGAGTGTTCGTCCACGTACCCTCGTAGACCGTAAGCGGAAGCGTTAGCACAACGCGGTTGATGTAGTCGTACGTCTTCACGATCCGACCGATCCAAGCACCGAACATACGGAGCCTCCGAGTTCAGCACACGTTCAGCTCGATGACGTCCCTCGAACTCCGATCCAGCCGAGTGTCGAGGGAGAGTTTCGTCAGCACGACGGCGTGGTGACGATCTTGATGTTCTACCGGCGCAGGGCTTCGCCTAAGCTTCGCGACGATATGACCGAGGTGGAATATGGTGGAAGGGGGCACCGCACACGGCTAAGGAACGATCCGTAGATCAACTTGTGTGTCTATGGGGTGCCCCCCGCCCCCGTATATAAAGGAGGGAGGGAGGAGGGGACCGGCCTAAGGGGAGGCGCACCCTAGGAGGGGGAAACCTACTCCAAGTAGGTTTCCCCCCTCCTTTTCCTAATCCAAGAAGGAGGGGGAAGGAAGGAGTAGGAGAGGGGGAAGGCAAGGGGGGCGCCGCCCCCCTTCCTTGTCCTATTCGGACTCAAGGGGAGGGGGCGCGCCACTTGCCCTGGCCGGCCCCTCTCTTTCTCCAATAGGGCCCATCAAGGCCCATTACTTCCCGGGGGGGTTCCGGTAACCCTCCGGTACTCCGGTTTTCTCCGAAAACTCCCGGAACCTTTCTGGTGTCCGAATATAGTCGTCCAATATATCAATCTTTATGTCTCGACCATTCCGAGACTCCTCGTCATGTCCGTGATCACATCCGGGACTCCGAACAAACTTCGGTACATCAAAACTTATAAACTCATAATAAAACTGTCATCAAAACGTTAAGCGTGCGGACCCTACGGGTTCGAGAACTATGTAGACATGACCTAAAACCATTCTAGGTCAATAACCAATAGCGGGACCTGGATGCCCATATTGGTTCCTACATATTCTACGAAGACCTTTATCGGTCAAACCGCATAACAACATACTTTGTTCCCTTTGTCATCGGTATGTTACTTGCCCGAGATTTGATCGTCGGTATCCAATACCTAGTTCAATCTCGTTACCGGCAAGTCTCTTTACTCGTTCCGTAATACGTCATCTCATAACTAACTCATTAGTTACATGCTTGCAAGGCTTAGGTGATGAGTATTACCGAGAGGGCCCAGAGATACCTCTCCGACAATCGGAGTGACAAATCCTAATCTCGAATTATGCCAACCCAACATGTACCTTCGGAAACACCTGTAGAGCACCTTTATAATCACCCAGTTACGTTGTGACGTTTGGTAGCACACAAAGTGTTCTTCCGGTAAACAGGAGTTGCACAATCTCATAGTTGCAGGAACTTTGTATAAGTCATGAAGAAAGCAATAGCAGTATACTAAACAATCAAGTGCTAGGCTAACATAATGGGTCATGTCAATCACATCATTCTTCTAATGATGTGATCCCACTAATCAAATGACAACACATGTCTATGGTCAGGAAACATAACCATCTTTAATTAATGAGCTAGTCAAGTAGAGGCATACTAGTGACTATAGTTTTGTCTATGTATTCACACATGTATCATGTTTCCGGTTAATACAATTATAGCATGAATAATAAACATTTATCATGATATGAGGAAATAAATAATAACTTTATTATTGCCTCTAGGGAATATTTCCTTCACTTACAGCTTATCAAGGATGAAGTTCGACTATGGGTGCAAGCAGGTGTTTTTGGCCTGGCCAACATCATTAGCGAGCAGTCTGCATGTGGTAGTTTGTAGCCCTAGCCTCCTTCATTCTCTCTCTCTCTCTCTCTCTCTCTCTCTCTCTACTCCGTTTTGATCTAGTATCAGAGACCTTGTAATTTGTTCTACTCTCACCATCCTCACTCAGATGAAAGAGCTCTCTAATCTGTCCAAGAGCAATGCTCCAAACCTAGAAAGGTTAGACCAAGTGCTTAAGAATTGTGCTCTGGAAGTTGTAGATGACCCTCAACCAGCTCTGAATGTGCCTCCTTCTTCAGCTGAAGCTCCTCAAGATTCTTCATGCTTTTTTGTGCTTGTGGGAGTCGAATAGCTAGATAGATAGTTCTAGTCATGATGCTTGAAGGGTAGGATAGAGGCAGAAAAAAAAGGTAGCATGACTTGGTTCTTCTTTTGCTTTATTTATGAACTGTTTTGTAAACCACTTTTGGATGATGCGTGTGTGTTTCATTTCTCATATCTAGTATGACTTCTGCTTATTGCTTATCTTATGTCATATACAAGCTTCATCCTTGTGCAAGTGTATCTTTGACCCTATGCTTATTGAATTAATGAAAGATATATAAAAATTTCATATTCATGAAAGAACATTCAAAATAATAGCATAAAATCTTCGAAGAGTGAAAATATCCAAATGTGACGCTAGTTCAAATGTAATGTTACAATCCAAATAAGTTTAAGTTTTAAAATAAAATAATTCAACTTTAAATTTAACTCGCACATATGTTTTAGTTCTCCCGCTTAAGCAGCCACATGTGCTCAATCGGATCTTCCTTAAGCTATTCATGAGTTACTCGATGTCAAATTTGTTGATCCATTTTGACAAACTCCTTAAATGTGGTAGGATTCTGATGTGAAAGTTGGATCGAACCATCTATGTTCTCAAATTCCAGACCTCCGACATCATCTTCACTCTCATCATCCATGATCATGTTGTGCATGGTCACACAACATTCATCACCTCCAACAAGGTCTTCGGATCCCATGTTTTTGCAGGTTCTCAAACAACTGCAAAGAAGGCTTGGATCACTCTAAACGCCTACTTCGTATCATTTTTTAGCTCATTCTTGTCTTTGGACAAAGTGAGCTCCTTTCTGACCAAATGGGTCAGAGATAGTCTTAAGAAGGTTGTCAAGGGAGGATATATACCATCAACCAGATAGTAGCCCATGTTGCAGTCATGAACATTGATGGTATAGTTGCACGAAAGAGTTTTTCCTTCGGTCAACCTACCAAACAATGGAGATCGCTGCAACACGTTGATATCACTGCGAGGCCCGGGTATGCCAAAGAAAACATGCCAAATTCAAAGATCTTGTGATGCAACTTGCTTAAAAAAATGATGGTATGTTTGTTAACATGGCCCTGATATTGCCCTTATGAAGCATATGAGCAGTTCTTCCATCTCCAGTGCATGCAATCAAGAGATTCAATCATACCTAGGCATCCTCTTACTTTCGAGAGTGGACCTTTTCATTGTCTGTGACTATGGTTCTCTCAAGTACAGAGGTCCAAACACCTCGAGGACCGCAATCACAAATCTAACCTTGGCGTCTACGCATGTGCTCTCAAACATCCGAACGTACTCGTCCTACGAATCAGCGGCCGTGCCATATTCCAGCATGCACAATGCAACGGTGCACTTCTGGTAACCAGAGAATTCAATTCTTCATATGACATTGTTTCATCCTGATTCACATATATTGAAAATCTCTTTCTTTAGCCATTCAAATTGCTATTATTGGAGTGCTTTCACTAATTGCTTCTGATGTGGAGGCACAAATGTTTCGGTTACGACGGATAATCTGTTATTTCATAAGACTTATAGTGCATTTTTCTTTCTGTTGTTTGACTGTATAAAGTAGTGTAACATAGTTTATCTGTTAAAACCCTATACGAAAGAAAGTAAGGTGTCAGTGCCAAAGCTTCTTCTCAAGCATCAACACATCAGACGAATAGGAATCAAAAGACAGGAAAGCAACATTAAGTACCGGAGAAAGTTGGCGAGTCAAGGTCGTGAGAGCGAGTTAACTACAGAACCGGTATCTTAAGCACCACCCCGTTTGTTGAAGAAAATGGAAGGCTCAACGGTGTTAGAAAATGGAAGGCTGGACGTTGTTTAAAAACTGAAGAAATTAATATAAATATATGTATAAAAATATAAAAAGAATATAACATCACACATGACCTCTTTTGTTGGTACTTGATTGGAGAAAAGGGGGATGGGAGCGCAAAGGGGAAAAAATCGTCGACAACAGGGATTGAACCTGAGCGTTTCTTCCTGTTTTTAACTGCATGAAGTAGTGTAACATAGTTTATCTGTTAAAACCCTATACGAAATAAAGTAAGGTGTCAGTGCCAAAGCTTCTTCTCAAGCATCAACACATCAGATGAATAGGAATCGAAAGACAGAAAAGCAACATTAAGTGCCAAAGTTGGCGAGTCAAGGTCGTAAGAGTGAGTTAACTAAAGAACCGATATCTTTAGCACCAACCCGTTTGTTGAAGAAAATGGAAGGCTGGACGTTGTTAGAAAATGGAAGGCTTATACGAAAGAAAGTAAGGTGTCAATGCCAAAGCTTCTTCTCAAGCATCAACACATCAGATGATAGGAATCGAAACACAGGAAAGCAACATTAAGTACAATAGAAGTTGGCGAGTCAAGGTCATGAGAGTGAGTTAACTACAGAACCAATATCTTTAGCACCACCCCGTTTGCTCAAGAAAATGAAAGGCTGGACGTTGTTTAAAAACTGAAGAAAATTAATATTAACTATATGTATAAAAAATAAAAAGAATATGAAAGCACACACGACCTCTTTTGGTGGTACTATAGACTGGAAAAAACCGATATCTTTAGCACCAACACATCAGATGAATAGGAATCGAAAGACAGGAAAGCAACATTAAGTGCCAAAGTTGGCGAGTTAAGGTCGTGAGAGTGAGTTAACTAAAGAACCGATATCTTTAGCACCATCCCGTTTGCTGAAGAGAATGGAAGGCTGGACATTGTTAGAAAATAGAAGGCTTATACGAAAGAAAGTAAGGTGTCAATGCCAAAGCTTCTTCTCAAGCATCAACACATCAGATGATAGGAATCGAAAGACAGGAAAGCAACATTAAGTACCATAGAAGTTGGCGAGTCAAGGTCGTGAGAGTGAGTTAACTACAGAACCGATATCTCTAGCACCATCCGTTTGCTGAAGAAAATGAAAGGCTGGACGTTGTTAGAAAATGGAAGGCTGGATATTGTTTAAAAACTGAAGAAATTTAATATAACTATGTGCATAAAAAATATAAAAAGAATATAATAGCACACATGACCTCTTTTGCTGGTAATTGACTGGAGAAAAGGGGATGGGAGCGCAAAGGGGAAATTTAATATTAACTATATGTATAAAAAATAAAAAGAATATGAAAGCACACACGACCTCTTTTGGTGGTACTATAGACTGGAAAAAACCGATATTTTTAGCACCAACACATCAGATGAATAGGAATCGAAAGACAGGAAAGCAACATTAAGTGCCAAAGTTGGCGAGTCAAGGTCGTGAGAGTGAGTTAACTAAAGAACCGATATCTTTAGCACCATCCCGTTTGCTGAAGAGAATGGAAGGCTGGACGTTGTTAGAAAATAGAAGGCTTATACGAAAGAAAGTAAGGTGTCAATGCCAAAGCTTCTTCTCAAGCATCAACACATCAGATGATAGGAATCGAAAGACAGGAAAGCAACATTAAGTACCATAAAAGTTGGCGAGTCAAGGTCGTGAGAGTGAGTTAACTACAGAACCGATATCTCTAGCACCATCCGTTTGCTGAAGAAAATGAAAGGCTGGACGTTGTTAGAAAATGGAAGGATGGATATTGTTTAAAAACTGAAGAAATTTAATATAACTATGTGCATAAAAAATATAAAAAGAATATAATAGCACACATGACCTCTTTTGCTGGTAATTGACTGGAGAAAAGGGGATGGGAGCGCAAAGGGGAAAAAGAATCTCCATCCGTTTGCTGAAGAAAATGAAAGGCTGGACGTTGTTAGAAAATGGAAAGCTGGATATTGTTTAAAAACTGATGAAATTTAATATAACTATGTGCATAAAAAATATAATAGCACACATGACCTCTTTTGCTGGTAATTGACAGGAGAAAAGGGGATGGGAGCGCAAAGGGGAAAAAGAATCGTCGACAGCAGGGATCGAACCTGCGCGGGCGTAGCCCAACAGATTTCAAGTCTGTCTCCTTAACCACTCGGACATGTCGACCTTGTTGTACTACCTTGTTGTACTACCATTCATAACAACTTATGTATCCAGTAGGCAGATATCACGTAGCATTAAATTATCAATGCCGACTGCAACCCTGGGCCGGCGAGAAACATTGCCAATTCCTTACGCGAGTTGGCGTTGTTTAAATAGAAAATGCTACGGTTGCCTTTAATGTTACGCGTGCAGTTCTGATCCCTTGGTTGTTCTGCACGTTCATGTCAGGCGCGATTTGTTCCAAAGCCTAATCTGCTGTGTAATCTTTCTGGTACATAGGTAAATGTCAACATACCCAGGCCGACAGCGATCGTCGTGGAAAAAGCAACCCCGGCCGTTAGAAATATGTATATATAAATGTGTACATATAGTACCACTTGGCGCATATGGGTGGTAAGCTATCCGAAAACAAAGAATATGTGTAAACATGCATACATTTCTTGGCTGTGGCCGACAAATATTGTTAGTTCGTCACAATCAAATCATCGTTTGGTGTGTAACTCAGAAAAAAGCACCTGCACCTGCACATCATCGACATCGACGTTGCCTTTAGCGTAACTAACCGGCATTGAGTAGATAACTGATGGCCATATATATAACCTCGTGTCGGAGTAGCTAGGATGTTGGACTTGCTGCATCCCTCAAAAGCAAAAAGAAAAAAGGAAAAAGTAGGACATGCTGCACTGACAACACACGGATGGGCCGCACCCTCCCACTGCTAGACTCTAGCTAGGATTTTAGACCGTTCAACAATTCCGTTTTTTACCGTACGTTAGGTTAACTTGTTCCATCTACGATTATATGCCTTTTTTTTTAATGCCTTTTCTTATTGGGAGAAGCATCAACCTATTATAAAAGTTTACCAACTCAAACATCTTTTGTTCCGATTGGATACGATCGATCTGACACAAGGACGAGATGTGTCCCACTGGAACCTCGCTGCATCTGAGTCCTTCACAGTCGACTCGATGTACCGTGCGCTCACGCATTCAGAGGTCCCAATGGATAATAACAAGAAAAATCTGGAGGTTAAAGATTCCACTGAAAGTTAAGATCTTCATGTGGTACCTTCGGAAGGGAGTGTTGCTAACCAAAGATAACCTCACCCGTCGCAACTGAAATGGAAGCAAGAAGTGTGGCTTTTGTACTCATGACGAGACAATCAGACACCACTTTTTCTAGTGCAAGTTTGCATGTTCTACGTGGGCAATCATCCAAATAATGTCTAATCTTTATCCGCCCACATGTGTTGCCAATATTTTCGGTCACTGGCTGGACGGTATTCCTTATAGATTCAAATCGCTAATAAGGATGGGAGCGTATGCCTTGTTATGGTAGCTTTGGCTATGTAGAAATGATCTGATTTTTAATGACAAAATCTCTTCTCCTTTGCAGGTTATTTTCCGTTGTACGCAATCGCTTCGTACGTGGTCTATGCTTCACCATACGGAGTTCCAACCGCTGTTCAAGGTGGTGTGTATGCAATTGGAGCGAGTGGCCATGGAGGTTTTTTTCCAACATGGGTGGCAGCATAACCTCCGTATCGGCCCATCACATCCTTCAACATACGCATAGTGACGGTCTTATTTGACTCTACTAGTCCGATATGTCATCTTTTTATTTTCTTTCAGACTATTTGTGTTTGGCTGTGTGCATCCTAATTATGCAGAGGCCGGGTGTTACTCATCATGATTTGTATCTTCTTGATGCTACGTTCTGAGTTAAGAAAGACGCCCTTTATCGAAAAACCAACTCAAACATAACAAAAATTACATCGAGATTTTGAAACCGCCGAACGACCACTACTGCCGTCAGAATAAGTCACTGACACACCGCTATGGCCGCTTTCTAATCGGAGCCGGCTTGACCTTATCAACGACAACCAGAAAGTCTTCGTGGACGTGCCCCTAAGGACAAGCGCCCTGAAGCCGCATTGATCGCCGTTAAACCCTTGCATATATTTGAAGCAACTAACACCAAATCTACGCCAGAGCTCCATCGACTACGCCCAGACAGACGAACTCGAGAAGGATCCGAGCCCAGATGATACACTCGAAGAAGAATCGCTGACATCCGCCGAGCGCCGCACCTGCAAGGACTACAAAAACATAACCTAGACTACTAACCGAACTGGAGGCATCGGGATTCCCCTCCCGTCACCGGCTGCCGGAGCAGCAGGCTGAGGGGAGGCAAATCACGGGCTCGCCGGTGAAGTCGGGACAGAAGAGTTTGTCCTAATCATCTAGGGTTAGGGAAGGGAAACGAGAGTATGGTTATATGCCTTGTCTTCCAAGCATCTATTCTCTCGTAAGTAGTACATGTGAAATATAGAAATGATGCAACACACAAACGGTTCATATATTGTCGAATTATTCAATGAACGGACATATCACTGAGTACATATTAATTTCACAAATTGTGGAAGCACAAAAAATAAAAAAACGAGGTGGAACCACAAACTTTCAACAAAACGTGGATCTCTCAGTACATACGTTGTATCACCTTGATCGTAATAGTTATTTTAGTTACTCTTCCTGCAGTTCTTCCTGATCTCTCCATTGTTCCTTGTGAGCGGCGAGATATCTCCCATCTTGATCATGCCTGCCACGAAGTCTGCGAAGAAAGCGCTCTGGCTGCTGACATAGTACTGGACCAGGGGGTCGGTGGCCCCGCCGTTGAAGAGCTCCTGGTCGGAGTGCAGGAGCCCCTTCTTGGCAACCAGGTTCTTGTAGTAGTTATTCTCAAAGGCGGTCGGGGTCTGGAGGTCCAACGGTGCTAGGTTGTTGTCGCCGGAGCCGGAGTTGGGAGGGCAGCCCGATTGGCGGGTCCCGGCGAAGCCGCTGTCGATGTCGGTCTCGTTGTAGATGTGTGCTCAGAAGTTCGTGCAGCGAGCTTGGCCTATGGTGTGAGATCCTGCGTAGGTCCATGCATGTAATCAGAGAAAACAGAATTTGTAATGAGGGACACTTCATCTTCCCCCTTTTTAGAATAAAAAGGGAACATTTGGGCCCTTTTTCCCCAAAGGAACGTTTTGGCACTTTTATTTTATTATCACTTACTTTGCAACTAAGTGCGTATATTCTCTAAAAATAATGGTAGAAAGAAAAAGGGATTTGAGTCAGTGATGGAACAGAGTAAAAGGAATCATATGCGTGTGTGGTTGTGATTAATTCATAATCAAGTTGGATATCTGGTAGTATGCCAGCTTTATTCTTCTATCTAAATGGACTCTCACCCCGCTTTATAGATAATAAAGCACAAACCGAGATACACGGCCAGCTTTATCCTTGCCTTAATATTATTAGTCCAATGACACGTGAATATATATGTGATGGGAGGCATCTTTCAAGTAAAGCCAGAGCCAGGCATTTCACTGAAAAAGTTAAGTGGCCTGGCTGCTAGAATACTGGCCTCAGATCTGTGACATGCAAAATGCAATACAACTAAGAGGTTCTTCTAGAAACCCATGCCGACAACCACAGGCCAATGCCAGGTTTTTTCGTCGGCCTAAAAAGTAATGGAAACTACTTCTAATTGGTAGTACGAGTAATTGCTAGTCACTAATCACGGATGATTGAACTCGTCACCAGTAAATTAACAATGTCCAGGCTTTCAAGTCAAAACTTAGCTATCAGTTCGGTTGGCGATCATGCCGGCTACATACAGCTGTATCGTGCAGTGTAGCTAGCTAGTAAAGCTAGTAGAAGCAGAGTGTGAAACGGTTCATATTCTCCCACATGGGAATCGATTCTCGTCGCTTTCATGGTTGTTAATTACTGTACATTAGTCCTACGTTCTCTCTATCATGCTGCCAGAAATTAGGTCTGCATTCTTAAGCACCAGTGATCATCCAAAAGTATTTGAGATTAGTTGGCTAATGCAAAGGGAATAATTATTTAATCCTTTGAGCGATGGGTGGAGGTACGCACCGGAGAGCGCGACCATGTCCTTTTGGGAGAGTCCCTGCGCTGCGAACAGTGACGTGAGGTTGGCGAGCCCCGACGTCGGCGGGGGGATGTTGTTGTTGGCGCCGCTGAAGCTCGCCGTCGTGGAGTCCCTCCGCCCGACCTTCACTGCCCAGTTCGGCCCGCCCAGCTACACATACTCACAGTTTCAGCATGCATGTCGTTCGTTGCATGTAATATAATCTGCATGGGAAGTAGGAGTAGGTGGGCTCCTATACGTACGGCGACGACGCTGTCCCTGGCGGCGATGGCGAGGACGTCGGCGCAGGAGACGACGCCGGGGCAGATATTCTCGACGGCCACCTTGATGGCGTCGATGACCTCGAACCCTCGCACCGACCCGTTGTTGGGCATCGCCGTCTTCTCCCCCTGGAAGCTCGCCGTGTCGTCCAGGAGCAGCGACCCGTCGCAGCCCTGGACGAAGCAGTCGTGGAAGAAAGGCGGAGGATGGACGCGCCCATGCGCGGCTCCTTCGCCACGGCCGACTGCACCACCGACGCGACTGTGCCCAGCGCGCCCGGGCACGAGCTCGAGTAGAACCCCGTCGACAGCTGCGCCGACGCCCCGCCGGCCGCCATGACGACTAGCAGGACGACGCACAGAGCACTACTAGCGTTCATGCCGGCGCGGCCCGCACTTGCACTAGCGGCAGCCATGCTCTCGATCGCACCCGACTGTGTGTGTGCGTGTGCAGTGCAGACTATTGAGCGTGCGTGTGTTGCCTTGAGCTAGCTTGCTGGGGCATGGATATTTATAGCACATTTGCATAGATGAATTATTTGTGGTGGCAAAAAAACATGATTAGATTGCACCATCTTTCCCACCAACTCTCTGCTGGACTTTGAGTTGAAACTGAAGTGCCGTTGTCTAGGGCACGTACGTACACTGCTTCAGGTTTTGGTGAGTGAGAACACTTGGACTTGAACCTGTGAAAGCAAAAAAGGGCGACACGGCTAAGTAAAAGGGCGTCGTCGCCTTTTCTCTATCAGGCGACGATAAAGCTGCTTAGCTACCATGTGATGCTGACTGCTCATCATCTCTTATGTTAGTAGGAAAAAAGGATGATATTCTCATCACAAGGTGCTCTTAGTAGGAAAGTACTTTTCCATCGAGATGCCATAACACCTGAGATTAATGGTTTCTTTTACGGAAGACAGTTGGTGAATTATACATACTAGTATGAATCAAATTAAATAATACATAATTTACTGTTCATGAGGGTGTAGGGGCACCCGGGAACTGTTACACCTTTCCAATACTCGGTGAAGGCGACGACAATGTAGATGAAGTAGACAAACATCGCCTTCACCTTTCCAATACTTCATCTACGTTTGTCTACTTCATTTACTGTTCATGAGGGTGTAGGGGCACCCGGGAACGCTCCTCAAAAACCTAATCGCACCTCTCCCATACACGATCTCAAGAGGCGAGGTTTTGAAGGCCTGCTCTTCCGTCAACCGTGCACGTGGTGGATGGGATGGGATTGTTGGGGAACGTAGTAATTTCAAAAAAATTCCTACGCACACGCAAGATCATGGTGATGCATAGCAACGAGAGGGGAGAGTATTGTCCACGTACCCTCGTAGACCGTAAGCGGAAGCGTTATGACAACGCGGTTGATATAGTCGTACGTCTTCACGATCCGACCGATCCAAGTATCGAACGTACGGCACCTCCGAGTTCAGCACACGTTCAGCTCGATGACGATCTCCGGACTCCGATCCAGCAAAGTGTCGGGGATGAGTTCCGTCAGCACGACGGCGTGGTGACGATGATGA
The DNA here is from genome assembly GCF_002162155.2 of Triticum dicoccoides. Taxonomy (NCBI): domain Eukaryota; kingdom Viridiplantae; phylum Streptophyta; class Magnoliopsida; order Poales; family Poaceae; genus Triticum; species Triticum dicoccoides. Next base: position 288,872,473 of record NC_041389.1, read on the forward strand.
TGTTCTACCGGCGCAGGGCTTCGCCTAAACTCCGCGACGATATGACCGAGGTGGAATATGGTGGAGGGGGGCACCGCACACGGCTAAGAAACGATCTTGAAGATCAACTTGTGTGTCCTAGGATGCCCCCCTGCCCCCGTATATAAAGGAGCAAGGGGGGTGCGGTCGGCCCTAGGAGGAGGCGCGCCGGAGGAGTCCTACTCCCACTGGGAGTAGGACTCCCCCCTTTCCCTAGTTGGATTAGGACTTGGGGGGAAGGAAGAGAGGGGGGAAAGGAAAGGGGGGGGGGCGCCGCCCCCCCTCCTTGTCCAATTCGGACTTGGGGGCGCGCGGCTGCCCCTAGGCCTCCTCTCCTCTTCCTCCACTAGGCCCAATAAGGCCCATTAGGTTACCGGGGGGTTCCGGTAACCTCCCGGTACTCCGGTAAAATGTCGATTTCACCCGGAACACTTCCGATGTCCAAACATAGGCTTCCAATATATCAATCTTTATGTCTCGACCATTTTGAGACTCCTCGTCATGTCCATGATCACATCCGGGACTCCGAACAAACTTCGGTACATCAAAACCTATACACTCATAATAAAACTGTCATCGTAACGTTAAGTGTGCGGACCCTACGGGTTCGAGAACTATGTAGACATGACCTAAAACCATTCTAGGTCAATAACCAATAGCGGGACCTGGATGCCCATATTGGTTCCTACATATTCTACGAAGACCTTTATCGGTCAAACCGCATAACAACATACTTTGTTCCCTTTGTCATCGGTATGTTACTTGCCCGAGATTCGATCGTCGGTATCTCAATACCTAGTTCAATCTCGTTACCGGCAAGTCTCTTTACTCGCTACGTAATGCATCATCCCGCAACTAACTCATTAGTCACATTGCTTGCAAGGCTTATAGTGATGTGCATTACCGAGAGGGCACAGAGATACCTCTCCGACAATCGGAGTGACAAAACCTAATCTCGAAATACGCCAACCCAACATGTACCTTTGGAGACACCTGTAGTACTCCTTTATAATCACCCAGTTACGTTGTGACGTTTGGTAGCACCCAAAGTGTTCCTCCGGTAAACGGGAGTTGCATAATCTCGTAGTTATAGGAACATGTATAAGTCATGAAGAAAGCAATAGCAACATACTAAACGATCAAGTGCTAGGCTAACGGAATGGGTCATGTCAATCACATCATTCTCCTAATGATGTGATCCCGTTAATCAAATGACAACACATGTCTATGGTTAGGAAACATAACCATCTTTGATTAATGAGCTAGTCAAGTAGAGGCATACTAGTGACTATATGTTTGTCTATGTATTCACACATGTATCATCTTTCCGGTTAATACAATTCTAGCATGAATAATAAACATTTATCATGATATGAGGAAATAAATAATAACTGTATTATTGCCTCTAGGGCATATTTCGTTCAGTCTCCCACTTGCACTAGAGTCAATAATCTAGATTACACAGTAATGATTCTAACACCCATGGAGTTTTGGTGCTGATCATGTTTTGCTCGTGAAAGAGGCTTAGTCAACGGGTCTGCAACATTTAGATCCGTATGTATCTTGCAAATCTCTATGTCTCCCACCTGGACTTGGTCCCGGATGGAATTGAAGCGTCTCTTGATGTGCTTGGTCCTCTTATGAAATCTGGATTCCTTTGCCAAGGCAATTTCACCAGTATTGTCACAGAAGATCTTCATTGGTCCTGATGCACTAGGTATGACACCTAGATCAGAAATGAACTCCTTCATCCAGACTCCTTCATTTGCTGCTTCCGAAGCAGCTATGTACTCCGCTTCACATGTAGATCCTGCCACGACGCTTTGTTTAGAACTGCACCAACTTACAGCTCCACCGTTTAATAAAAACACATATCCGGTTTGCGATTTAGAATCATCCGGATCAGTGTCAAAGCTTGCATCGACGTAACCATTTACGACTAGCTCTTTGTCACCTCCATATACGAGAAACATATCCTTAGTCCTTTTCAGGTATTTCAGGATGTTCTTGACCGCTGTCCAGTGATCCACTCCTGGATTACTTTGGTACCTTCCTGCCAAGCTTATTGCTAAGCACACGTCAGGTCTGGTACACAGCATTGCATACATGATAGTGAAGGAAATATGCCCTAGAGGTAATAATAAAGTTATTATTTATTTCCTTATTTCATGATAAATGTTTATTATTCATGCTAGAATTGTATTAACCGGAAACATAATACATGTGTGAATACATAGACAAACACAGTGTCACTAGCATGCCTATACTTGACTAGCTCGTGAATCAAAGATGGTTAAGTTTCCTGGCCATGGACAAAAGAGTTGTCATTTGATTAACGGGATCACATCATTAGGAGAATGATGTGATTTACATGACCCATTCCGTTAGCTTAGCACACGATCGTTTAGTATATTGCTATTGCTTTCTTCATGACCTATACATGTTCCTATGACTATGAGATTATGCAACTTTCGTTTACCGGAGCAACACTTTGTGTGCTACCAAACGTCACAACGTAACTGGGTGATTATAAAGGAGCTCTACAGGTGTCTCCAAAGGTACATGTTGGGTTGGCGTATTTCGAGATTAGGATTTGTCACTCCGATTGTCGGAGAGGTATCTCTGGGCCCTCTCGGTAATGCACATCACGATAAGCCTTGCAAGCAATGTAGCTAATGAGTTAGTTACGGAATGATGCATTATGTAACGAGTAAAGAGACTTGCTGGTAATGAGATTGAACTAGGTATTGGATACCGACGATCGAATCTCGGGCAAGTAACATACCGATGACAAAGGGAACAACGTATGTTGTTATGCGGTTTGACCGATAAAGATCTTCGTAGAATATGTAGGAGCCAATATGAGCATCCAGGTTCCACTGTTGGTTATTGACCGAGAATAGTTCTAGGTCATGTCTACATAGTTCTCGAACCCGTAGGGTCCGCACGCTTAACGTTACGATGACAGTTTTATTATGAGTTTATGAGTTTTTATGTACCGAAGGAGTTCAGAATCCCGGATGAGATCGGGGACATGACGAGGAGTCTCAAAATGGTCGAGATGTAAAGATCGATATATTGGACGACTATATCTGGACTTCGGAAAGGTTCCGAGTGATTCGGGTATTTTTTGGAGTACCGGAGAGTTACGGGAATTCGCCGGGAGAAGTATTAAGCCTTATTGGGCCATACGGGAAAGAGAGAGGGGCTGCCTAGGGCAGGCCGCGCGCCCCCCCCAAGGCCTAGTCCGAATTGGACTAGGGGGAGGGGCTGCGCCCCCTCCTTCCTTCCCTTCTCTCTTCCCTTTCCTTCTCTCCTACTCCTACTACATGGAAGGACTCCTAGTTCTACTAGGAAAGGGGGAATCCTACTCCCGGTGGGAGTAGGACTCCCATAGGACGCGCCATAGAGAGGGCCGGCCCTCCCCCTCCTCCACTCCTTTATATACGGGGGCAAGGGGCACCCCATAGACACACAAGTTGATCTTCGTGATCGTTCCTTAGCCATGTGCGGTGCCCCCCTCCACCATATTCCACCTCGGTCATATCGTTGCGGTGCTTAGGCAAAGCCCTACATCGGTAGAACATCATCATCATCACCACGCCGTCGTGCTGACGGAACTCATCCCCGACACTTTGCTGGATCGGAGTCCGGGGGTCGTCATCGAGCTGAACGTGTGCTGAACTCGGAGGTGCCGTACGTTCGGTGCTTGGATCGGTCGGATCGTGAAGACGTACGACTACATCAACCGCGTTGTCATAACGCTTCCGCTTACGGTCTACGAGGGTACGTGGACAACACTCTCCCCTCTCGTTGCTATGCATCACCATGATCTTTCGTGTGCGTAGGAATTTTTTTGAAATTACTACGTTCCCCAACAGACACTCCTTTATATACGGGGGCAGGGGGCACCCCATAGACACACAAGTTGATCTTCGTGATCGTTCCTTAGCCGTGTGCGGTGCCCCCCTCCACCATATTCCACCTCGGTCATATCGTTGCGGTGCTTAGGCGAAGCCCTACATCGGTAGAACATCATCATCGTCACCACGCCGTCGTGCTGACGGAACTCATCCCCGACACTTTGCTGGATCGGAGTCCGGGGATCGTCATCGAGCTGAACGTGTGCTGAACTCGGAGGTGCCGTACGTTCGGTGCTTGGATTGGTCGGATCGTGAAGACGTACGACTACATCAAACGCGTTGTCATAACGCTTCTGCTTACGGTCTACGAGGGTACGGGGACAACACTCTCCCCTCTCGTTGCTATGCATCACCATGATCTTTCGTGTGCGTAGGAATTTTTTTGAAATTACTACGTTCCCCAACAGTGGCATCCGAGCCAGGTTTTATGCGTAGATGTTATATGCACAAGTAGAACACAAGTGAGTTGTGGGCGATACAAGTCATACTGCTTACCAGCATGTCATACTTTGGTTCGGCGGTATTATTGGATGAAGTGGCCCGGACCGACATTACGCGTACGCTTACGCGAGACTGGTTTCACCGTGACGAGCACTCGTGCTTAAAGGTGGCTGGCGGGTGTCTGTCTCTCTCACTTTAGTTGAACCGAGTGTGGCTACGCCCGGTCCTTGCGAAGGTTAAAACATCACTAACTTGACGAACTATCGTTGTGGGTTTGATGCGTAGGTAAGAACGGTTCTTGCTCAGCCCGTAGCAGCCACGTAAAATTTGCAACAACAAAGTAGAGAACGTCTAACTTGTTTTTGCAGGGCATGTTGTGATGTGATATGGTCAAGACGTGATAAGATATAAGTTGTTGTATGAGATGATCATGTTTTGTTGAAGTTATCAGCAACTGGCAGAAGCCCTATGGATGTCTCTTTGTTGCATAAGATGCAAGTGCCAAATAATTGCTTTACTTTATCGCTATACGATAGCAATAGTTGCAAGAGCAATAGTTGGTGAGACAACCATGTGATGACACATTGATATAGATCAAGATGATGAAGATCATGGTGTCGTGCCGGTGACGATAGAGATCATGACAGTACTTTGGAGATGGAGATCAAAGGCGCAAGATGATCATGGCCATATCATGTCACATATTTTGATTGCATGTGATGTTTATCTATTATACATCTTATCTTGCTTTGATTGACGGTAGCATTTTAAGATGATCTCTCACCAATTATCAAGAAGTGTTCTCCCTGAGTATGCACCGTTGCCAAAGTTCGTCGTGCCCAGACACCATGTGATGATCGGGTGTGATAAGCTCTACGTCCATCTACAACGGGTGCAAGCCAGTTTTGCACACGCGGAATACTCAGGTTAAACTTGAAGAGCCTAGCATATGCAGATATGGCCTCAGAGCACGGAGACCGAAAGGTCGAGCGTGAATCATATAGTAGATATGATCAACATAGTGATGTTCACCATTGAAAACTACTCCATCTCACGTGATGATCGGTTATGGTTTAGTTGATTTGGATCACGTGATCACTTAGATGACTAGAGAGATGTCTGTCTAAGTGGGAGTTCTTAAGTAATATGATTAATTGAACTTAAATTTATCATGAACTTAGTCCTAGTAGTATTTTGCAAATTATGTTGTAAGATCAATAGCTTGCGTTGTTGCTTTCATATGTTTATTTTGATATGTTCCTAGAGAAAACTGTGTTGAAAAATGTTAGTATCAATGATGCGGATTGGATCCGTGATCTGAGGTTTATCCTCATTGCTGCACAGGAGAATTATGTCCTTAATGCACCGCTAGGTGACAGACCTATTGCAGGAGCAGATGCAGACGTTATGAACGTTTGGCTAGCTCAATATGATGACTACTTGATAGTTTTGTGCACCATGCTTTATAGCTTAGAATCGGGACTTCAAAGATGTTTTGAACATCATGGACCATATGAGATGTTCCAGGAATTGAAGTTAATATTTCAAGCAAATACCCGACTTGAGAGATATGAAGTCTCCAACAAGTTCTATAGCTAAAAGATGGAGGAGAATCGCTCAACTAGTGAACATGTGCTCAGATTGTCTGGATACTTCAATCGCTTGAATCAAGTGGGAGTTAATCTTCCAGATAAGATAGTGATTGACAGAATTCTCTAGTCACCATCACTAAGTTAATAGAACTTCGAGATGAACTATAGTATGCAAGGGATGACGAAAACGATTCCCGAGCTCTTCGTGATGTTGAAATCAACGAAGGTAGAAATCAAGAAAGAGCATCAAGTGTTGATGATTGACAAGACCACTAGTTTCAAGAAAAGAGAAAGAAAGGGAAACTTCAAGTAGAATGGCAAACAAGTTGTCACTCCCGTGAAGAAGACCAAAGCTGGACCAAACCCTGAAACTGAGTGCTTACACTGCAAAGGAAATGGTCACTGGAAGCGGAAATGCCCTAAATATTTGGTGGATAAGAAGGATGGCAAGGTGAACAAGGGTATATTTGATATACAGGTTATTGATGTGTGCTTTACTAGTGTTTATAGTAGCCCCTGAGTATTTGATACTTGTTCGGTTGCTAAGATTAGTAACTCGAAACAGGAGTTACAGAATAAACAAAGACTAGTTGAAGGGGAAGTGACGATGAGTGTTGGAAGTAGTTCCAAAATTGATATGATCATCATCGCACACTCCCTATACTTTCGGGATTAGTGTTAAACCTAAATAAATGTTATTTGGCGTTTGCGTTGAGCATGAATATGATTTGATCATGTTTATTGCAATACGGTTATTCATTTAAAATCAGAGAATAATTGTTGTTCTATTTAAATGAATAAAACCTTCAATGGTCATACACCCAACGAAAATAGTTTGTTGGCTCTCGATCGTAGTGATGCGCATATTCATAATATTGATGCCAAAAGATGCAAAGTTAATAATGATAGTGCAACTTATTTGTGGCACTGCCATTTTGGTCATATCGGTGTAAAGCGCATGAAGAAACTCCATAAAGATGGATTTTCGGAATCACTTGGTTATGAATCATTTGATGCTTGCGAACCGTGCCTTTTGTGCAAGATGACTAAAACTCCGTTCTCCGGAACAATGGAACAAGCTACGGACTTATTGGAAATAATATATACCGATGTATGCGATCCAATGAGTGTTGATGCTCGTGGCAAGTATCGTTATTTTCTGACCTTCACAAGATGATTTGAGCAGATATGGGTATATCTACTTGATGAAACATAAGTCTGAAATAGTTGAAAGGTTCAAAGAATTTCAGAGTGAAGTGGAAAAATCATCGTAACAAGAAAATAAAGTTTCTGCGATCTGATCGCGGAGACGAATATTTGAGTTATGAGTTTGGTCTTCAATTAAAACAATGTGGAATAGTTTCACAGCTCACGCCACCTAGAACACCACAACGTTATGGTGTGTCCGAACATCGTAACCGCACTTTATTGGATATAGTGCGATCTATGATGTCTCTTACTGATTTACCACTATTGTTTTTGGGTTATGCATTAGAGACAGCTGCATTCACGTTAAAAGGGCACCATCTAAATCTGTTGAGACGACACCATATGAACTGTGGTTTAGCAAGAAACCCAAGTTGTCGTTTCTTAAAGTTTGGGGCTGCGATGCTTATGTGAAAAAGTTTCATCCTGATAAGCTCGAACCCAAATCGGAGAAGTGCGTCTTCATAGAATACCCAAAGGAAATTGTTGGGTACACCTTCTATCACAGATCCGAAGGCAAGATATTCGTTGCTAAAAATGGATCCTTTCTAGAGAAGGAGTTTCTCTCGAAAGAAATGAGTGGGAGGAAAGTAGAACTTGATGAGGTAATTGTACCTTCTCCCGAATTGGAAAATTATTCATCACTGAAATCAGTTCCAGTGATTTCTACACCAATTAGTGAGGAAGCTAATGATGATGATCATGAAACTTCAGATCAAGTTACTACAGAACCTCGTAGGTCTTCCAGAGTACGGTCCGCACCAGAGTGGTACAGTAATCCTGTTCTGAAAGTCATGTTACTAGACCATGGTAAACCTATGAACTATGAGGAAGCGATGATGAGCCCAGATTCCGCGAAATGGCTTGAGGCCATAAAATCTGAGATATGATCCATGTATGAGAACAAAGTATGGACTTTGATTGACTTACTCAATGATCAGCAAGCCATGTTAAATAAATGGATCTTCAAGAGGAAGACGGACATTGATAGTAGTGTTACTATCCACTAAGCTCGACTTGTTGCAAAAGGTTTTCAACAAGTTCAAGGTGTTGAAAACGATGAGATTTTCTCACTCGTATCGATGCTTAAGTCTGTCCGAATCATGTTAGCAATTGCCACATTTTATGAAATCTGGCAAATGGATATCAAAACTGCATTCCTTAATGGATTTATTAAAGAAGAGTTGTATATGATGCAACCAGAAGGTTTTGTCAATCCTAAAGATGCTAACAAAGTGTGCAAGCTCCAGCAATCCATCAATGGACTGGTGCAAGCATCTCGGAGTTGGAATATACGCTTTGATGAGTTGATCAAAGCATATGGTTTTATACAGACTTTTGGAAAGGCCTGTATTTACAAGAAAGTGAGTGGGAGAACTACAGCCTTTATAATAAGTATATGTGAATGACATATTATTAATTGGAAATGATATAGAATTTTCTGGAAAAGCATAAAGGAATGTTTGAAAGGAGTTTTTCAAAGAAAGACCTCGGTGAAGCTGCTTACTCATTGAGCATCAAGATCTATATAGATAGATCAAGATGCTTGATAAGTTTTTTCAATGAGTACATACCTTGATAAAGATTTTGAAGTAGTTCAAAATGGAACAGTCAAAGAAGGAGTTCTTGCCTGTGTTGCAAGGTGTGAAAGTGAGTAAGTCTCAAATCCCGACCACGACAGAAAATAGAAAGAGAATGAAAAGTCATTCCCTATGCCTCAGTCATAGGTTCTATAAAGTATGCTATGCTGTGTACCAGACCTATTGTATACCTTGCTCTGAGTTTGGCAAAGGAATACAATTTTGATCTAATAGTAGATCATTGGACATCGGTCAAGAATATCCTTAGTGAGGACTAAGGAGATATTTCTCGATAATGGAAGTGGTAAAAGAGCTCGTCGTAAAAAGTTACAACGATGCAAGCTTTTACACCAATCCAGATGACTCTAAGTCTCAAATCTGGATACATATTGAAAGTGGGAGCAATTAGCTAGAGTAGCTCCGTGCAGAGCATTGTAGACATAGAATATTTGCTAAATACATACGACTCTGAATGTGACAGACCCGTTGACTAAGCTTCTCTCACGAGCAAAACATGATCACACCTCAGTATTCTTTGGGTGTTAATCACATGGCTATGTGAACTAGATTATTGATTCAAGTAAACCCTTTGGGTGTTAGTCACATGACGATGTGAACTATGGGTGTTAATCATATACAGATATGAATATTAGTGTTAAATCACATAACGATGTGAACTAGATTATTGACTCTAGTGCAAGTAGGAGACTGAAGGAAATATGCCCTAGAGGCAATAATAAAGTTATTATTTATTTCCTTATTTCATGATAAATGTTTATTATTCATGCTAGAATTGTATTAACCGGAAACATAATACATGTGTGAATACATAGACAAACACAGTGTCACTAGTATGCCTATACTTGACTAGCTCGTGAATCAAAGATGGTTAAGTTTCCTGGCCATGGACAAAAGAGTTGTCATTTGATTAATGGGATCACATCATTAGGAGAATGATATGATTGACATGACCCATTCCGTTAGCTTAGCACACGATCGTTTAGTATATTGCTATTGCTTTCTTCATGACTTATACATGTTCCTATGACTATGAGATTATGCAACTTCCGTTTACCAGAGGAACACTTTGTGTGCTACCAAACGTCACAACGTAACTGGATGATTATAAAGGAGCTCTACAGGTGTCTCCAAAGGTACATGTTGGGTTGGCGTATTTCGAGATTAGGATTTGTCACTCCGATTGTCGGAGAGGTATCTCTGGGCCCTCTCAGTAATGCACATCACTATAGGCCTTGCAAGCAATGTAGCTAATGAGTTAGTTACGGAATGATGCATTACGTAACGAGTAAAGAGACTTGCCGGTAACGAGATTGAACTAGGTATTGGATACCGACGATCGAATCTCGGGAAAGTAACATACCGATGACAAAGGGAACAATGTATGTTGTTATGCGGTTTGACCGATAAAGATCTTCGTAGAATATGTAGGAGCCAATATGAGCATCCAGGTTTCGCTGTTGGTTATTGACCGAGAATAGTTCTAGGTCATGTCTACATAGTTCTCGAACCCGTAGGGTCCGCACGCTTAACGTTACGATGACAGTTTTATTATGAGTTTATGAGTTTTTATGTACCGAAGGAGTTCAGAATCCCGGATGAGATCGGGGACATGACGAGGAGTCTCAAAATGGTCGAGATGTAAAGATCGATATATTGGACGACTATATCTGGACTTCGGAAAGGTTCCGAGTGATTCGGGTATTTTTTGGAGTACCGGAGAGTTACGGGAATTCGCCGGGAGAAGTATTAAGCCTTATTGGGCCATACGGGAAAGAGAGAGGGGCTGCCTAGGGCAGGCCGCGCGCCCCCCCCAAGGCCTAGTCCGAATTGGACTAGGGGGAGGGGCTGCGCCCCCTCCTTCCTTCCCTTCTCTCTTCCCTTTCCTTCTCTCCTACTCCTACTACATGGAAGGACTCCTAGTTCTACTAGGAAAGGGGGAATCCTACTCCCGGTGGGAGTAGGACTCCCATAGGACGCGCCATAGAGAGGGCCGGCCCTCCCCCTCCTCCACTCCTTTATATACGGGGGCAAGGGGCACCCCATAGACACACAAGTTGATCTTCGTGATCGTTCCTTAGCCATGTGCGGTGCCCCCCTCCACCATATTCCACCTCGGTCATATCGTTGCGGTGCTTAGGCAAAGCCCTACATCGGTAGAACATCATCATCATCACCACGCCGTCGTGCTGACGGAACTCATCCCCGACACTTTGCTGGATCGGAGTCCGGGGGTCGTCATCGAGCTGAACGTGTGCTGAACTCGGAGGTGCCGTACGTTCGGTGCTTGGATCGGTCGGATCATGAAGATGTATGACTACATCAACCGCGTTGTCATAACGCTTCCACTTACGGTCTACGAGGGTACGTGGACAACACTCTCCCCTCTCGTTGCTATGCATCACCATGATCTTTCGTGTGCGTAGGAATTTTTTTGAAATTACTACGTTCCCCAACAGATAGAGCCTATGGCTGAAGCATAGGGAACACCTTTCATTTTCTCTCTATCTTCTGCGGTGGTCTAGCATTGAGTCTGACTCAACTTCACACCTTGTAGTACGGGCAAGAACCGTTTCTTTGCCTGATCCATTTTGAACTTTTTCAAAACTTTATCAAGGTATGTGCTTTGTGAAAGTCCTATTAAGCGTCTTGATCTATCTCTATAAATCTTGATACCCAATATGTAAGCAGCTTCACCGAGGTCTTTCATAGAAAAACTTTTATTCAAGTATCCCTTTATGATATCCAGAAATTCTATATCATTTCCAATTAATAATATGTCATCTACATATACTATCAGAAATGCTACAGAGCTCCCACTCACTTTCTTGTAAATACAGGCTTCTCCAAAAGTCTGTATAAAACCATATGCTTTGATCACACTATCAAAGCGTTTATTCCAACTCCGAGATGCTTGCACCAGTCCATAAATGGATCGCTGGAGCTTGCACACTTTGTTAGCTCCTTTTGGATCAACAAAACCTTCTGGTTGCATCATATACAACTCTTCTTCCAGAAATTCATTCAAGAATGCAGTTTTGACATCCATTTGCCAAATTTCATAATCATAAAATGCAGCAATTGCTAACATGATTCGGACAGACTTAAACATCGCTACGGGTGAGAAAAGTCTCATCGTAGTCAACCCCTTGAACTTGTCGAAAACCTTTCGCAACAAGTCGAGCTTTATAGACGGTTACATTACCATTAGCGTCAGTCTTCTTCTTAAAGATCCATTTATTCTCAATTGCTTGCCGATCATCGGGCAAGTCAACCAAAGTCCATACTTTGTTCTCATACATGGATCCCATCTCAGATTTCATGGCCTCCAGCCATTTTGCGGAATCTGGGCTCATCATTGCTTCCTCATAGTTTATAGGTTCATCATGGTCAAGTAACATGACTTCCAGAATAGGATTACCGTACCACTCTGGTGCGGATCTTACTCTAGTAGACCTACGAGGTTCAGTAGAAACTTGATCTGAAGTTTCATGAGCAATATCATTAGCTTCCTCACTAATTGGTGTAGTTGTCACAGGAACCGGTTCTTGTGATGAACTACTTTCCAATAAGGGAGCAGGTACAGTTACCTCATCAAGTTCTACTTTCCTCCCACTCACTTCTTTCGAGAGAAACTCCTTCTCTAGAAAGGATCCGAATTTAGCAACGAAAATCTTGCCCTCAGATCTGTGATAGAAGGTGTACCCAATAGTTTCTTTTGGGTATCCTATGAAGACACATTTCTCCGATTTGGGTTCGAGCTTATCTGGTTGAAGTTTCTTCACATAAGCATCGCAGCCCCAAACTTTAAGAAACGACAACTTTGGTTTCTTGCCAAACCACAGTTCATGAGGCGTCGTCTCGACGGATTTTGATGGTGCCCTATTTAACGTGAACGCGGTCGTCTCTAAAGCATAACCCCAAAACGATAGCGCTAAATCAGTAAGAGACATCATAGATTGCACCATATCTAGTAAAGTACGGTTACGACGTTCGGACACACCATTTCGTTTTGGTGTTCCGGGTGGCGTGAGTTGCGAAACTATTCCGCGTTGTTTCAAATGTAAACCAAACTCGTAACTCAAATATTCTCCTCCATGATCAGATCGTAGAAATTTTATTTTCTTGTTACGATGATTTTCCATTTCACTCTGAAATTCTTTGAACTTTTCAAATGTTTCAGACTTGTGTTTCATTAAGTAAATATACCTGTATCTGCTTAAATCATCGATACCCGCCGCGAGCCTCAACATTCATTGGACCACAAACATCAGTATGTATGATTTCCAACAAATCAGTTGCTCGCTCCATAGTTCCGGAGAACGGCATTTTAGTTATCTTGCCCATGAGGCACGGTTCGCAAGTACCAAGTGATTCATAATCAAGTGATTCCAAAAGCCCATCAGTATGGAGTTTCTTCATGCGCTTTACACCGATATGACCTAAACGGCAGTGCCACAAATAAGTTGCACTATCATTATCAACTCTGCATCTTTTGGTTTCAACACTATGAATATGTGTATCACTACTATCGAGATTCAATAAAAATAGACCACTCTTCAAGGGTGCATGACCATAAAAGATATTACTCATAGAAATAGAACAACCATTATTCTCTGATTTAAATGAATAACCGTCTCGCATCAAACAAGATCCAGATATAATGTTCATGCTCAACGCTGGCACCAAATAACAATTATTTAGGTATAAAACTAATCCCGATGGTAGATGTAGAGATAGCGTGCCGACCGCGATCACATCGACTTTGGAACCATTTCCCACGCTCAACGTCACCTCGTCCTTAGCCAATCTTCGCTTAATCCGTAGTCCCTATTTCGAGTTGCAAATTTCAGCAACAGAACCAGTATCAAATACCCAGGTACTACTGCGAGCATTAGTAAGGTACACATCAATAACATGTATATTGTTGGGGAACGTAGAAGAAATTCAAAATTTTCCTACGTGTCACCAAGATCCATCTATGGAGAAACCAGCAACGAGGGGAAGGAGAGTGCATCTACATACCCTTGTAGATCGCTAAGCGGAAGCGTTCAAGAGAACGGGGTTGAAGGAGTCGTACTCGTCGTGATCCAAATCACCGGAGATCCTAGTGCCGAACGGACGGCACCTCCGCGTTCAACACACGTACAGCCCGGTGACGTCTCCCATGCCTTGATCCAGCAAGGAGAGAGGGAGAGGTTGAGGAAGAATCCATCCAGCAGCAGCACAACGGCGTGGTGGTGATGGAGGAGCGTGGTAATCCAGCAGGGCTTTGCCAAGCACCGCGGGAGAGGAGAAGGGAGAGAGGTAGGGCTGCGCCTTGAGGGAGAGGTTCTCGTGTCTCTGGCAGCCCCCAAACCCCCACTATTTATAGGAGGAGGGGAGGGGGCTGCGCCCCCTCTAGGGTTCCATCCCCAGGGGTGGCAGCAGCCCCCAGATCCCATCTGGGTGGCGGCCAGAAGGGGGAAGAGGGGAGGCGCACCTGGGGTGGGCCTTAGGGCCCATCTGCCCTAGGGTTTGCCCCCCTCCCACACTTCCCTGCGCCTTGGGCCTTGTGGGGGGCGCACCAGCCCACCTGGGGCTGGTCCCCTCCCACACTTGGCCCATGCAGCCCTCCGGGGCCGGTGGCCCCACTTGGTGGACCCCCGGGACCCTCCCGGTGGTCCCGGTACATTACCGATAAAACCCGAAACTTTTCCGGTGACCAAAACAGGACTTCCCATATATAAATCTTTACCTCTGGACCATTCCGAAACTCCTCGTGACGTCCAGGTTCTCATCCGAGACTACGAACAACATTCGGTAACCACATACAAAATTCCTTTATAACCCTAGTGTCATCGAACCTTAAGTGTGTAAACCCTACGGGTTCCGGAACCATGCAGACATAACCGAGACGTTCTCCGACCAATAACCAACAGCAGGATCTGGATACCCATGTTGGCTCCCACATGTTGCACGATGATCTCATCGGATGAACCACGATGTCAAGGACTCAATCGATCCCGTATACAATTCCCTTTGTCTAGCAGTATAGTACTTCCCCGAGATTCGGTCATCGGTATACTGATACCTTGTTCAATCTCGTTACCGGCAAGTCTCTTTACTCGTTCTGTAACACATCATCCCGTGATCAACCCCTTGGTCACATTGTGCACATTATGATGATGTCCTACCGAGTGGGCCCAGAGATACCTCTTCGTTTACCGGAGTGACAAATCCTAGTCTCGATTCATGCCAACCCAACAGACACTTTCGGAGATACCTGTAGTGCACCTTTATAGCCACCCAGTTATGTTGTGACGTTTGGTACACCCAAAGAATTCCTACGGTACCCGGGAGTTGCACAATCTCATGGTCTAAGGAAATGATACTTGACATTAGAAAAGCTTTAGCATACGAACTACGATCTTTGTGCTAGGCTTAGGATTGGGTCTTGTCCATCACATCATTCTTCTAATGATGTGATCCCGTTATCAACGACATCCAATGTCCATGGTCAGGAAACCGTAACCATCTATTGATCAACGAGCTAGTCAACTAGAGGCTTACTAGGGACACGGTGTTGTCTATGTACCCACACATGTATCTGAGTTTCCTATCAATACAATTATAGCATGGATAATAAACGATTATCATGAACAAGGAAATATAATTATAACTAATTTATTATTGCCTCTAGGGCATATTTCCAACAGTCTCCCACTTGCACTAGAGTCAATAATCTAGTTCACATCGCCATGTGATTAACACTCACAGGTCACATCGCCATGTGACCAACATCCAGAGAGTTTACTAGTGTCATTAAACTAGTTCACATCATCATGTGATTAAGACTCAATGAGTTCTATGGTTTGATCATGTTTTGCTTGTGAGAGAGGTTTTAGTCAACGGGTCTGCAACATTCAGATCCGTATGTACTTCGCAAATCTCTAGGTCATATTGTAAATTCTGCTTCCATGCTCCACTTGGAGCTATTCCAAATGGTCGCTCCACCATATGTATCCGGTTTGCTACTCAGAGTCATTCGGATAGGTGTTAAAGCTTACATCGACGTAACCCTTTACACCGAACTCTTTATCACCTCCCTAATCGAGAAATATGTCCTTATTACTCCAAGGACAATTTTGACCTCTGTCCGGTGATCCACTCCTTGATCACCTTTGTACCCTCTTGCCAGACATGTGGCAAGGCACACATCAGGTGCGGTACTCAGCATGGCATACCATATAGAGCCTATGACAAAAGCATAGGGGACGACCTTCGTCCTTCCTCTTTCTTCTTCCGTGGTCGAGCTTTAAGTCTTAACATCATACCTTACAACTCAGGCAAGAACTCCTTCTTTGACTGATCCATCTTGAACACCTTCAAGATCATGTCAAGGTATGTGCTCATTTGAAAGTACTATTAAGCATTTTGATCTATCTTATAGATCTTGATGCTTATTGTTCAAGTAGCCTAATCTAGGTTTTCCATTGAAAAACACTTTTCAAATAACCCTATATGCTTTCTAGAAATTCTACATCATTTCTGATCAACAATATGTTTACAACATATACTTATCAGAAATTCTATAGTGCTCCCACTCACTTCTTTGGAAATACAAGTTTCTCATAAATTTGTATAAACCCAAAATCTTTGATCATCTTATCAAAGTACATATTCCAACTCCGAGATGCTTACTCCAGTCCTTAGAAGGATCGCTGGAGCTAGCATACCTTTTAGCATCCTTAGGATCGACAAAACCTTTCTGATTGTATCACATACAACCTTTCCTTACGAAAACTGGTAAGGAAACTCGTTTTTGACATCCATCTGCCAGATTTCATAAATGCAGCTAATGCTAACATGATTCCGACGGACTTAAGCATCGCTACGGATGAGAAAATCTCATCGTAGTCAACTCCTTGAACTTGTGAAAAACTCTTCGCCACAAGTCGAGCTTCATAGACGATGACATTACCGTCCACGTCCGTCTTCTTCTTAAAGATCCATTTATCTCAATGGCTTGCCGATCATCGGGCAAGCCCACCAAAGTCCATGCTTTGTTCTCATAAATGGATCCTATCTCGGATTTCATGGCTTCTAACCATTTGTCGGAATTTGGGCCCACCATCGCTTCTCCATAGCTCGTAGGTTCATTGTTGTCTAGCAACATGACCTTCAAGACAGGATTACTGTACCACTCTAAAGTAGTACGCATCCTTGTCACCCTACGAGGTACGGTAGTGACTTGATCCAAAAACTTCATGATCACCATCATAAGCTTCTACTTCAATTGGTGTAGGAGCCACAGGAACAACTTCCTGTGCCCTGCTACATACTTGTTGAAGTGACGGTTCAATAACCTCATCAAGCCTCCACCATCCTCCCACTCAATTTTCGAGACAAACCTTTCCTTGAGAAAGGACCCGATTCAAGAAACAATCCCTATTGCTTTCGGATCTGAATTAGGAGGTATACCCAACTGTTTTGGGTGTCCTATGAAGATGCATTTTATCTGCTTTGGGTTCGAGCTTATCAACCTAACACTTTTTCACATAAGCGTCGTAGCCCCAAACTTTCAAGAAATGACAACTTAGGTTTCTCCAAACCATAGTTCAAACGGTGTCGTCTCAACGGAATTACGTGGTGCCCTATTTTAAAGTGAATGTGGTTGTCTCTAATGCCTAACCCATAAACGATAGTGGTAATTCGATAAGAGACATCATGGTATGCACCATATCCAATAGGGTGCAGTTATGATGTTCAGACACATCATCACACTATGGTGTTCCAGGCGGTATTGGTTGTGAAACAATCTCCACAATGTCTTAATTGTGTGCCAAACTCGTAACTCAGATACTCATCTCTATGATCATATCATAGACATTTTATCCTCTTGTCACAATGATCTTCAACTTCACTCTGAAATTACTTGAACCATTCAATAATTCAGACTTGTGTTTCATCAAGTAAATATACTCAACATCTACTCGAATCATCTGTGAAGTAAGAACATAACGATGTTCACTGCATGCCTCAGCACTCATTGGACTACACACATCAAAATGTGTTACATCCAACAAGTTGCTATCTTGTTCCATCTTACTGAAACCGAGGCTTTTCAGTCATCTTGCCCATGTGGTATGATTTGCATATCTCAAGTGATTCAAAATCAAATGAGTCCAAACGATCCATCTTGAATGGAGTTTCTTCATGCGTATACACCAATAGACATGGTTCGCATATCTCAAACTTTTCAAAAACGAGTGAGTCCAAAGATCCATCAACATGGAGCTTCTTCATGCGTTTTATACCATTATGACTTACATGGCAGTGCCACAAGTAAGTGGTACTATCATTACTATCTTATATCTTTTGGCATGAAAATGTGCATCACTACGATCCAGATTCAATAAACCATTCCTTTAGGTGCAAGACCATTGAAGGTATTATTCAAATAAATAGAGTAACTATTATTCTCCTTAAATGAATAACCGCATTGCGATAGACATAATCCAATCATGTCTATGCTCAACGCAAACACCAAATAACTATTCAGGTTTAATACTAATCTTGATGGTAGAGGGAGCGTGCGATGTTTGATCACATCAACCTGGGAAACACTTCCAACACTTATCGTCAGCTCACCTTCAGCTAGTCTCCGTTTATTCCGTAGCTTTTATTTCGAGTTACTAACACTTAGCAACCAAACCGGTATCCAATACCCTGGTGCTACTAGGAGTACTAGGAAAGTACACATTAACATAATGTATATCCAATATACTTCTATCGACCTTGCCAGCCTTCTCATCTACCAAGTATCTAGGGTAATCCTGCTCCAGTGGTTGTTCCCCTTATTACAGAAGCACTTAGTCTTGGGTTTGGGTTCAACCTTGGGTTTCTTCACTAGAGCAGCAGCTGATTTGCCATTTCATGAAGTATCCCTTCTTGCCCTTGCCCTTCTTGAAACTAGTGGTTTCACCAACCATCAACAATTGATGCTCCTTCTTGATTTCTACTTTCGCGGTGTCAAACATCGCGAATACCTCAAGGATCATCATATCTATCCCTGATATGTTATAGTTCATCACGAAGCTCTAGCAGCTTGGTGGCAATGACTTTGGAGAAACATCACTATCTCATCTGGAAGATCAACTCCCACTCGATTCAAGTGATTGTTGCACTCAGACAATCTGAGCACAAGCTCAATGATTGAGCTTTTCTCCCTTAGTTTGCCGGCTAAGAAAATCGTCGGAGGTCTTATACCTCTTGACGTGGGCACGAGCCTGAAATCCCAATTTCAGCCCTCGAAACATCTCATATGTTCCGCGATGTTTCGAAAACGTCTTTTGGTGCCTCAACTCCAAACCGTTTAACTGAACTATCACGTAGTTATCAAAACGTGTATGTCCGATGTTCGCAACATCCACAAATGACGTTTAGGGTTCAGCACACTGAGCGGTGCATTAAGGACACAAGCTTTCTTCTGTCCGCATAATCGCTACTTTCAACTTTCAACTATATTTTCTCTAGGAACATATCTAAACAGTGGAACTAAAGCGCGAGCTTACGACATAATTTGCAAAGATCTTTTGACTATGTTCAGGATAATAAAGTTCATCTCATGAACTCCCACTCAGATAGACATCCCTCTAGTCATCTAAGTGATTACATGATCCGAGTCAACTAGGCCGTGTCCGATCATCACGTGAGACGGACTAGTCATCATCGGTGAACATCTTCATGTTGATCGTATCTACTATACGACTCATGCTCGACCTTTCGGTCTCTTGTGTTCAGAGGCCATGTCTGTACATGTTAGGCTCGTCAAGTTAACCTAAGTGTTTCACGTGTGTAAATCTGGCTTACACCCGTTGTATGTGAACGTAAGAATTATCACACCCGATCATCACGTGGTGCTTCGAAACGATGAACTTTCGCAACGGTGCACAGTTAGGGGGAACACTTTCTTGAAATTTTAATGAGGGATCATCTTATTTACTACCGTCGTTCTAAGCAAATAAGATGCATAAACATGATAAACATCACATGCAATCAAAAAGTGACATGATATGGCCAATATCATATTGCTCCTTTTGATCTCCATCTTCGGGGCTTCATGATCATCATTGTCACCGGCATGACACCATGATCTCCATCATCATGATCTCCATCATCGTGTCTCCATGAAGTTGTCTCGCCAACTTATTACTTCTACTACTATGGCTACCAGTTAGCAATAAAGTAAAGTAATTACATGGCATTGTTCAATGACACGCAGGTCATACAATAAATTAAGACAACTCCTATGGCTCCTGCCGGTTGTCATACTCATCGACATGCAAGTCGTGATTCCTATTACAAGAACATGATCAATCTCACACATCACATATCATTCATCACATTCTTCTTGGCCATATCACATAAAATAGCATACCCTGTAAAAACAAGTTAGACGTCCTCTAATTGTTGTTTGCATGTTTTACGTGGCTGCTATGGGTTTCTAGCAAGAACGTTTCTTACCTACGCAAAAACCACAACGTGATATGTCATTTGCTATTTACCCTTCACAAGGACCCTTTTCATCGAATCCGTTCCGACTAAAGTGGGAGAGACTGGCACCCACTAGCCACCTTATGAACCAAGTGCATGTCAATCGGTGGAACCTGTCTCACGCAAGTGTACTTGTAAGGTCGGTCCGGGCCGCTTCATCCCACAATACCGTCGAAACAAGATTGGACTAGTAACGGTAAGCATATTGAACAAAATCAACGCCCACAACTACTTTGTGTTCTACTCGTGCAAAGAATCTACGCAATAGACCTAGCTCATGATGCCACTGTTGGGGAACGTAGCAGAAATTCAAAATTTTCCTACGTGTCACCAAGATCTATCTATGGAGAAACTAGCAACGAGGGGAAGGAGAGTGCATCTACATACCCTTGTAGATCGCTAAGCGGAAGCGTTCAAGAGAACGGGGTTGAAGGAGTCGTACTCGTCGTGATCCAAATCACCGGAGATCCTAGTGCCGAACGGACGGCACCTCCGCGTTCAACACACATACAGCCCGGTGACGTCTCCCATGCCTTGATCCAGCAAGGAGAGAGGGAGAGGTTGAGGAAGACTCCATCCAGCAGCAGCACAACGGCATGGTGGTGATGGAGGAGCGTGGTAATCCAGCAGGGCTTCGCCAAGCACCGCGGGAGAGGAGAAGGGAGAGAGGTAGGGCCGCGCCTTGAGGGAGAGGTTCTCGTGTCTCTGGCAGCCCCCAAACCCCCACTATTTATAGGAGGAGGGGAGGGGGCTGCGCCCCCTCTAGGGTTCCCTCCCCAGGGGAGGCGGCAGCCCCCAGATCCCATCTGGGTGGCGGCCAGAAGGGGGAAGAGGGGAGGCGCACCTGGGGTGGGACTTAGGGCCCATCTGCCCTAGGGTTTGCCCCCTCCCACACTTCCCTGCGCCTTGGGCCTTGTGGGGGGCGCACCAGCCCACCTGGGGCTGGTCCCCTCCCACACTTGGCCCATGCAGCCCTCCGGGGCCGGTGGCCCCACTTGGTGGACCCCCGGGACCCTCCCGGTGGTCCCGGTACGTTACCGATAAAACCCGAAACTTTTTCGGTGACCAAAACATGACTTCCCATATATAAATCTTTACCTCCGGACCATTCCGAAACTCCTCGTGACGTTCGGGATCTCATCCGGAACTCCGAACAACATTCGGTAACCACATACAAACTTCCTTTATAACCCTGGCGTCATCGAACCTTAAGTGTGTAGACCCTACGGGTTCGGGAACCATGCAGACATAACCGAGACGTTCTCCGGCCAATAACCAACAGCGGGATCTGGATACCCATGTTGGCTCCCACATGTTCCACGATGATCTCATCGGATGAACCACGATGTCAAGGACTCAATCGATCCCGTATACAATTCCCTTTGTCTAGCGGTATAGTACTTCCCCGAGATTCGATCATCGGTATACCGATACCTTGTTCAATCTCGTTACCGGCAAGTATCTTTACTCGTTCCGTAACACATCATCCCGTGATCAACCCCTTGGTCACATTGTGCACATTATGATGATGTCCTACCGAGTGGGCCCAGAGATACCTCTCCGTTTATCGGAGTGACAAATCCCAGTCTCGATTCGTGCCAACCCAACAGACACTTTCGGAGATACCTGTAGTGCACCTTTATAGCCACCAAGTTACGTTGTGACGTTTGGTACACCATTCCTACGGTATCCGGGAGTTGCACAATCTCATGGTCTAAGGAAATGATACTTGACATTAGAAAAGCTTTAGCATACGAACTACGATCTTTGTGCTAGGCTTAGGATTGGGTCTTGTCCATCACATCATTCTTCTAATGATGTGATCCCGTTATCAACGACATCCAATGTCCATGGTCAGGAAACCGTAACCATCTATTGATCAACGAGCTAGTCAACTAGAGGCTTACTAGGGACACGGTGTTGTCTATGTACCCACACATGTATCTGAGTTTCCTATCAATACAATTATAGCATGGATAATAAACGATTATCATGAACAAGGAAATATAATAATAACTAATTTATTATTGTCTCTAGGGCATATTTCCAACATATATCACATATACCTTTGTTCACTTTGTCATCCTTCTTATCCGCCAAATACTTGGGGCAGTTCCGCTTCCAGTGTCTAGTCTGCTTGCAGTAGAAGCACTCAGTTTCAGGCTTAGGTCCAGACTTGGGTTTCTTCTCTTGAGCAGCAACTTGTTTGCTGTTCTTCTTGAAATTCCCCTTCTTCTTCCCTTTGCCCTTTTTCTTGAAACTGGTGGTCTTGTTGACCATCAACACTTGATGCTCCTTCTTGATTTCTACCTCCGCGGCTTTTAGCATTGCGAAGAGCTCGGGAATAGTCTTGTCCATCCCTTGCATATTATAGTTCATCACGAAGCTCTTGTAGCTTGGTGGCAGTGATTGAAGAATTCTGTCAATGACACTATCATCAGGAAGATTAACTCCCAGTTGAATCAAGTGATTATTATACCCAGACATTTTGAGTATGTGTTCACTGACAGAACTATTCTCCTCCATCTTGCAGCTATAGAACTTATTGGAGACTTCATATCTCTCAATCCGGGCATTTGCTTGAAATATTAACTTCAACTCCTGGAACATCTCATATGCTCCATGACGTTCAAAACGTCATTGAAGACCTGGTTCTAAGCCGTAAAGCATGGCACACTGAACTATCGAGTAGTCATCAGCTTTGCTCTGCTAGACGTTCTTAACGTCGTCAGTTGCATCAGCAGCAGGCCTGGCACCCAGCGGTGCTTCCAGGAAGTAATTCTTCTGTGCAGCAATGAGGATAATCCTCAAGTTACGGACCCAGTCCGTGTAATTGCTACCATCATCTTTGAACTTTGCTTTCTCAAGGAACGCATTAAAATTCAACGGAACAACAGCACGAGCCATCTATCTACAACAAACATAGACAAGCAAAATACTATCAGGTACTAAGTTCATGATAAATTTAAGTTCAATTAATCATATTACTAAAGAACTCCCACTTAGATAGACATCCCTCTAATCCTCTAAGTGATTACGTGATCCATATCAACTACACCATGTCCGATCGTCACGTGAGATGGAGTAGTTTCAACGGTGAACATCAATATGTTGATCATATCTACTATATGATTCACGCTCGACCTTTCGGTCTCCGTGTTCCGAGGCCATATCTGTTATATGCTAGGCTCGTCAAGTTTAACCTGAGTATTCCGCGTGTGCAATTGTTTTGCACCCGTTGTATTTGAACGTAGAGCCTATCACACCCGATCATCACGTGGTGTCTCAGCACGAAGAACTTTCACAACGGTGCATACTCAGGGAGAACACTTCTTGATAATTTTAGTGAGAGATCATCTTAAAATGCTACCGTCAATCAAAGCAAGATAAGATGCATAAAGGATAAAAATCACATGCAATCAATATAAGTGATATGATATGGCCATCATCATCTTGTGCTTTTGATCTCCATCTTCAAAGCACCGTCGTGATCACCAGCGCGACACCTTGATTTCCATCGTAGCATCGTTGTCATTACGCCATCTATTGCTTCTACGACTATCGCTACCGCTTAGTGATAAAGTAAAGCAATTACAGGGCGTTTGCATTTCATACAATAAAGCGACAACCATATGGCTCCTGCTAGTTGCCGATAACTTCGGTTACAAAACATGATCATCTCATACAATAAAATATAGCATCACGTCTTGACCATATCACATCACAACATGCCCTGCAAAAACAAGTTAGACGTCCTCTACTTTGTTGTTGCAAATTTTACGTGGCTGCTACGGGCTGAGCAAGAACCGTTCTTACCTACGCATCAAAACCACAATGATAGTTCGTCAAGTTAGTGCTGTTTTAACCTTCGCAAGGACCGGGCGTAGCCACACTCGATTCAGCTAAAGTGAGAGAGACAGACACCCGCCAGTCACCTTTAAGCACGAGTGCTCGTAACGGTGAAACCAGTCTCGCGTAACCATACGTGTAATGTCGGTCCGGACCGCTTCATCTCACAATACCGTTGAGCCAAAGTATGACATGCTGGTAAGCAGTATGACTTGTATCGCCCACAACTCACTTGTGTTCTACTCGTGCATATGACATCTACGCATAAAACCAGGCTCGGATGCCACTGTTGAGGAACGTAGTAATTTCAAAAAAATTCCTACGCACACGCAAGATCATGGTGATGCATAGCAACGAGAGGGGAGAGTATTGTCCATGTACCCTCGTAGACCGTAAGCGGAAGCGTTATGACAACGCGGTTGATGTAGTCGTACGTCTTCACGATCCGACAGATCCAAGTACCGAACGTACGGCACCTTCGAGTTCAGCACACGTTCAGCTCGATGACAATCCCCGGACTCCGATCCAGCAAAGTGTCGGGGATGAGTTCCGTCAGCACGACGGCGTGGTGACGATGATGATGTTCTACCGGCGCAGGGCTTCGCCTAAACTCCGCGATGATATGACCGAGGTGGAATATGGTGGAGGGGGGCACCGCACATGGCTAAGAAACGATCTTGAAGATCAACTTGTGTGTCCTAGGGTGCCCCCTGCCCCCGTATATAAAGGAGCAAGGGGGGGTGCGGCCGGCCCTAGGAGGAGGCGTGCCGAAGGAGTCCTACTCCCACTGGGAGTAGGACTCC
>NC_041389.1:288897450-288904928 GCF_002162155.2 Triticum dicoccoides
CAATTCGGACTTGGGGGCGCGCGGCTGCCCCTAGGCCTCCTCTCCTCTTCCTCCACTAGGCCCAATAAGGCCCATTAGGTTACCGGGGGGTTCCGGTAACCTCCCGGTACTCCGGTAAAATGCCGATTTCACCCGGAACACTTCCGATGTCCAAACATAGGCTTCCAATATATCAATCTTTATGTCTCGACCATTTTGAGATTCCTCGTCATGTCCGTGATCACATCCGGGACTCCGAAAAAACTTCGGTACATCAAAACTTATAAACTCATAATAAAACTGTCATCGTAATGTTAAGCGTGCGGACCCTACGGGTTCAAGAACTACGTAGACATGACCTAGAACTATTCTCGGTCAATAACCAATAGCGGATCCTGGATGCTCATATTGGCTCCTACATATTCTACGAAGATCTTTATCGGTCAAACCGCATAACAACATACATTGTTCCCTTTGTCATCGGTATGTTACTTGCCCGAGATTCGATCGTCGGTATCTCAATACCTAGTTCAATCTCGTTACCGGCAAGTCTCTTTACTCGTTACGTAATGCATCATCCCGCAACTAACTCATTAGTCACATTGCTTGCAAGGCTTATAGTGATGTGCATTACCGAGAGGGCCCAGAGATACCTCTCCGACAATCGGAGTGACAAAACCTAATCTCGAAATACGCCAACCCAACATGTACCTTTGGAGACACCTGTAGTACTCCTTTATAATCACTCAGTTACGTTGTGACGTTTGGTAGCACCCAAAGTGTTCCTCCGGCAAACGGAAGTTGCATAATCTCATAGTTACAGGAACATGTATAAGTCATGAAGAAAGCAATAACAACATACGAAACGATCAAGTGCTAGGCTAACGGAATGGGTCATGTCAATCACATCATTCTCCTAATGATGTGATCCCATTAATCAAATGACAACACATGTCTATGGTTAGGAAACATAACCATCTTTGATTAATGAGCTAGTCAAGTAGAGGCATACTAGTGACTATATGTTTGTCTATGTATTCACACATGTATCATGTTTCCGGTTAATACAATTCTAGCATGAATAATAAACATTTATCATGATATGAGGAAATAAATAATAACTTTATTATTGCCTCTAGGGCATATTTCCTTCAGGGATCGCCAGCAGTAGCAGCAGGGTGTGGAATGACGGTGGGCAGTGCACGTGGAGGCAGAGCAGATGCGATATGTTCTTCGTAGCGGCTAGGGTTGGTCAGCGCCTTCAATATATAGACACGAGCGGGTGGAGAGACGTTACCTGGACCCACATCTGACTCGGTAACAACCCATGATATGACGCTCGTCCGTTAAAGACTTCTACATTCCTGACTGGCAAAAAGTAAGTGTAACCGCACAAGTGACATAGGTAGCTACCATGTGATGTCGACTGCTCATCATCTTTTATATTAGCAGGAAAAAAGATGATATTCTCATCACAAGGTGCTCTTAGTAGGAAAGTACTTTTCCATCAAGCTGCCATAACACCTGAGGTTGATGTTTTTCTTATGGAAGACAGAAGGTGAATTACCTAATATAAATTTAATTAAAGAAGAAAAAACTAATACTCTCTCCGTTCACAAATATAATGTTCAAATTTTTGCGAATCAGATGTAGATAGACACGTTTTAGTCTGTTTGTTCACTCACTCATTGTAGTCCGCATGTAATCTATATTAAAATATTCAAAACATCTTATATTTGTGAACGGAGGAAGTATAATACATATAGGTTACAAGATCAGTAGATCCATCATCCATATGATGCTATAGGAAGTTACCAGCCCCCTACAACCAGCACTCATAGCTCATTTTTTTTAAATCTTCCTGCATCATATCATCATCATCATCATCATCATCATCATCATTTGTATTACTATTATATAACTATTTCAAGAAACATGTACTTGTATCGGCAAATTTGAGACTTTTTCCTAGCAAAATGTAGTAGATATTGTTAGGTCAAAGCTACTAGTAGTATTTTGTTTTGAAACAATGCAAAAGCTTTGCCTTTTCATTAATTTAGCTAGGAGAAGGATATGTACAAGGCCGAAGCCAAAATCTCAAATGGACTACTATCCCGGCATGATGGCCCCTAAGTGTTTCGCCCTGGCGATACACCACAACCTAGAATACAAATCGTAGGCAAAGGTGCGAATTTGCAACAAAAAAAAAACTCTAGCATTTCTCTCGTTTCAAATCTCCCAAGACACAAGCATAAGAAGTGAAGCGATGGCCTTGTTTGGTCTTGTATTGGGGTTGGCTGTTTCGGCATATAGTCACCCACCCACTAGGAACGTAAATGAAATCATGTGAGCATTATTCCGCACACACGTGAATTTTGCCTTCAATTAGGAAATCATTGAAGGGAGATATGGAGAAGATTCCTAACCTCTAAAGCGATCAGCAGTCCAATTAAAGTGTACTGCACTCATGCATGCTTAATTGCTTGGTAAAGTTGGTCTTTTTGGAGTGACCAAAAAAGGTCATTGCTTAGTATGTTTTTTTTTCTCTCTTAGTATGTCTAATTGCTTGAAATGATGGAAGCATTTGAGAGGTGTCCGATTCTCCTTTTGCCTTGTTACACATGTTTATCAGCTTATTGAAATATTTTTTTTCATTTGAGGTCATCTCCGGGATGAAAATACTCGCGCCTTATCTCAGACATGTTATTAGGCGATTGGCGTCGTGTTTTGGCTCTGAATATTGCATACTATCGTGGATTGTATGATCCAAAAAAGTATAATTGTTCATCTCGATGGGGCGCACAACTTTCATATACTGCACATTTTCATTTGAAGTCATCTTCAGAGCGATTTTGTGCAAACCAAAAACTGATGTGAACGGACAGAGTCCAACTCGTCAGAGATGAGGCGCAAGCTTTGGCGTCATGGAGGTACAACGATGTTAGGTGGTGAAATGCTAAACTTAATCTCGTTGCACCTGCAGGTTTATTTAGGATAATTCCCAGTAGAATAAACCGGCAGTGCAGCGTGGGCCGGCTCATGTCTCGGTAGGGTTTTCCCGTTATTTACATGCAGCTAAAACGCAGGGTACACGACCATGGTGACTGTGTCGTGGGATGCGCGATCAGACAGGAACGTCGGGACACGGTAGGGGAAGTGGAACAAGTGGCGTTCGGATGGCAGCGCCACGTAGCTCGCACAGTCTCCCGCGTCTTTCTCTTTTCAGTTGTGTAACCGCAGTAAATAGAGAAGAAACAGAAAATCTGCAGCAGTTGTACGCAGCAAAAAAATTCCCTGTGTTCTACTGTTCATCGTCTAGCTTTCGCAACGGCACACCGCCCACCTGCTGCTGCTGCGTGTTAGTGGCCGTGGTTTCCGGTGGCCAGCTGCACGCTTGTAGTCTTGGTTCCGGGCAAGTTCAGAGCATCATGGTAACGTGCATGTTCAGAGCAGGTCCCAGTTCAGAGATTCAGAGGAGCTGCGAGATGGGAGTGCAATGCTCACTGGCCTACTGCTTGCATGGCTAGATGGATTAGGAACTTCTCTCTCAGCGCAAGACAATGTAATTAATTTCTCCTGTAATTATGCGCAATTCCCATGTCAAGAGCAAAATGAATTTGAGCCCAAATGCAGAGGTTCATGCTTAAATGACGTGCACTGTGTTCTGAAGTGAAATGTAGATTGTGGAATCACACAGCATGCTCTCTGTACAACTGTGTTGGTCTGAACTGATTTTGAATGAAACAAGACAGATACCAGGCAAATCGGATACTTGAGACATTACATAATAATCTCGCAACTACTTGATTGACCATGCATGAGGGACCAATTTCTAGTACAGTACTAATAAGGCTAGTTATAGTGGGAGTAACTTAGCTAGTAACATAGTGCATTTCAAGAAATTTTTGCTTATGTGGCAAGTAATTAATGAGATATGATAACATAATATGTTACTGTAACATAACGTTTTCCAAGACAAGATAAGTCTACAAGATAATAAATAAAGCCATCTAAGATACTACTATTATGTTACTTTGCATTATGAAGGTAGTAACTTAGGCTAGTGTCATATGCATGACACTAGTCTAAGTTACTCCCCACTATGACCAGCCTAATACAAGATTGACCATGCATGAGGCACCAATATCTAGTACAGTAAGAGATCAGCATGCCTACCCTGCTGCACCAAAAAATGCAGCAACTGTTCCTGCGAAAACTAGCCATGTACGGGCACGAATAACAGGAAAACAAGCAGGTTCCTCGTCTGCATTGACAAAGTTTTGGTAAATCACCAAGGACACGATCCCATCACACCATCACCAAGGACACCAAGGACACGATCCACATAAAGCACGAGATTCTTGCAACTACTTGATGCATTACTCATATAGCCAGCATATCTGCATCACACTTCAGAGACCTTAGACCATCTCTGATTGTGATCTTTGGATGGCACCAATACACTCTGATATTGGGTATCTGAAACTGGAAATTCAATTTGTCTCCCGGGAGCAGGCCCAAAAATAATTTTTCAAATGTCAAACAAGTGATCTTAGTAACATCGAAATGCTACCTGCAAATTTAAAGGCAAAAAGGTTAAACATTTTGGCCTGTGCAAACAAAAAACAAATTGAAGACCAAATGTCACCCCAATTTTGTTTTTTACATCGGCGAAACACTGATGCTCTGTTTCACATGAAATTTGTCAAGCATGCTTGCGACATTAACACGAATATCTACAAAAAGTTTCAAAATCTTTTGAATTTTTTTTCATTTTTTTGAATTCACTGTACATCCGGGAGCATATGCTCCCGGGAGCCAAAACGCCCCTCCCGTCTTAAAGTTGCATCCTCAAACACAAGAGTACCGCCGGCTCTGCGGCGAGCAGCGATGCTGGCGTTGGTCCCGATGCCCGCGGCCGTGGGCGCTAGATCTGGCGCCTTCCCTCTCTTCCCTGCCTGGCATGCATTCTCTCCTAGCCTAGGCGTGCTTCCTTGGGTCACCGGTTCTCGGGAAGGGGGTACTGCTGGTGGTGGGGAGATCTGGCTGGGAGAAATCCCTGGCCGGCCATGGCAGGCCGCGAGAGCGACTCCCGAGGGCGCCATTTCCCTCCCTGGAGGCATTGGTTTGGTCTGGCTCCCCCACTCCCCCATCCCCTTGGTCTCCCGGGCGAAAGCCCTAACTCTGTTGGGCGGCAACGGCGCTCTCGGTGTCGTTCTCTTCTTGAAGACGCCACTTTGGGAGCCCTGTGAGCGGTGGGCGCTTTTGGGTGGTAGGTGGCGCCGGTGAGGCCCTCTTCGTCCTAGTGTGAAGCTTCCCCTCCTTCGGTGGCTGGATGTGTGCAACGGCGTTGTTCTGATCAAGGAGAGTCTCTGGCGGCTTGGAGGGGATGCACTGGCCCTCTCTATGTGACCATTTTCTGGCAATATCCAACCCATCCTACGACGGTGCGGTGCCTTTGATCCAGGCGAGAAGGTAGTGGCCTTCTTTGAGGATGATGTGTTGGATGTGCCGTGCCGGGGTCCGTAGCTGCTTGGCGATGGCATGGCCCACTGGTATCACGCCCTCTCTCCTTCGAGCCGGTGTGTTCATGTTCCTGGTGCAACATTCATGGAGGAGGACCTCGACGTCCTCGGCTCCTGCATCCGTTGAGTATCTTCGTTGTTCGTAGCATCTGAGGCTTAGTTTGATGCTGACCAATCTCTTTGTATCTTACCACATTGTACTTCTTTCTCTTTACCCGTGGGCGTGCTTGCAATCCTGGCCGGTTGATGGCTTTATTAATTTAAAGTCGGGCTAGGCATGAACCCCATCTCAGGCTTGGTCGATGCCTTTTAACTAAACTAAGAGTAGTAAACAGAAAGCTATCTTCTAAAACAATTAAACCATTTTATCATGGCACCAACGGTACAACATCGACCTCCTCATACATCACCGGCTGAGTTTGCGAGCGAGTAGGTAGTGGCGTCCATGGTCACGGAGGACCCGAATTTCGTCGACCAGTAGTGGGCGCACTACAAGGCCGCGCTGGCTACAATGCGGTCGTGGCGGAGGTGGGGTAGGCGATCGTGGACGGAATGTGTGGCTCTGTACGTCGGCAGCTCCGCATCGTTCACGCGGACCGCACGGTTCGCGGCAGGCCGCAACGACTCACACGAGGCCGCCATGTCCATGTCGATCGTGGACCTCGCCTCAACCAGCGACGTTCACATGGTAGACTTTGATGAGGAAGAGTAGGACATGGGACATGGATGCCCGTGTCCCATGTGGGCCGACGATGGAGGAGGTGTCCCTCCGCCGGCAACCCGCGGCTTCACTTCCGGGATCTCATGGCCGTCGAGCTCGCCGGACATGTGAAAGAATAGGACATGGATTACGGACGCCTCTACGGCCTAAACTAGGTTTTGCTATGTTAAAGAAATGTCATGTCGAAATATGTCGAAAATATAATGAATTTGGTCCGATTTAAATAAAAATCGTCGGGATAAGATGAAATTTGTCCGGTTCATTTAAAATGTGTCCAGCGTTTGATATATAGAGTTGAATGGTTAGCTTTCGTATTTGTGCCCACGGACGGATATACTATGTCCGTTTTAGAGGATAGCGTCGGAAATGCTCTTATAAACTAAGGTTGCTACAGTTGTACGTGTGTTACATCATTGTTACACTGTTTGCTGTGCATCGAATGGGGTTACAGTGTCGTTTAGTCATGCTGTTGGCAGGTCGGGCAGTCGGGAGGTACATCGTATGGGCTTTGATGTGCTCTACTCATATCAAGTGGTCAGCTTGGTAAGCTATCAACAAAAAAATTGCAATCACTTGATGTGCTCTACTCATGATCTGGGCATTCAAAGCACTAACAACGTTTATTTTATGTTTTTTCTTTTTTCAAATTTTCGACAATGTTTATTCAGTTCTTGATGCACATCTGCTCGACCTAGGCCGCGATCGGCTCCTCTCTGCTCCCTCCACTCCGCTCCAGAGCGGACAAGCCTCTAGCTCATTTTTATGGAGCGGCCTAAACTGAACTCCGCGACTGCGTGGAGTCAAAACGGATGGGATGGATTCCGAACACGGCCCTAGTCTGTCAAAAGCACATGGACGCAAAGCAAAGGATAGCCTATGTGCGTCCATGGGCTTTCTTCCTCCTTCGTCAGGGGCCGGCAGGCGCGGGCCGGTGGCCTCGACTGGAGCCAGAGCGGCTGCGCACGCTCGGGGCGGCGCTGCTAGCCGGCGAGGCTGCGCACGGTGGCGCTGGGGCTTCTGGGAGCGCGGAGCTGACGCGTAGGAGGCGCGCTGGAGGGGATGGCTCGAGGTCGCGTGGATCTGGCGCGTTCTGCGCGCGGTGGTGCCTGGTGACCGCGTCCATTTCGCGGGCTCGATGGGTGGCGGCATCCGGAGGAGCGAGGCGACGGGCGCGCGTGGCTCGTGGAGGCGCCGCGAGCTGGCGCTGCGGGCGCGTGTGGCTCGCGGAGGCGCGGAGGGCGCGGCGAGCTGGC
>NC_041389.1:288905097-288957546 GCF_002162155.2 Triticum dicoccoides
GGGGCGCTCGTCTGCAGGGGAGCGCGGCGAGCGGTGGCTGCGTCATGACGCGGCGGCCAGATCCGGGGCGCAGCGTGTGGATGGTGCTCTGCCGTCGCCCCCGCACGGATCTGCGTTGCTGGTCGGGGGTGGCGCGTGTGGGGCCCCGGGACGCCTAGATCTAGCGTGTAGGAGGCGAGCTGGGTGGGAGGACTCCGGGCGGCGCGGATCTGGGCGTGGTGACCGCGAATGGTTCGTGACCGCGGGCGGTGCTGGAGCAGAGGGGCTCCGGTCGTGGTTTGGATGCGACCTCCAGGACCCGTTCTGGTCTCCGCAGGCTCGTCGTCGGTGGAGGCTTGATGGTGGCCCTACACATCGATGACGCGCTTGTTGTTTGTTGGGTGCGCGGTCCAGTGGAGGCAAGGGTCGACTTCGGCCTACTGCGTGGGAGTGGCTGCCCGGGTGAAAGCCTGGCCGGTGCTGGCCGGCCGACGGCGACGGCGCCTTTGGGGGTCGCCATCCTCCTTGGAGGCGTCGTTGGGAATCTCACAGCCGGATCTTTCGGATCAAGTACTTCGGGTGAAAACCTAGATCCTGCTGCAGGGTCGGGCGGTGGCGTCGTCTTGAACGTCGTTCCCCTCTTTAGGGTGCCGTCTTGAAGATTTTGATCCCTGTGGTGCCTTCCTACGACTGGACGTGCACGGTGGCTTCTGTGGCAATGATGACAGCGGTGAGCAATGCCGGAGGCGTGGCCCTGGTTGTGGTAGCCGACTCTTCTTCTTCGGCGCGTCTGTGGGAGTGCCTCGACTGTCTGTTGATGTGAAGTCGAAGCCGTGGTGGGGGACCAGTGGTATACGATGACGCGTGATAGGTAGTTCGTTCGGTGATCCTCCGTGACGCCACCCCTGCTCAGTTTCCTTAGTAGTTCACCGTCGGAGTCGGAGCTCCGCTGCCTAGTGTGGTTTGTAAGGAGTGTTGTGCTGCAGCTTCTAGGGCTGCTGTTTTTCCTTTTGTCTTTTGATCTTCGGATCCTTTGGTCCTAGGACCTTCACCACCTTGTTATTTTCCGTTGCTTCCTGCTATTATCAATGAATGCCAGCAATGCTGGATCTTTCAAAAAACTGGACTTGGTAAA
Source organism: Triticum dicoccoides (assembly GCF_002162155.2). NCBI lineage: Eukaryota > Viridiplantae > Streptophyta > Magnoliopsida > Poales > Poaceae > Triticum > Triticum dicoccoides. Next base: position 288,906,212 of record NC_041389.1, read on the forward strand.
TCCGTCCCCCTATATGCCCATGGGCGCGTCCGCGGAGAGCGCCCGACGACCCCTCATATCTTGTGCCCGACATTTACATATCTTAAATCTAGACTCTCAAATCCGTACAAATTTATGCACATCCATTATACATGCCAATGTTGCATGTAAATAACAAATGTTGGTACCAAAAATACATAGGTCTTGCATAAAATTTATTTTAAATGCACAACTCAAACATTAGCTCTTTGGTTTTCATTGAGGGTCCACATATGCTCTTGTGAGCTTGAAGTAGTCATCTCGTGCCTTCATTTTCTTCATAGTACGCAAAAACAATGGTTTCCGCATGTGAAAACGGCGACAAAACCATGGATCATCCGGAAAAGTTGGGTTCGGAGTAAAGTAGTACTTCTGTTGTGCTCCGGACACCCTATCCTGATTGATAACTCTCCCCCTTTTGTTTGAGCCCTTGAAGTTGAGAATATGCTCCACCTGCCGGTCCATTTCCTCTTGCATGCTCATAAGCATGATCATGTCCACTTCTTCGTCCGAATCCAAGGAATCGAAAAACTCATCTTGAATCATTTGATCAAGCTCCATCGGTCCATACTCCTCGTCCAATGAAGCATCAGAATTCATCGTTTTCCCTAATAAAATCTGAAAAAACCAGGTCAGACAATGTGTCAAACACATAGAGCACAAGGCGGAGCCCGAGAGTTGCCGGACGTACCATGGTCGCGTCCGGGCGGCGACGACGTCCCCGGTGGCGAGGACGGGAGAGAGGACTATTGTGTCGGTGCTGGCGGCGCAGAGGCTAGGAACAAATGTGGAGCACGCGCGGCGCTGAGCTACGACACGGACGTCGCGGAGGAGGAAGAAGAGAGGAAAGAGCAAATGGATCGGGTAGGTCGAGGGGGTGAATTTGGTGCATTTTGAGATGGGGTCGGGCTATCGGGTCCGACGCGCGGACGCGCCCGGGCGCCCCCATATCTGCCCCATATTTGGGATGGATATGAGAGGTGCCGATCGGCTCGAGCGTTTGAAGCCCGTTTGAGGCGCCCGTCTGGGTCACATTTTCGTGACCGGTCAGTAACCGGGCCGTCCACACGGGCGTTTGAGGCGGGTTTGGGGCGCCCGGCTAAGATGCTCTTAAAATTGTGACATGACCCTTGTTGCAAAACCATCTCAGACTCCCAGTTGCAACAAGAGCCTTGTTGCAAAAGCTCTTCGGCTTGTGGTTGTCTCCATCACCATTGCTACAAGGACCTTTGTTAAAAAAACATCTCTGCTCGTGGATCTAAGACTGGGAGGCCACCGCCACCGGGGACCTGCGTTGTCGTCGTTGCCGCCAACCGCAAGCCCATTCACCCCAAGCTCCTGTCCCCAGCGCCGTCAACCTTCGCCGCCCGATGCGTTTGTCCGCGAGCTCGCCAGAGCAACACGCCATCGTGCCCTTCTCCTTCCTTTCCTCCTTCTTCTTCACCTCTCCCTCCTGATCTCTTAACTCCCTCTCTCGTCTATACATCTCCCAACCTGTCCGAGCTCAGCTCGCTGCCGCGCCTTGCCATGGTGCCACCGCAAGCTAGCAACCTCCATTCCCTTCTCTGATCGGTCTGGTCTATCTGTAACATACCTCTTGTTGCACTCAAAGGGGTTGCAACAAGGGCCACTGTGAAAAAGATATTCCATAGTGGGTTGATGTTGTTGGGAAACGTAGCATGCAATTTCAAAAAAAATCCTATGCTCACGCGAGATCTATCTAGCATATGCATAGCAACGAGAGGGGGAGAGTGTGTCCATGTACCCTCATATACCAAAAACGAAAGCGTTTGCTTAACGCGGTTGATGTAGTCGAGCGTCTTCTCGTTCCGACCGATCAACTACCGAACGTACGGCACCTCCGAGTTCTACACACGTTCAGCGCGATGACAACCCTCAAACTCTTGATCCAGTAGAGTGTCGAGGAAGGAGACGAGTTTCGTCAGCACGACGGCATGGTGACGGTGATGGTGATGTGATCCACATAGGGCTTCGCCTAAGCACTGCGAGAATATGACCGGAGGCGTAAACTGTGGAGGGGACGCCGCACACAGCTTGGAACAATTGATGTGTATTGTAGCCCCCCCCCCCCCGTATATAAAGGAGGGAGAGGGAGAGGGCTTGCCCTAGGCACGCCCAAGTAGGAGGAATCCTACTTGGGCTCCTAGTTGGATTCGGCCCCCTTACTTTTACCGGAGGGGTAAAGGGGGAAAGAGAGAGGAGGGAGAGGGAAAGGGGGGCGCCGCCCCTCCCCTAGTCCAATTCGGTCTCCTTCCTGGTGGGGGGCGTGCCATCCCTTAGTGGACTAGTGTGCCTCCCTCCCATGGCCCATATGGCCCATATCTTTCCCCCGGGGGTTCCGGTAACCCCTCTGGTACTCCGATATGTACCCGATACAATCCGGAACACTTCCGGTGTCCGAATACTAACTTCCAATATATCAATCTTTACCTCTCGACCATTCTGAGACTCCTCATCATGTCCGTGATCTCACCTGGGACTCCAAACAACATTCCGGCACCAAATCAACTCATACAATACAATCGTCATCGAACGTTAAGCATGCAGACCCTACGGGTTCAAGAACTATGTAGACATGACCGAGACACCTCTCTGGTCAATAACCAATAGCGGAACCTGGATGCTCATATTGGCTCCCACGTACTCTACAAAGATATTTATCGGTCGAACCGCTCTGACAAGATATGTTATTCCCTTTGTCATCGGTATGTTACTTGCTCGAGATTCGATCGTCGGTATCTTCATATGTAGTTCAATCTCGTTACCGGCAAGTCTCTTTACTCGTTCCGTAATGCATAATCCCGCAACTAAATCATTAGTCACATTGCTTGCAAGGCTTCATATGATGTGCATTAGGTAGAGGGCCCCGAGATACCTTTCCGATACTCGGAGTGACAAATCCTAATCTTGATCTATGCCAACCCAACAAACACCTTCGGAGATAACTGTAGAGCATCTTTACAATCACCCAGTTATGTTGTGATGTTTGATAGCACACAAGGCCTTCCTCCGGTGTCCGGGAGTTGCATAATCTCATAGTCGGAGGAATATGTATTTGACATGAAGAAAGCAGTAGCAATAACATTGAACGATCATTATGCTATGCTAACGGATGGGTCTTGTCCATAACATCATTCTCCTAATGATGTGATCCCGTTCATCAAATGACAACATATGTCCATGGCTAGGAAACTTAACCATCCTTGATCAATGAGCTAGTCTAGTAAGGCATACTAGGGACACGGTTTTTTGTTTATGTATTCACACATGTATCAAGTTTCCGGTTTAATACAATTCTAGCATGAATAATAAATATTTATCATGAATAAGGAAATATAAAATAACAACTTTATTATTGCCTCTAGGGCATATTTTCTTCAGTCTCCCACTTGCACTAGAGTCAATAATCTAGATTACAAAGTAATGATTCTAACACCCATGGAGTCTTGCTGCTGATCATGTTTTACTCGTGGAAGAGGCTTAGTCAACGGGTCTGCCATATTCAGATCCGTATGTAGTTTGCAAATCTCTATGTCTCCCTCCTTGACTAGATCGCGGATGGAGTTCAAGCATCTCTTGATGTGTTTGGTCTTTTGTGAAATCTGGATTCCTTCGCCAAGGCAATTGCTCCAATATTGTCACAAAAGATTTTCATTCGACCCGATGCACTAGGTATTACACCTAGATCAGATAAGAACTCCTTTCCAGACTCCTTCATTTGCTGCTTTTAAAGCAGCTATGTACTCTGCTTCACACGTAGATCCCGCCACGATGCTCTGCTTAGAACTGCACCAACTAACAGCTCCACCATTCAATATAAATACATATCCAGTTTGTGACTTAGAATCATCCGGATCAGTGTCAAAGCTAGCGTCAACGTAACCATTTACGACGAGCTCTTTGTCACCTCCATAAACGAGAAACATATCCCTAGTCATTTTCAGGTACTTCAGGATGTTCTTGACCATTGTCCAGTGATCCTCTCCTGGATTACTTTGTTACCTCCCTGCTATACTTATAGCAAGGCACACATCAGGTCTGGTACACAACATAGCATACATGATAGAACCTATGGCCGAGGCATAGGGAATGACTTTCATTTTCTCTCTATCTTCTGCAGTGGTTGGGCATTGAGTCTGACTCAACTTCACACCTTGTAACACAGGCAAGAACCCTTTCTTTGACTGATCCATTTTGAACTTCTTCAAAACTTTATCAAGGTATGTGCTTTGTGAATGTCCTATCAAGCATCTTGATCTATCTCTATAGATCTTGATGCCTAATATATAAGCAGCTTCGTCGAGGTCTTTCATTGAAAAACTTTTATTCAAGTATCCTTTTATGCTATCCAGAAATTCTACATCATTTCCAATCAACAATATGTCATCCACATATAATATTAGAAATGCTATAGAGCTCCCACTCACTTTCTTGTAAATACAGGCTTCTCCAAAAGTATGTATAAAACCATATGCTTTGATCACCACATCAAAGCATATATTCCAACTCCGAGATGCTTGCACCAGTCCATAAATGGATAGCTGGAGCTTGCACACTTTGTCAGCACCTTTATGATCGACAAAACCTTCTGGTTGCATCATATAGAACTCTTCTTTAAGAAATCCATTAAGGAATGCAGTTTTGACATCCATTTGCCAGATTTCATAATCATAAAATGCGGCAATTGCTAACATGATTCGGACAAACTTGAGCATCGCTACGGGTGAGAAAGTCTCATCGTAGTCAACTCCTTGAACTTGTCGAAAACCTTTTGCGACAAGTCGAGCTTTATAGACAGTAATATTATCATCAGCGTCAGTCTTCTTCTTGAACATCCACTTATTCTCTATGGGTCACCGATCATCAGGCAAATCCACCAAAGTCCACACTCTGTTCTCATACATGGATCTTATCTTAGATTTCATGGCTTAAAGCCATTTATCAGAATCTGGGCTCATCATAGCTTCTTCATAGTTTGTAGGTTCATCATGGTCAAGTAATATGACTTCCAGAACAGGATTACCGTACCACTCTGGTGCGGATTGTGCTTTGGTTGACCTACGAGGTTCTGTAGTAACTTGATCTGAAGTTTCATGATCATTATCATAAGCTTCCTCTCTAGTTGGTGTAGGCATCACGGGAACGGATTTCTCAGATGAGCTACTTTCCAAATTGAGAGAAGGTACAATTACCTCATCAAGTTTCACTTTCCTCCCACTCACTTCTTTCGAGAGAAACTCCTTCTGTAGAAAGGTTCCATTCTTGGCAATAAAGATCTTGCCTTCGGATCTGTGGTAGAAGGTGTACCCAATTGTTTCCTTAGGGTATCCTATGAAGAGCACTTCTCCGATTTGGGCTCGAGCATATCAGGATGAAGCCTTTTGACATAAGCGTCGCATCCCCAAACTATAAGAAACGACAACTTAGGTTTATTGCCAAACCACAGTTCATACAGTGTCGTGTCGGTGGATTTTGACGGTGCCCTATTTAACGTGAATGCAGCTGTCTCTAATGCATAACCCCAAAACGACAGTGGTAAATCGGTAAGAGACATCATAGATCGCACCATACCTAATAAAGTACGGTTACGACATACGGACACACCAATACACTATGGTGTTCCAGGCGGCGTGAGTTGTGAAACTATTCCACATTGTTTTAAATGAAGGCCAAACTCGTAACTCAAATATTCACCTCCACGATCAGATCGCAGAAATTTTATTTTCTTGTTACCATGATTCTCCACTTCACTCTGAAATTCTTTGAACTTTTCAAATGTTTCAGACTTGTGTTTCATTAAGTAGATATACCCATATCTTCTTAAATCATTTGTGAAGGTCAGAAAATAACGATACCCGCCACGAGCCTTAACATTCATCGGACCACATACATCGGTATGTATTATTTTCAATAAGTCATTGGCTCATTCCACTATTCCGGAAAACGGAGTTTTAGTCATATTGCCCATGAGGCACGGTTTGCAAGTATCAAATGATTCATAATCAAGTGATTCCAAAAGTCCATCTGCATGGAGTTTCTTCATGCATTTTACACTGATATGACCTAAACGGCAGTGCCACAAATATGTTACACTATCATTATCAACTTTGCATCTTTTGGCATCAATATTATGAATATGTGTATCACCACGATCAAGATTCAACAGAAATAGACTACTCTTCAAGGGTGCATGACCATAAAAGATATTATTCATATAAATAGAACAACCATTATTCTCTGATTTACATGAATAACCGTCTCGCACTAAACAAGATTCAGATATAATGTTCATGCTCAACGCTGGCACCAAATAACAATTATTCATGTCTAAAACTAATTCCGAAGCTACATGTAGAGGTAGTGTGCCGACGACGATCACATCAACCTTGGAACCATTCCCGACGCGAATCGTCACCTCGTCCTTAGCCAATCGTCGTTTAATCCGCAGTCCCTAATTTGAGTTGCAACTATGAGCAACCAAACCGGTATCAAATACCCAGGCACTACTATGAGAATTAGTAAGGTACACATCAATAACATTTATATCAAATATACCTTTGTTCACTTTGCCATCCTTCTTATCTGCCAAATACTTGGGGCAGTTCTGCTTCCAGTGACCAGTCGCTTTGCAGTAGCAACACTCAGTTTCAAGCTTGGGTCCAGCTTTGGGTTTCTTCCCGGGAGTGACAACTTGCTTGCCATTCTTCTTGAAGTTCCCCTTCTTTCCTTTGCCCTTTTTCTTGAAACTAGTGATCTTGTTAACCATCAACACTTGATGCTCCTTCTTGGTTTCTACCTCCGCAGCCTTTAGCATTGCAAAGAGCTCGAGAATAGTCTTCTCCATCCCTTGCATATTGTAGTTCATCACGAAGCCTTTATAGCTTGGTGGCAGTGATTGAAGAACTCTGTCAATGACACAATCATCTGGAAGATTAACTCCCATCTGAGTCAAGTGATTATGATATCCAGACATTCTGAGTATGTGTTCACTGACAGAACTATCCTCCTCCATCTTGCAGCTATAGAACTTGTTGGAGACTTCATATCTCTCAACTTGGGCATTTGCTTGAAATATTAACTTCAACTCCTGGAATATATCATATGGTCCATGACGTTCAAAACGTCTTTGAAGTCTCGATTCTAAGCCGTAAAGCATGGCACACTGAACTAACGAGTAGTCATCAGATCGAGCTTGTCAGACGTTCATAACGTCAGCTTCTGCTCCTGCAGCAGGCCTTTCACCTAGCGGTTCATCAAGGACATAATTCTTTTGTGAAACAATGAGGATAATCCTCAAGTTATGGACCCAGTCCGTGTAGTTGCTACCATCATCTTTCAACTTAGCTTTCTCTAGGAACGCATTAAAATTCAAGGGAACGGTTGCACGGCCCATTGATCTACAACATAGATATGCAAAAACTATTAAGACTAAGTTCATGATAAATTAAGTTCAATTAATCGTATTACTTAAGAACTCCCACTTAGATAGACATCCCTCAAGTCATCTAAATGATACGTGATCGAAATCAACTAAACCATGTCCGACCATGTCCGATCTAAATGGAGTAGTCACCAATGGTGAACATCTCCATGTTGATCATATCCACTATATGATTCACGTTCGACATTTTAGTCTCTAGTGTTCCAAGGCCATGTCTGTACATGCTAGGCTCGTCAAGTTTAACCCGACTATTCCGCATGTGCAAAACTGGCTTGCACCCGTTGTATGTGAACGAAGAGACTATCACACCCGATCATCACGTGGTGTCTCAGCACGAAGAACTTTCGCAACGGTGTATACTCGGGGACAACACTTGTACCTTGAAATTTTAGTTAAGGGATCATCTTATAATGCTACCACCGTACTAAGCAAAATAAGATGCAAAAAGATAAATATCACATGCAATCAAAATATGTGACATGATATGGCCATCATCATCTTGTGCTTTTGATCTCCATCTCCAAAGCAACGTCATGATGTCCATCGTCACCGACTTGACACCTTGATCTCCATCGTAGCGTCGTGGTCGTCTCGCCAACTATTGCTTCTACAACTATCGCTACCGCTTAGTGAGAAAGTAAAGCAATTACATGCCGTTTGTATTTCATACAATAAAGTGACAACCATAAGGCTCCTGCCAGTTGCCGATAACTTCTACAAAACATGATCATCTCATACAACAACACATATCACATTACAGCATGCCCTGAAAAACAAGTTAGATGTCCTCTACTTTGTTGTTGCAAGTTTTACGTGGCTGCTACGGGCTTCTAGCAAGAAAGGTTCTTACCTACGGCACAAAACTACAACTGTGATTTATCAAGTTTGTTGTTTTAACCTTCAACAAGGACCGGCCGCAGTCAAATTCGATTCAACTAAAGTTGGAGAAACAGACATCAGCCAGCCACCTTTATGCAAAACTAGTTGCATGTCTGTCGATGGAACCGGTCTCATGAACGTGGTCATGTAAGGTTGGTCTGGTCCGCTTCATCCAACAATACCGCCGAATCAAAATAAGACATTGGTGGTAAGAAGTATGATGATCACCGCCCACAACTCTTTGTGTTCTACTCGTGCATATCATCTACGCATAGACCCGGCTCTGATACCACAATTGGGAAATGTAGCATGCAATTTCAAAAAAAATTCCTATGCTCACGCAAGATCTATCTAGGAGATGCATAGGAAGGGGTGTTGGGAAACGTAGTAATTTCAAAAAATTTCCTACGCACACGCAAGATCATGGTGATGATATAGCAACGAGAGGGGAGAGTGTATGTCCACGTACCCTCGTAGACCATAAGCGGAAGCGTTAGCACAACGCGGTTGATATAGTCGTACGTCTTCACGATCAACTGATCCAAGCACCGAACGTACGGAGCCTCCGAGTTCAGCACACGTTCAGCTCGATGACGTCCCTCGAACTCCGATCCAGCCGAGTGTCGAGGGAGAGTTTCGTCAGCACGACGGCGTGGTGACGATCTTGATGTTCTACCGGCGCAGGGCTTCGCCTAAGCTTCGCGACGATATGACCAAGGTGGAATATGGCGGAAGGGGGCACCGCACACGGCTAAGGAACGATCCGTAGATCAACTTGTGTGTCTATGGGGTGCCCCCGCCCCCGTATATAAAGGAGGGAGGGAGGAGGGGGCCGGCCTAAGGGGAGGCGCGCCCTAGGAGGGGGAAACCTACTCCAAGTAGGTTTCCCCCCTCCTTTTCCTAATCCAAGAGGGAGGGGGAAGGAAGGAGTAGGAGAGGGGGAAGGCAAGGGGGGCGCCGCCCCCCCCCCTTCCTTGTCCTATTCGGACTCAAGGGGAGGGGGCGCGCCACTTGCCTTGGCCGGCCCCTCTCTTTCTCCACTAGGGCCCATCAAGGCCCATTACTTCCCGGGGGGTTCCGGTAACCCTCCGGTACTCCGGTTTTCTCCGAAAACTTCCGGAACCTTTCCGGTGTCCGAATATAGTCGTCCAATATATCAATCTTTATGTCTCGACCATTCCGAGACTCCTCGTCATGTCCGTGATCATATCCGGGACTCCAACAAACTTCGGTACATCAAAACTTATAAACTCATAATAAAACTGTCATCGAAACGTTAAGCGTGCGGACCCTGCGGGTTCGAGAACTATGTAGACATGACCTAAAACCATTCTCGGTCAATAACCAATAGCGGGACCTGGATGCCCATATTGGTTCCTACATATTCTACGAAGATCTTTATCGGTCAAACCGCATAACATCATACTTTGTTCCCTTTGTCATCGGTATGTTACTTGCCCGAGATTTGATCGTCGGTATCCAATACCTAGTTCAATCTCGTTACCGGCAAGTCTCTTTACTTGTTCCGTAATACGTCATCTCATAACTAACTCATTAGTTACATGCTTGCAAGGCTTAGGTGATGAGTATTACCGAGAGGGCCCAGAGATACCTCTCCGACGATCGGAGTGACAAATCCTAATCTCGAATTATGCCAACTCAACATGTACCTTTGGAAACACCTGTAGAGCACCTTTATAATCACCCAGTTACGTTGTGACGTTTGGTAGCACACAAAGTGTTCTTCCAGTAAACGGGAGTTGCACAATCTCATAGTTGTAGGAACTTTGTATAAGTCATGAAGAAAGCAATAGCAGTATACTAAACGATCAAGTGCTAGGCTAACGGAATGGGTCATGTCAATCACATCATTCTCCTAATGATGTGATCCCATTAATCAAATGACAACACATGTCTATGGTCAGGAAACATAACCATCTTTGATTAATGAGCTAGTCAAGTAGAGGCATACTAGTGACTATGTGTTTGTCTATGTATTCACACATGTATCATGTTTCCGGTTAATACAATTCTAGCATGAATAATAAACATTTATCATGATATGAGGAAATAAATAATAACTTTATTATTGCCTCTAGGGCATATTTCCTTCAGTCTCCCACTTGCACTAGAGTCAATAATCTAGATTACATAGTAATGATTCTAACACCCATGGAGTCTTGGTGTTGATCATGTTTTGCTCGTGAGAGAGGCTTAGTCAACGGGTCTGCAACATTCAGATCCATATGTATCTTGCAAATCTCTATGTCTCCCACTTGGACTTGGTCCCGAATGGAATTGAAGCGTCTCTTGATGTGCTTGGTCCTCTTGTGAAATCTGGATTCCTTTGCTATGGCAATTGCACCAGTATTGTCACAGAAGATCTTCATTGGTCCCGATGCACTAGGTATGACACCTAGATCGGAAATGAACTCCTTCATCCAGACTCCTTCATTTGCTGCTTCAGAAGCAGCTATATACTCCGCTTCACATGTAGATCCCGCCACGACGCTTTGTTTAGAACTGCACCAACTTACAGCTCCACCGTTTAATAAAAACACGTATCCGGTTTGCGATTTAGAATCGTCCGGATCAGTGTCAAAGATTGCATCGACGTAACCATTTACGACTAGCTCTTTGTCACCTCCATATACGAGAAACATATCCTTAGTCCTTTTCAGGTATTTCAGGATGTTCTTGACCGCTGTCCAGTGATCCACTCCTGGATTACTTTGGTACCTTCCTGCCAAACTTATTGCTAAGCATACATCAGGTCTGGTACACAGCATTGCATACATGATAGAGCCTATGGCTGAAGCATAGGGAACATTTTTTATTTTCTCTCTATCTTCTGCTGTGGTCGGGCATTGAGTTCGACTCAACTTCACACCTTGTAGCACAGGCAAGAATCCTTTCTTTGCCTGATCCATTTTGAACTTTTTCAAAATTTTGTCAAGGTATGTGCTTTGTGAAAGTCCTATTAAGCGTCTTGATCTATCTCTATAGATCTTGATGCCCAATATGTAAGCAGCTTCCCCGAGGTCTTTCATCGAAAAACTTTTATTCAAGTATCCCTTTATGCTATCCAGAAATTCTATATCATTTCCAATTAATAATATGTCATCAACATATAAAACTAGAAATGCTACAGAGCTCCCACTCACTTTCTTGTAAATACAGGCTTCTCCAAAAGTCTGTATAAAACCATATGCTTTGATCACACTATCAAAGCGTTTATTCCAACTCCGAGATGCTTGCACCAGTCCATAAATGGAACGCTGGAGCTTGCACACTTTGTCAGCACCTTTTGGATCAACAAAACCTTCCGGCTGCATCATATACAACTCTTCTTCTAGAAATCCATTCAAGAATGCAGTCTTGACATCCATTTGCCAAATTTCATAATCATGAAATGCAGCAATAGCCAACATGATTCGGACAGACTTAAGCATCGCTACGGGTGAGAAAGTCTCATTGTAGTCAACCCCTTGAACTTGTCGAAAACCTTTCGCAACAAGTCGAGCTTTATAGACAGTAACATTACCATCAGCGTCAGTCTTCTTCTTAAAGATCCATTTATTCAATGGCTTGCCGATCATCGGGCAAGTCAACCAAAGTCCATACTTTGTTTTCATACATGGATCCCATCTCAGATTTCATGGCCTCCAGCCATTTTGCGGAATATGGGCTCACCATCGCTTCCTCATAGTTCGTAGGTTCATCATGGTCAAGTAACATGACTTCCAGAATAGGATTACCGTACAACTCTGGTGCGGATCTTACTCTGGTAGACCTACGAGGTTCAGCAGAAACTTGATCTGAAGTTTCATGATCAATATCATTAGCTTCCTCACTAATTGGTGTAGTTGTCACGGGAACCGGTTCTCGTGATGAACTACCTTCCAATAAGGGAGTAGATACAGTTATCTCATCAAGTTCTACTTTCCTCCCACTCACTTCTTTCGAGAGAAACTCCTTCTCTAGAAAGGATCCATTCTTAGCAACGAATGTCTTGCCTTCGGATCTGTGATAGAAGGTGTACCCAACAGTCTCTTTTGGGTATCCTATGAAGACACATTTCTCCGATTTAGGTTCGAGCTTATCTGGTTGAAGTTTCTTCACATAAGCATCGCAGCCCCAAACTTTAAGAAACGACAACTTTGGTTTCTTGCCAAACCACAGTTCATAAGGCGTCGTCTCAACGGATTTAGATGGTGCCCTATTTAACGTGAGCGGCCGTCTCTAAAGCATAACCCCAAAACGATAGCGGTAAATTGGTAAGAGACATCATAGATCGCACCATATCAAGTAAAGTATGATTACGACGTTCGGACACACCATTTCGTTGTGGTGTTCTAGGTGGTGTGAGTTGCGAAACTATTCCGCATTGTTTCAGATGTAAACCAAACTTGTAACTCAAATATTCTCCTCCACGATCAGATCGTAGAAACTTTATTTTCTTGTTACGATGATTTTCCACTTCACTCTGAAATTCTTTGAACTTTTCAAATGTTTCAGATTTGTGCTTCATTAAGTAGATATACCCATATCTGCTCAAATCATCTTTGAAGGTGAGAAAATAACGATATCCGCCACGAGCCTCAACATTCATCGGTCCACATACATCTGTATGTATGATTTCCAACAAATCTGTTGCTCTCTCCATAGTTCCGGAGAACGGTGTTTTAGTCATCTTGCCCATGAGGCACGGTTCGCAAGTACCAAGTGATTCATAATCAAGTGATTCCAGAAGTCCATCAGTATGGAGTTTCTTCATGCGTTTTACACCGATATGACCTAAACGGCAGTGCCACAAATAAGTTGCACTATCATTATCAACTCTGCATCTTTTGGCTTCAACATTATGAATATGTGTATCACTACTATCAAGATTTAATAAAAACAGACCACTCTTCAAGGGTGCATGACCATAAAAGATATTACTCATATAAATAGAACAACCATTATTCTCTGATTTAAATGAATAACCGTCTCGCATCAAACAAGATCCAGATATAATGTTCATGCTCAACGCTGGCACCAAATAACAATTATTCCGGTCTAAAACTAATCCCGAAGGTAGATGTAGAGGTAGCTTGCCGACCGCGATCACATCGACTTTGGAACCGTTTCCCACGCGCATCGTCACCTCGTCCTTGGCCAGTGCTCGCTTATTCTGTAGTCCCTGTTTCGAGTTGCAAATATTAGCAACAGAACCAGTATCAAATACCCAGGTGCTACTACGAGCTCTAGTTAGGTACACATCAATAACATGTATATCACATATACCTTTGCTCACTTTGCCATCCTTCTTATCCGCCAAATACTTGGGGCAATTCCGCTTCCAGTGTCCAGTCTGCTTGCAGTAGAAGCACTCAGTTTCAGGCTTAGGTCCAGACTTGGGTATTCTGCATGTGCAAAACGGGCTTGCACCCGTTCTAGATGGACGTAGAGCTTATCACACCCGATCATCACGTGGTGTCTCGGCACGACGAACTTTGGCAACGGTGCATACTCAGGGAGAACACTTCTTGATAATTTTAGTGAGAGATCATCTTAAAATGCTACCGTCAAACAAAGCAAGATAAGATGCATAAAGGATAAACATCACATGCAATCAATATAAGTGATATGATATGGCCATCATCATCTTGTGCTTGTGATCTCCATCTTCGGAGCACCATCATGATAACCATCATCACCGGCGCGACACCTTGATCTCCATCATAGCATCATTGTCGTTTACGCCATCTATTGCTTCTACGACTATCGCTACCGCTTAGTGATAAAGTAAAGCAATTACAGGGTGTTTGCATTTCATAAAATAAAGCGACAACCATATGGCTCCTGCCAGTTGCCGATAACTTCGGTTACAAAACATGATCATCTCATACAATAAAATATAGCATCACGTCTTGACCATATCACATCACAACATGCCCTGCAAAAACAAGTTAGACGTCCTCTACTTTGTTGTTGCAAATTTTACGTGGCTGCTACGGGCTTAGCAAGAACCGTTCTTACCTATGCATCAAAACCACAACGATAGTTTGTCAAATAGACTCCGTTTTAACCTTCACAAGGACCGGGCGTAGCCACACTCGGTTCAACTAAAGTGAGAGAGACAGACACCCGCCAGCCACCTTTAAGCACGAGTGCTCGTAACGGTGAAACCAGTCTCGCGTAAGCGTACGCGTAATGTCGGTCCGGGCCGCTTCATCTCACAATTCCGCTGAACCAAAGTATGGCATGCTGGTAGGCAGTATGACTTATATCGTCCACAACTCACTTGTGTTCTACTCGTGCATATAACATCAACGCATAAAACCTGGCTCGGATGCCACTGTTGGGAAATGTAGTAATTTCAAAAAATTTCCTACGCACACGCAAGATCATGGTGATGATATAGCAACGAGAGGGGAGAGTGTATGTCCACGTACCCTCGTAGACCGTAAGCGGAAGCGTTAGCACAACGCGGTTGATATAGTCGTACGTCTTCACGATCAACCGATCCAAGCACCGAACGTACGGAGCCTCCGAGTTCAGCACACGTTCAGCTCGATGACGTCCCTCGAACTCCGATCCAGCCGAGTGTCGAGGGAGAGTTTCTTCAGCACGATGGCGTGGTGACGATCTTGATGTTCTACCGGCGCAGGGCTTCGCCTAAGCTTCGCGACGATATGATCGAGGTGGAATATGGTGGAAGGGAGCACCGCACACGGCTAAGGAACGATCCGTAGATCAACTTGTGTGTCTATGGGGTGCCCCCCGCCCCCGTATATAAAGGAGGGAGGGAGGAGGGGGCCGGACTAAGGGGAGGCGCGCCCTAGGAGGGGGAAACCTACTCCAAGTAGGTTTCCCCCCTCCTTTTCCTAATCCAAGAGGGAGGGGGAAGGAAGGAGTAGGAGAGGGGGAAGGCAAGGGGGGCGCCGCCCCCCCCCCCTTCCTTGTCCTATTCGGACTCAAGGGGAGGGGGCGCGCCACTTGCCTTGGCCGGCCCCTCTCTTTCTCCACTAGGGCCCATCAAGGCCCATTACTTCCCGGGGGGTTCCGGTAACCCTCCGGTACTCCGGTTTTCTCCGAAAACTTCCGGAACCTTTCCGGTGTCCGAATATAGTCGTCCAATATATCAATCTTTATGTCTCGGCCATTCCGAGACTCCTCGTCATGTCCGTGATCATATCCGGGACTCCAACAAACTTCGGTACATCAAAACTTATAAACTCATAATAAAACTGTCATCGAAACGTTAAGCGTGCGGACCCTGCGGGTTCGAGAACTATGTAGACATGACCTAAAACCATTCTCGGTCAATAACCAATAGCGGGACCTGGATGCCCATATTGGTTCCTACATATTCTACGAAGATCTTTATCGGTCAAACCGCATAACATCATACTTTGTTCCCTTTGTCATCAGTATGTTAGTTGCCCGAGATTTGATCGTCGGTATCCAATACCTAGTTCAATCTCGTTACCGGCAAGTCTCTTTACTCGTTCCGTAATACGTCATCTCATAACTAACTCATTAGTTACATGCTTGCAAGGCTTAGGTGATGAGTATTACCGAGAGGGCCCAGAGATACCTCTCCGACGATCGGAGTGACAAATCCTAATCTCGAATTATGCCAACTCAACATGTACCTTCGGAAACACCTGTAGAGCACCTTTATAATCACCCATTTACGTTGTGACGTTTGGTAGCACACAAAGTGTTCTTCCAGTAAACGGGAGTTGCACAATCTCATAGTTGTAGGAACTTTGTATAAGTCATGAAGAAAGCAATAGCAGTATACTAAACGATCAAGTGCTAGGCTAACGGAATGGGTCATGTCAATCACATCATTCTCCTAATGATGTGATCCCATTAATCAAATGACAACACATGTCTATGGTTAGGAAACATAACCATCTTTGATTAATGAGCTAGTCAAGTAGAGGCATACTAGTGACTATGTGTTTGTCTATGTATTCACACATGTATCATGTTTCCGGTTAATACAATTCTAGCATGAATAATAAACATTTATCATGATATGAGGAAATAAATAATAACTTTATTATTGCCTCTAGGGCATATTTCCTTCAAGGGGAGGGGGAGAGTGTGTCCATGTACCCTCATAGACCGAAAGCGGAAGCATTTGCTTAACGTGGTTGATGTAGTCGAGCGTCTTCTCATTCCGACCAATCAAGTACCGAACGTACGACACCTCCAAGTTCTACACACATCAGTGCGATGACGTCCCTCAAACTCTTGATCCAGCAGAGTGTCGAGGAAGTAGACGAGTTCCGTCAGCATGACGGCATGGTGATGTGATCCACACAGGGTTTCGCCTAAGCACCGCGAGAATATGACCGGACGCGTAAATTGTGGAGGGAGCACCGCACACGGCTTGGAACAATTGATGTGTATTGTAGGCGCCTCCCCCCCACGCGTATATAAAGGAGGGAGAGGGAGAGGGATGGCCCTAGGCACGCCCAAGTAGGAGGAATCCTACTTGGTCTCCTAGTTGGATTCGGCCCCCTTCTTTTTACCGGAGGGGTAAAGGGGGAAAGAGAGAGGGGGGAGAAGGAAAGGGGGGCGCCGCCCCCTCCCCTAGTCCAATTCGGTCTCCTTCCTGGTGGGGGGCGCGCCATCCCTTTGTGGACTAGTGTGGCTCCCTCCCATGGCCCATATGGCCCATATCTTTCCCCCGGGGGTTCCGGTAACCCCTCTGGTACTCCGATATGTACCCGATACATTCTGGAACACTTCCGGTGTCCGAATACCAACTTCCAATATATCAATCTTTACCTCTCGACCATTCTGAGACTCCTCATCATGTCCGTGATCTCACCTGGGACTCCAAACAACATTCGGTCACCAAATCACATAACTCATACAATACAATCGTCATCGAACATTAAGCGTGCAGACCCTACGGGTTAGAGAACTATGTAGACATGACCGAGAGACCTCTCTGGTCAATAACCAATAGCGGAACCTAGATGCTCATATTGGCTCCCACGTACTCTACAATGATCTTTATCGGCCGAACCGCTATGACAACATATGTTATTCCCTTTGTCATCGGTATGTTACTTGCTCGAGATTCGATCGTCGGTATCTTCATATGTAGTTCAATCTCGTTACCGGCAAGTCTCTTTACTCGTACCATAATGCATCATCCCGCAACTAAATCATTAGTCACATTGCTTGCAAGGCTTCATATGATGTGCATTAGGTAGAGGGCCCAGAGATACCTCTCCGATACTCGGAGTGACAAATCCTAATCTCGATCTATGCCAACCCAACAAACACCTTCGAAGATACCTGTAGAGCATATTTATAATCACCCAGTTACGTTGTGACATTTGATAGCAGACAAGGCATTCCTCCAGTGTCCGGGAGTTGCATAATCTCATAGTCGGAGGAATATGTATTTGACATAAAGAAAGCAGTATCCATAAAACTGAACGGTCATTTTTCTATGCTAACGGATGGGTCTTGTCCATCACATCACTCTCCTAATGATGTGATCCCGTTCATCAAATGACAACATATGTCCATGGCTAGGAAACTTAACCATCTTTTATCAACGAGCTAGTCTAGTAGAGTCATACCAGGGACATGGTGTTTTGTCTATGTATTCACACATGTATCAAGTTTCTGATTTATTACAATTCTAGCATGAATAATAAACATTCATCATGAATAAGGAAATATAAAATAACAACTTTATTATTGCCTCTAGGGCATATTTCCTTCAGATGTGGGCCATCTGATGAACAGAATATCTAACCATTGCGGAGGCACCGAACGGCTCGGGAAAATCTGTCGGTTGAGCGGAAGTGTTTCCACTAGAATTCACCTTGTATTCCCAAATTTGTCTCAAAATCAACTGAAATTGAACCAACACTGATTACATGTGAGTTGCTAATTTGATCTTGCTAGCAAATCAAAACTTGCTAATGGGTCTCAACACATGTATAGATGATATTTGTATAACTTTGGTATGTTATTTTTTCAAACTCGCGTTTGCACCGTAAAATTTCCCCCGAAATTATCTATAGTTTCTAGACATTAGTTTGGCATTGAGAAAATCAACTTTGTGCACATGAGCCCATAAATACATGTAGCTCTGACGGTGTGTGTAATGAATTCCATTTAATCAGTTGTTTGTAGTAATTTCACTTTTTTCTGCTTATAATAAGGAATTGGTTTACTTGGATTAGCTTTGTAATTTATGTAAATCCATCGAAACTTGATTTGGAATCTATTGTAGAGATCACTATTCATAGTACGAGGGAATCAAGGGAGATAACGCTTCGCGAGGGCTCTAAGGTGATTGCCATACTCTAGCCGCCTTCCCCTCTCGCCAGCTCTAGTGCATGTCGCCGGGCAAAGGCCGCTTCGCATTAACGGCATCGGAGAGTGATGTCTACTACACAACCTTCTTCTTGTAGACGTTGTTGGGCCTCCAAGTGTAGAGGTTTGTAGGACAGTAGCAAATTTCCCTCAAGTGGATGACCTAAGGTTTATCAATCCGTGGGAGGCGTAGGATGAAGATGATCTCTCTCAAACAACCCATGCTACCAAATAACAAAGAGTCTCTTGTGTCCCCAACACACCCAATACAATGTTAAATTGTATAGGTGCACTAGTTCGGCGAAGAGATGGTGATACAAGTGCAATATGGATGGTATATATAAGTATTTGTAATCTTAAAAATATAAAAACAGCAAGGTAACAAGTGGTAAAAGTGAGCGTAAACGGTATTGCAATGGTAGGAAACAAGGCCTAGGGTTCATACTTTAACTAGTGCAAGTTCTCTCCATGATAATAACATAACTGGATCATATAGCTATCCCTCAACATGCAACGAAGAGTCACTCCAAAGTCACTAATAGCGGAGAACAAACGAAGAGATTATGGTAGGGTACAAAACCACCTCAAAGTTATCCTTTCTGCTCGATCTATTTAAGAGTCCATAGTAAAATAACACAAAGCTATTCTTTCCGTTCGATCTATCATAGAGTTCGTACTAGAATAACACCTTAAGACACAAATCGACCAAAACCCTAATGTCACAGATACTCCAATGTCACCTCAAGTATCTGTGGGCATGATTATACGATATGCATCACACAATCTCAGATTCATCTATTCAACCAACAAAAAGTACTTCAAAGAGTGCCCCAAAGTTTCTACCAAAGAGTCAAGACGAAAACGTGTGCCAACCCCTATGCATAAGTTCTCAAGGTCACAGAACCCACAAGTTGATCACTAAAACATACATCAAGTAGATCACGTGAATATCCCATTGTCACCACAGATAAGCACGACAAGACATACATCAAGTGTTCTCAAATCCTTAAAGAATCAATCTGATAAGATAACTTCAAAGGGAAAACTTAATCCATTACAAGAGAGTAGAGGGGGAGAAACATCATAAGATCCAACTATAATAGCAAAGCTCGCGATACATCAAGATCGTATCACCTCAAGAACACGAGAGAGAGAGAGAGAGAGAGAGAGAAAGAGAGAGAGATCAAACACATAGCTACTGGTACATACGCTCAGCCCCGAGGGTGAACTACTCCCTCCTCGTCATGGAGAGCCCCGGGATGATGAAGATGGCCACCGGTGATGGATTCCCCCTCCGGCAGGGTGCCGGAACGGGCTCCCGAGAGGTTTTTGGTGGCTACAGAGGCTTGCGGCGGCATAACTCTCGATCTATTGTGCTCCCCGTTGTTTTTAGGGTATATGGAGATATATAGGCGAAAGAAGTCGGTCAGGAGAGCCACGAGGGGCCCACGAGGGTGGGGGCACGCCCAGGGGAGGTGGGCGCGCCTCCCTGCCTCGTGGTCACCTCGAAGCTTCCCTTACGTGCACTCCAAGTCCTCTGGATTGCTTCCGTTCCAAAAATAACTTTCCCGAAGGTTTCATTCCGTTTGGACTCCGTTTGATATTCCTTTTCTTCGAAACACTGAAATAGGCAAGAAACAACAATTTGGGCTGGGCCTTCGGTTAATATTTTAGTCCCAAAAATAATATATAAGTGTATAATAAAGCCCGTAAACATCCAAAACAGATAATATAATAGCATGAATGCTTTATAAATTATAGATACGTTGGAGACGTATCAAGGAGGTCTGATTGACGGGTGGCTTGGTGGAAAAATCTTGGAGGTCTTGGAGGGCTGCTGCGGTCGAAGAAGGAGATGAGGACTTTAGTGGAGGTCTTCATCAAGTGGTGCTCTACAATGGAATTGGTGAAGCTGATGGACGCCAGGGATGGCAATGGGTAGGGTATAGGTGGGTGCAACCCCCTTCCGCTGAAACCCATACCCACAGAAACTTTCTATACTCACTCATTTCAATACTCGTAGGCACAAATTGACACCCATACACATACCCATCGGGTACTATCCAATTGGTATCCAGTGGTTACAATATATATCATTTACATTTTGACAAGTAGAGAAATGAGTCTAAAGCTCAAGTGATGATGGGGGATCAGTCTAGCACCGATGCGGCCTCCTCTAGTGTCTGGCCTATTGGAGGCGGTAAAGGGAGTATGATAAGCATTTGGTGGAAGCACGACACAGTGGGAGAGGATGATGGGAACCGGGGATCGCTGGTCTGAGAGTTGAACAAGACTCCGTTGGTATTGAGTCGATATTTCATTGTTTTTAGGAGTCACATAGGACATCGAAGGAGTGGCGAGATGGTGGCTACATGCCTATGAGCTATGGCTGGTTTAGTGAACAAGGTATTGTGGCTTGGGCCATAGGAGTTGGATGTTGACCCCATGTCAGAGTTGTTCTTTTCATTTATTAATTTCTTTCTAGATATTCACTGGGTTAACCATGGGCGTAATTTCATACCCACATCCTACCTATATATTTTGCAGGTATGGATACCTATTATACGGATACAAAATCTTGCCAAGTCATGCCCATACCCACTATTTTTGGGTAGGGTACCTAAGGGAGTCCTGGACTAGGGGGTGTCCGGATAGCCGAACTATCATCATTGGCCGGACTCCAAGACTATGAAGATACAAGATTGAAGACTTCGTCCCGTGTCCGGATGGGACTTTCCTTGGCGTGGAAGGCAAGCTTGGCGACACGGATATGTAGATCTCCTACCATTGTAACCGACTCTGTGTAACCCTAGCCCTCTCCGGTGTCTATATAAACCGGAGGGTTTTAGTCCGTAGGACGAACAACAATCATACCATAGGCTAGCTTCTAGGGTTTAGCCTCCTTGATCTCGTGGTAGATCTACTCTTGTACTACCCATATCATCAATATTAATCAAGCAGGAGTAGGGTTTTACCTCCACCGAGAGGGCCCGAACCTGGGTAAAAACATTGTGTCCCTTGTCTCCTATTACCATCCGCCTAGACGCACAGTTTGGGACCCCCTACCCAAGATCCGCCGGTTTTGACACCGACATTGGTGCTTTCATTGAGAGTTCCTCTGTGTCGTCACCTATAGGCCCGATGGCTCCTTCGAGCGTCAACAACAATGCGGTCCAGGGTGAGACTTTTCTCCCCGGACAGATCTTCGTATTCGGCGGCTTCGCACTGCGGGCCAATTCACTTGGCCATCTGGAGCAGATTGAAAGCTACGCCCCTGGCCATCAGGTCGGATTCGGAAGTTTGAACTATACGGCCGACATCCGCGGAGACTTGATCTTCGACGGATTCGAGCCACAGCCGAGCGCACCGCACTGTCACGATGGGCATGCTTCAGCTCTGCCGCCGGACAGTGCCCTGGAGGCCGCACAAGAGTCCGCTCCGACCTTTAGCTCGGAGCCGACTGCGCCGATCGAGGATGGGTGGCTGGACGCCGCCTCGGAGGCTGCTACCTCTACGGCGATAGAGCCGAATACCGACCCTATCCCTTGTGAAGCTCGTGACTCCAAGGTGCCAGACTCCTCTCCGGACCCCGAGCCTTCCGCGCCCCTGCCAATCGAATCCGATTGGGCGCCGATCATGGAGTTCACCACCATGGACATCTTTCAACATTCGCCTTTTGGTGACATCCTGAATTTGCTAAAGTGTCTCTCTTTATCAGGAGAGCCCTGGCCGGATTATGGTCAGAACGGTTGGGATGCGGACGACGAAGAAATTCAAAGCCCACCCACCACCCACTTCGTAGCCACTGTCTATGACTTAACCGACATGCTAGATTTCGACTCCAAAGACATCGACGGTATGGACGACGATGCCGGAGACGACCAAGAACCAGCGCCTACAGGGCACTGGAAAGCCACCTCGTTATACGACATATACATGGTGGACATCCCAAAGGATGGGAATGGCGATGGAACAGCGGAGGATGACCCCTCCAAAAAACAGCCTAAGCGCCGGCGTCAGCAGCACCGCTCCAAATCCCGCCGCAGCAAGAATGGAGATTATGGCACCGGAGATAATAACACCCCGGATAGTGCCGAAGACAACCCCCTCCAGCAAGATTCAACACGGGAGGACGGAGAAGCCAGCCCTCGTGAGAAAGCGGCAGACAAAGAGGTAGAGGACGATAATTACATGCCTCCCTCCGGAGACGAGGCAAGCCTCGACGACGACGAATTTGTCGTGCCTGAGGATCCCGTCGAACAAGAGCGTTTTAAACGCAGGCTTATGGCCACGGCAAGCAGCCTCAAGAAAAATCAGCAACAGCTTAGAGCTGACCAAGATTTGCTAGCCGACAGATGGACTGAAGTCCTTGCGGCCGAAGAGTATGAACTCGAACGCCCCTCCAAAAGCTACCCCAAACGCAAGCTGCTGCCCCGATTAGAGGAGGAAGGACATAAACCTACATCACCAGTGCACAATACGGCCGACCGGCCAACTTGTGGCCGCGACAGAGAGGCCTCTAGGCCCTCCACTAAAGCCATACCCCGGCGTCGCTCAAAAAGTACAAAGTCACGGGGGAACACGCCGGACTTGCGAGACATATTGGAGGATAAGGCAAGACAAACAAGATTGATCTACGGATCGCGTGGGCGCCCCATGATACGCGACAACAACCGTCACGCCAGATACAGCAATTCCGGCCGGGCCGAACACAGTAGACAAAGCTCGCTTGAGCTGCGTCGTGATATAGCCCAATACAGAGGTGCCGCACACCCACTATGCTTCACAGATGAAGTAATGGATCATCAAATCCCCGAAGGGTTCAAACCCGTGAACATTGAATCCTACGATGGCACAGCACCCTGCGGTTTGGATCGAAGACTATCTCCTTCATATCCACATGGCCCGCGGTGATGATCTTCACGCCATCAAATACCTCCCACTCAAGCTTAAAGGACCAGCTCGGCATTGGCTCAACATCCTGCCAGCAGAATCAATTGGGTGTTGGGAGGACCTGGAAGCGGCATTCCTTGATAACTTCCAGGGCACATATGTGCGACCACCAGATGCCGATGACCTAAGTCACATAATTCAGCAGCCAGACGAATCGGCCAGACAATTCTGGACACGGTTCTTAACCAAGAAAAATCAAATCATCGACTGTCCAGATGCAGAGGCCCTTGCAGCCTTCAAACATAACATCTGTGATGAATGGCTTGCCCGGCACCTAGGACAGGAAAAGCCGAAATCAATGGCAGCCCTCACATCACTCATGACCCGCTTCTGTGCGGGAGAAGATAGCTGGCTAGCCCGCAGTAACAACCTAACCAAAAACTCTGGTAGTTCGGATACCAAAGATAGCAATGGCAGGTCGCGTCGCAATAAGCACAAGCGCCACATTAACGGCGATAATACTGAAGATACGGCAGTCAACGCCGGATTCAGAGGCTCTAAACCCGGTCAGTGGAAAAAGCCATTCAAAAGAACCACTCCGGGCCCGTGCAATTTGGACCGGATACTCGATCGCTTGTGCCAGATACACGGCACCCCCGAAAAGCCAGCTAATCACACCAACAAGGATTGTTGGGTGTTCAAGCAGGCAGGCAAGTTAATCGCCAAAAACAACGACAAGGGGCTGCATAGCAATGACAAGGAGGAGACACGACCGCCGAACAATAGAAGACAAAAGGGTTTCCCCCCACAAGTCCGGACGGTGAACATGATATACGCAACCCACATACCCAAAAGGGAGCGGAAGCGTGCGCTCAGGGACGTATACGCGATGGAGCCAGTCGCCCCAAAGTTGAATCCGTGGTCCTCCTACCCGATCACTTTTGATCGAAGGGACCACCCCACCAGCATCCGCCATGGCGGATTCACCCGTTGGTTTTAGACCCAATTGTCGGCGGATTTCACCTCACTAGAGTCCTGATGGATGGCGGCAACAGCCTGAACCTACTTTATCAGGATACAGTACGCAAGACGGGCATAGACCCCTCAAGGATTAAACCCACAAAGACGACCTTCAAAGGCGTCATACCAGGTGTAGAGGCCAATTGTACAGGCTCAGTTACACTTGAAGTGGTCTTCGGATCCCCGGATAACTTCCGAAGCGAGGAGTTAATCTTCGACATAGTCCCGTTCCGCAGCCGCTATCATGCACTGCTCGGACAAACCGCATTTGCAAAGTTCAATGCGGTGCCGCACTACGCATACCTCAAGCTCAAGATGCCAGGCCCTCGAGGAGTCATCATGGTCAACGGAAACACCGAACACTCTCTTCGAACGGAGGAGCATACAGCGGCTCTCGCGGCGGAAGTACAGAGTAGCCTCTCAAGGCAATTCTCGAGTCCGACTGTTAAGCGACCGGACACCGTCAAGCGCGCCCGGAGTAACCTACAACAAGACCACCTGGCACGTTCTGAGCATGCGTAGCAATGCAGCCCCAACCCCAGCCCTCGCAAAATCGGGAGACCAGTACCACGCGTACATCACTACGCTCTGGAGATACCATGGGCATGGGGGGAGGGGCACGACCACGGCATGCCCAGAGTGCGGCTCAACCACACCAGGGGATCCCAAATGTGCCATCTCTTTTTTCTTCTTTTTTCTTCTTGTCCCCAGGACTCCGCTTTCCAGAAGCCCTGTCCGGCAGCAGACCTGCCGAATTCACAATGCAACAGCCAGGGAAGCAGAAAAGCCACGACGAGTATCCAGGTCGTCTCCATTACGAGCATTATACCTGTTTTATACACCATTCCGCAGCCTACCCCTGGAGGGGGACATGTTAAATAGTCCCGCCCCTTGCTTATCACACTATTTGTATCGTTCTGCCTTCATTGCAGTATTTTTCGAATAAACAATGCATCAATTTTTGCCTATCATTGCATTCCTTTTTATATATGTTCGCTTCTGACATGTTGCACCCGTACGCTTTTGTACGACCAAGTACACCAGGGGCTTAAGTTCCCCAAATTATGGTGTGATAAGTCCGAACATTTTCACAAGTGCAGCACCCCGAACTTATAGCATTATATGCATCAGCTCCGAATCATGTCTTGGGTCAATAGTTGGGTTTGCCCGGCTCCCATGTTTTGGTACCTTACGTTCCGTTATATCGGCTAAGGTAGCGCTGGGAGAACCACTGCGATTGTGCCCCAGTTGAGCTAGGTCGAGCACCTCAGTGGAGAAAGCTAAAACTGACCGTCATGATAAGGCGAGAGCTGGTTGCTGTTTGAGAGGTCTTTTCGAGTCCCTAAAGACTTATGCCGCTTAGAGCGAAGAGCCGGCTTTGTCCGGCCCCAGGCGTGGATAGCGCCCCGAATTCGGTCTTCCGAACACTAGGGGCTTCGCCGAAATTTAAAATTATAGAATTCTATGGCTAAGTGAGAGTGTTCAAGCATTATAAGTCCGGTTGCCTCGTTCGTCGTGTTGAGCGCCTCCCTAGAAGGACCCAAAAATGGGAACAAGAGCGCTCATGTTTATCCCGAACACCCCAGCACTCGTGGCATGGGGGCAGAAGCCAATGACTTGCCATCTCTTAGATTTGATAAACGGCCGCACAGAAGGTAATATTTTAAATTAACAAGTGTTGCTTAGCGCATATGAACAAAGTTTTCAGCGCACAGGATAACAAAATGCGAGTCTACTCAAAAATTACATCTTTGGAGCATTCACCCGCAATAATGCGGGCACCCTTCAGGACACCCTTATAATACATCTCGGGCGTGCGATACTCCATGCCTGGCGGTAGCGCGTCCGTCACAAGCTTCTCGGCATCCATCTTGCCCCAGTGCACCTTAGCGCGAGCAAGGGCCCGACGGGCACCTTCAATACAGGCGGAGTGCTTGATGACGTCAACCCATGGACAGGCGTCCACCAGCCGCCGCACCAGACCAAAGTAGCTCCCAGGCATGGCTTCTTTGGGCCACAGCAGAACTATGAGGCCCTTCATGGCCTGTTCGGCCACCTTGTGGAGCTCGACCAGCTGCTTTAGCTGGTCGCTCAGGGGCACCGGATGTCCGGCCTCAGCATACTGAGACCAGAACACCTTTTCCGTCGAGCTCCCCTCCTCGGCTCTGTAGAACGCGGCATCATCGGACATGCTACGGGGCAGATCTGCGAACGCTCCTGGAGAGGTCCGAATTTGGGATAGTAACCAGTAATCCACTTTTACATGCTTGCTTTGCATCAAGAATGCCTTACCCGCCGCTATCTTCTTTACTGCCTTGATTTCCTGGAGGGCCTTTTGGGCTTCGGCCTTAGCAGCTTTGGCACTCTCAAGAGCCGACGCGAGCTCGGACTCTCGAGTCTTCGAGTCATGCTCCAAACTCTCATGTTTCTCCACGAGAGCCTGGAGCTCTTGCTGTACCTCCGCCACCCCCGCCTCCTGCTTCTCTCGCTCGGTGCGTTCCGCAGCTGCAGTTCGGCCGCGGACACCGCCTCCTTCAGGGTTGCCACCTCGTTCGTAGCCCCTGGAGTACCCACGTTATTCCTGTCATTTGTTGCAACCAAAAGCCTTTTCTATAAGGTACAACTTTAATAAGGTGTTACTTACCTTCATTGTCCTTGAGCTGCTTCTTGGCATGGCCAAGCTCGATCTCGGACCGCTCGAGGCTCTGCTTCAAGGCATTGACCTCTGCAGTCAGTGCGGCAGAGGTCAGCAGCGCAGCCTGCATTCCCATATTGACATATTTGTGTTAGACTCCTGCGTATATCTTTTTAGATCCTCAGTTCGGATTTTCTTTCCGAACACCGAACCGAGCATCAGGGGCTACTGTCTATGCGATACTGTTTTTACATATCTTAATCACCTACCTCAAAGCCTGTTAGAAGGCTGGTGCAGGCTTCAGCCAGCCCACTCTTGGCGGACTGAACCTTCTGAATCACCACACTCATGACAGTGCGGTGCTCTTCGTCGATGGAGGCGCCATTAAGCGCCTCCAGCAAGTTATCCGGCGCCTCCGGTTGGACGGAGGGCACCGGCGTCACTGTCTCGCCCTTCTCACGAAGGGGCCGCCCGCCGGACTCCGGAGCCACCAAAGGCTCTAGTGCGGAGTCCGGTCCAAAGTCCGGGAGGTTGCCCTACGGCACCTCCGGGGCCTCCTCCTCCTGGCTGGCCCCCCTCTGGGACCCCACCTCGGTGTCGTCTGCGTCACGGGGGGGAGGCGGTCGGAAGTGAAGCGCTATTCACATCCGACGGACCCAGGGACCCGCTCGATGAAGCGGGGAGATCGTCCTTGGGCGGACTACATGGTTGTATTCGGCGTTAGAAGACACTATGCGACGGAAGAAAAATAATGAGTTATTCGGGAACCCGGACACTTACGATCTCGCCAGGGGCTTAGCCCTAGAGGGCCACTCCTCTTCGCCGTCGTCGGCGTTGGTGGAACAGTCCGGAAGAAGGGTCCTTCCCTTCTTGAACCCTTCGGCCTCCCCCGTTGGGGAAGCCTTCCTCTTCTTCTCTCCCCCCGCTGGGGGAGAGGCCTCTTTCTTCTCCTCCTCGTCTTCATGGGAGGAGTCCGCCTCGGAGTCATCGGACGATGAGTCCGATAACACCTGGCGCCGGGAACTCCTCCGGGTTCCCGTGGCCTTCTTCTTGGCCTTCTTCTCCGGCACCATGTAGGGCGCCGGGACCAGCAGCCCCATCAAACGGGCATCCGCTGGGTCTTCTGGAAGGGGAGCCGGACAGTTAACCTGCCCGGATGTCTTCTGCCAGGCCTGTTAAAGGTAATGGGAGTTTAGATCCCGCATAGAGTCAAACTATGGAAAAGAAGTGTCCCGTAAAGGGTAATATAGCTTACCTCGCCAGCCTGACACTGCGAGCTAAATCCGCGATCTTCGGTAGCGGATGCGGGAGCCTCGGCGCCCTTGAACAACACCCTCCAGACCTCTTCGTACGTAGTGTCGAAGAGCCTGCTCAAGGTCTAGTGATGTGCCGGATCGAACTCCCACAAGTTGAAATCCCGCTGTTGGCACGGGAGAATCCGGCGGATGAGCATGACCTGGACTACGTTGACAAGCTTGAGCTTCTTGTTCACCAAGGTTTGGAGACAGGATGGGAGTCCGGTAAGCTCCTCCGAATCTCCCCACGAAAGGCCCTTCTCTTTCCAGGAGGTGAGCCGTGTGGGGATGCTAGATCTGAATTCGGGGGCCGCTGCCCATTTAGGGTCACGCGGCTCGGTGATGTAGAACCACCCCGATTGCCACCCTTTGATGGTTTCTACGAAGGCGCCCTTGAGTCAGGTGATGTTGGGCATCTTGCCCACCATGGCGCCTCCGCACTCCGCTTGGCGGCCACCCACTACCTTCAGCTTGATATTAAAAGTCTTTAGCCATAAGCCGAAGTGGGGTTGGATGCAGAGGAAGGCCTTGCACACGACGATAAACACTGAGATGTTGAGGATAAAATTCAGGGCCAGGTCATGGAAATCCAGGCCATAGTAGAACATGAGCCCCCGTACAAATGGGTGAAGTGGGAAGCCGAGTCCACGGAGGAAATGAGGAAGGAACACCACCCTCTCATGGGGCCTGGGGTGGGGATGAGTTGCCCCACATCGGGGAGCCGGTGCGCGATATCGCTGGACAAATATCCGGCCTTGCGCAGCTTTTTGATGTGCTCCACTTGCCTCCCGCTCTGGACATGGTTGGAGAAGGTTGAGGTGAGATGTGCGGACTCAGGCGCTGGAGCTCGAGTGCGCGGAAGATGGATACATCAGCAGATTGAACTTGTGTGAATATTATTCTCTCTACGGTGGCATGTGGAATTTATTTTGCAGAGCCGGACACTATCCTGGTGTTCAAAATCTTCTATGAATTATTCGGAGGAGGAACCCGCCTTGCAATGCCGAAGACAATATGCGCGCGGGACTCGTCGTCATTGAAGCCTGGTTCAGGGGCTGCTGAGGGAGTCCTGGACTAGGGGGTGTCTGGATAGCCGAACTATCATCATTGGCCGGACTCCAAGACTATGAAGATACAAGATTGAAGACTTCGTCCCGTGTCCGTATGGGACTTTCCTTGGCGTGGAAGGCAAGCTTGGAGATACGGATATGTAGATCTCCTACCATTGTAACCGACTCTATGTAACCCTAGCCCTCTCCGGTGTCTATATAAACCGGAGGGTTTTAGTCCGTAGGACGAACAACAATCATACCATAGGCTAGCTTCTAGGGTTTAGCCTCCTTGATCTCGTGGTATATCTACTCTTGTGCTACCCATATCATCAATATTAATCAAGCAGGAGTAGGGTTTTACCTCCACCGAGAGGGCCCGAACCTGGGTAAAAACACTGTGTCCCTTGTCTCTTGTTACCATCCGCCTAGACGCACAGTTCGGGACCCCCTACCCGAGATCCGCCGGTTCTGACACTGACAGTACCCATACCCATGGGCAAAGCTGTCAACCCTAGCCGGACGAATGCAATACCGTGAACTTCTATGATGGCCCAGCCTCGCTAGGCCACTCAAGAAGACGACATCATAGCATGGTCCTAGACAGCGGCGAGTTTGATCTCAATTCCACACTTTGCGTACAACGGTGTGGGTAATTTGTCTTAGAGTCTCTTTAGGGCATCTTTGTGTTTGATTTGGTAAGGCGTGGCGATGGCACTTTGTCAGTTTAGGAATAATGTCTTTCTACGCTATCCATGTTCCATTGATGTGCTTATTACCGATGGAGGGTGTGTGCTTTTGTGTCTTCTGCGGGTCTTTCGGGATTCGGACGTTTTAGGTTTTCAGTTAATCCATCTGAATTTGGCCGGCTTTCGCGGTCTTCAGAGTTTTTACCTGCCCTTAGCGATGTTCTTTTCTCTGGGACGTGATTTGCTTCGCAGATCGCAGCCATCAACGTCTCCTGAACTGCATCAACGACTTTTGGGCCGCTCCTTTTACAAGCTTCTGGGTTCAAAAGTTTGCTATGCCAACGCGGAGGTCCAGAGGCGGTATCGAGCTAAGGTCATGGTGCGCCGCTAGTGGATGCAAGAAGAAGAAGACTACGACACCCCTAAGGCTTTTATTATAATTATATTTTTCTATACAGATATGTTTGTATCTTTTTAGGGGTATATCTAAGCTTTATTGATCATAGTCCACATAAAGTGGTATACAAAAAGGATCATGGGGATGGATGAACCAAAGATGTCGCCCCTGATCAAGAGTGTTTGAAAACTTAGCTAACCTATCTGCATCAATGTTTGATGCCCGACCTTCAAAAATAAACTTACAATTAATCAAGCTAGCTCGTTTCTTAATCTCAATAATGATACAACCAGAAGTGGTACTAGTCCCTCTTTCAATGTCGTTCGCCACCTGCTTAGAATCGGAGGCAATTGTAACATTTTGGATCATCAAGTCTTTTGCCAGAGCCAAAACTTCTCTGCATGTCATTGCCTCGAGTGTGGCACATCGATGATTCTTAATATATGGCTTTGGGCCCTTCCAAAAGAAATATATACAATTCTTGTTTCTGCCAACCTTTCACCAAAATCCAATTATATTTCTTAAATTTAGGCCCAATTCACGAGGTCCAACATAGAGAAATATAAAAAAAGGTAACCAAAAGTAGATAATGTAAATCTACCATCATCTAAATTACGCTCTGCATTTTCTATTGGTTAGCCTTTAAGTTTTTTCGTCAAGTACTTGGACTACCAATGGGACTGGGAGTATATAAAGTGTAAGAGCATCTTCAACACTGACTCTCAAACCGGCGCATCTGCCCGCGAACAAAGAGACCAGTTCGCGAACAAAGATATATGAGCCGATCATCCAACCGGAAACACATACATTTTAAACCGGATTCGACTACCGGACTGTTTTCATCAAAAGCGACGGAATTCATCAAAGTTTCGATAGAAAATAGTACAAATCGGGCATAAATAGCATGTAGGTATGCCTATAGTACAACAATCATTTAAATTCAACGATATTAACCGGATGTTGAATAAGTTTTTTATGAATGGCTCATGTTATCCCACATATAGTGCCCCTTGAGTTTCATCCAATAATGTATGTGTGTGAATGGTCTGCTCTCTGACCTGTAGTACATTATAGCAGTGTGTGCATGCTACACAATGCGTAGAATAACAATGGGTGAATGAGTCAATGAGTCAACATGTAGATCAAGGAGAAACAAAATTTACGATCTTCATGGTTGCCGTGCGCAATGACCACATTATCTCTAGCCGATCAACCACGCCACGATACTTTATGAGGGAGTTCTAGATGGTTAACCATCGATACACTAAGGACTTGACACTGCGTTCATGGATGATGTGCATGTCATAGGGCATAATGTGCTTTCACGCATGAAACAAACCTTGCACGCGCTGCCAAAAGACCCCCCCCCCCTTCTGCTCTTGCATATGAAGCCTGCAGATATGATCAACCACACACTGCACATCAACTCATCCTCCTTCATCGAGTACCCCACAATCCTTTTTACTCTAAAAAACAACATGAAGTTCAAAAATAAGCTCAATGGCATTTGACCGAACACCTATCAGACGTGGTGTCTGCCATGAATAGCGTCAACAGTGGGGGGTAGACAATACCTGGTTGCAGATGGATCTTGGGTGGATGGTGCCGTTGTACAAGGTGAGTGGGCACGTTGGTGGGTTGCGGACGTCCGGCAATGCCGACATCACTATGGGTGAGCGCGCACACTACACCGACATGATGTTGGAAGAGCAGGAGGCCGCGTTTCGGCAGGTGTAGGCATACCAGAGGTACAACCTCCGCCTCCTCAACGAGCACCGACGAGCCGAGGAGCAAATCATGGCTGGCATGAGCATCATGACAGACGTGGACGTGGAGAGCACGAGGCGTTGTTCCTGTCCTACCGCACCGCCCGCGACATCTGTCGCGAGCGATGACGGCACCACGTCCTGCAAGTAGAGAAAGAAGCCATGTATACAGAGATCAACGAGGCGTCGATGGAATTTTACGATGACACAGACGACTTTGCCAGCTCTGCGTCGACTGCACGCCAACATCAAGATCACGATGCCGGCACGTCCGCGGGCGTTGTTGGAAATATGCTCTAGAGGCAATAATAAATTAGTTATTATTATTATATTTCCTTGTTCATGATGATCGTTTATTATCCATGCTACAATTGTATTGATAGGAAACTCAGATACATGTGTAGGTACATAGACAACACCATGTCCCTAGTAAGCCTCTAGTTGACTAGCTCGTTGATCAATAGATGGTTACGGTTTCCTGACCATGGACATTGGATGTCGTTGATAACGGGATCACATCATTAGGAGAATGATGTGATGGACAAGACCCAATCCTAAGCCTAGCACAAAGATCGTGTAGTTCGTATGCTAAAGCTTTTCTAATGTCAAGTATCATTTCCTTAGACCATGAGATTGTGCAACTCCCGGATACCGTAGGAGTGCTTTGGGTGTACCAAACATCACAACGTAACTGGGTGGCTATAAAGGTGCACTACGGGTATCTCCGAAAGTGTCTGTTGGGTTGGCACGAATCAAGACTGGGATTTGTCACTCCGTGTGACGGAGAGGTATCTCTGGGACCACTCGGTAGGACATCATCATAATGTGCACAATGTGACAAAGGAGTTGATCACGGGATGATGTGTTACGGAACGAGTAAAGAGACTTGCCGGTAACGAGATTGAACAAGGTATCGGGATACCGACGATCGAATCTCGGGCAAGTACTATACCGGTAGACAAAGGGAATTGAATACGGGATTGATTGAATACTCGACATCGTGGTTCATCCGATGAGATCATCGTGGAACATGTGGGAGCCAACATGGGTATCCATATCCCACTGTTGGTTATTGGCCGGAGAGTTGTCTCGGTCATGTCTGCATGGTTCCCGAACCCGTAGGGTCTACACACTTAAGGTTCGGTGACGCTAGGGTTGTAGAGATATTAGTATGCGGTAACCCGAAAGTTGTTAGGAGTCCCGGATGAGATCCCGGATGTCACGAGGAGTTCCGGAGTGGTCCGGAGGTAAAGATTTATATATAGGAAGTCCAGTTTCGGCCACCGGGAAAGTTTTGGGGGTCATCGGTATTGTACCGGGACCACCGGAAGGGTCCCGGGGTCCACCGGGTGGGGCCACCTATCCCGGAGGGCCCCATGGGATGAAGGGGCATGTGAACCAGCCCCTGGTGGGCTGGTGCGCCCCCTCTTGGGCCTCCCATGCGCCTAGGGTTAGAAACCCTAAGGGGTGGGGGCGCCTCCACCTGTCTTGGAGGCCAAGCCACCCTTAGGGTAGCCGCCCCCCTCCCTAGATGGGATCTACAAGGGGCCGGCGCCCCCCTAGGTCCCTAGATATAGTGGAGGGGAGGGAGGGCAGCCGCACCGGAGTCCCTGGCGCCTCCCTCCCTCCTGTGACACCTCTTCCTCCCCGCTTGTGCTTGGCAAAGCCCTGCCGGGATCCCGCTACTTCCACCACCACGCCGCCGTGCTGGTGGATCTCCATCAACCTCTCCGTCCCTTGCTGGATCAAGAAGGAGGAGATGTCTCTCCCAACCGTATGTGTGTTGAACGCGGAGGTGTCGTCCGTTCGGCGCTAGGATCATCAGTGATTTGGATCACGACGAGTACGACTCCATCAACCCCGTTCACTTGAACGCTTCCGCTTAGCGATCTAGAAGGGTATGTAGATGCACTCCCCTTCCCCTTGTTGCATGATTACTCCATATATTGATCTTGATGATGCATAGAAAATTTTAAATTTCTGCTACGATCCCCAACAGTGGCATCATGAGCTAGGTCTATGCGTAGTTTCTATGCACTAGTAGAACACAAAGCAGTTGTGGGCGTCGATATTGTCAATTTACTTGTCGTTACTAGTCTTATCTTGATTCGGCGGCATCGTGGGATGGAGCGGCCCGGACCGACCTTACACGTACGCTTACGTGAGACAGGTTCCACCGACTGACATGCACTTGTTGCATAAGGTGGCTAGCGGGTGCCAGTCTCTCCCACTTTACTCGGATCGGATTCGATGAAAAGGGTCCTTATGAAGGGTAAGTAGCAATTGACATATCACGTTGTGGGTTTTGCGTAGGTAAGAAACGTTCTTGCTAGAAACCCATAGCAGCCACGTAAAACATGCAAACAACAATTAGAGGACGTCTAACTTGTTTTTGCAGGGTATGCTATGTGATGTGATATGGCCAAAAGAATGTGATGAATGATATGTGATGTATGAGATTGATCATGTTCTTGTAATAGGAATCACGACTTGCATGTCGATGAGTATGACAACCGGCAGGAGCCATAGGAGTTGTCTTAATTTATTGTATGACCTGCGTGTCAATGAACAACGCCATATAATTACTTTACTTTATTGCTAAACGGCTAGCCATAGTAGTAGAAGTAATAGTTGGCGAGACAACTTCATGGAGACACGATGATGGAGATCATGATGATGGAGATCATGGTGTCATGACGGTGACGATGATGATCATGGAGCCCCGAAGATGGAGATCAAAAGGAGCAAAATGATATTGGCCATATCATGTCACTATTTGATTGCATGTGATGTTTATCATGTTTATGCATCTTATTTGCTTAGAACGACGGTAGTAAATAAGATGATCCCTCATAATAATTTCAAGAAAGTGTTCCCCCTAACTGTGCATCGTTGGCGAAAGTTCGTTGTTTCGAAGCACCACGTGATGATCGGGTGTGATAGATTCTAACGTCCACATACAACGGGTGTAAGCCAGATTTACACACGCGAAACACTTAGGTTGACTTGACGAGCCTAGCATGTACAGACATGGCCTCGGAACACAAGAGACCGAAAGGTCGAGCATGAGTCATATGGTAGATACGATCAACATGAAGATGTTCACCGATGATGACTAGTCTGTCTCACGTGATGATCGGACATGACCTAGTTGACTCGGATCATGTAATCACTTAGATGACTAGAGGGATGTCTATCTGAGTGGGAGTTCATAAGATGAACTTAATTATCCTGAACATAGTCAAAAGGTTTTTGCAAATTATGTCGTAGCTCGCGCTTTAGTTCTACTGTTTTAGATATGTTCCTAGAGAAAATTCAGTTGAAAGTTGATAGTAGCGATTATGCGGACTAGGTCCGTAAACTAAGGATTGTCTCCATTGCTTCGTAGAAGGCTTGTGTCCTTAATGCACCGCTCGGTGTGCTGAACCTCAAACGTCGTCTGTGGATGTTGCGAACATCTGACATGCATGTTTTGATAACTACGTGATAGTTCAGTAATGTTAAACGGTTTAGAGTTGAGGCGCCGAAGACGATTTCGAAACGTCCCGAAACATATGAGATGTTTCAAGAGCTGAAATTGGGATTTCAGGCTCGTTCCCACGTCAAGAGGTATAAGACCTTCGACGAGTTTATTAGCCTGCAAACTAAGGGAGAAAAGCTCAATCGTTGAGCTTGTGCTCAGATTGTCTAAGTATAACAATCACTTGAATCGAGTGGGAGTTAATCTTCCAGATGAGATAGTGATGTTTCTCCAAAGTCATTTCCACCAAGCTACTAGAGCTTCGTGATGAACTATAACATATCAGGGATAGATATGATGATCCTTGAGCTATTCGCGATGTTTTGACACCGCGAAAGTAGAAGTCAAGTAGGAGCATCAATTGTTGATGGTTAGTTAAAACCACTAGTTTCAAGAAGAGCAAGGGCAAGAAAGGGATACTTCATGAAACGACAAATCAGTTGCTGCTCGAGTGAAGAAACCCAAAGTTGAACCCAAGCCCGAGACTAAGTGCTTCTGTAATAAGAGGAACGGTCGCTGAAGCAGAACCACCCTAGATACTTGGTAGATGAGAAGGCTGGCAAGGTTGACAGAAGCATGTATTGGACATACATTATATTAAATGTGTACTTTACTAGTACTCCATAGAAATTATTAGATACCAGTTCGGTTGCTAAGTGTTAGTAACTCGAAATAAAAGGCTACAGAATAAACGGAGACTAGCTAAAGGTGAGATGACGATGTGTGTTGGAAGTGTTTCCAAGGTTGATGTGATCAAGCATCGCATGCTCCCTCTACCATTGAGATTGGTGTTAAACCTAAATAATTGTTATTTGGTGTTTGCGTTGAGCATAAACATGATTGGATTATGTTTATCGCAATATGGTTATTCATTTAAGGAGAATAATGGTTACTCTGTTTATTTGAATAATACATTCAATGGTCTTGCACCTAAAATAAATGGTTTATTGAATCTCGATCGTGGTGATACACGTGTTCATGCCAAAAGATATAAGATAATAATGATAGTACCACATACTTGTGGCACTGCAATTTGAGTCACATTGGTATAAAACACATGAAGAAGCTCCATGTTGATGGATCTTTGGACTCACTCGTTTTGAAAAGTTTGAGACATGCAAACCATGTCTATTGGTGTATACGCATGAAGAAACTCCATGCAGATGGATCGTTTGGACTCACTTGATTTTGAATCACTTGAGACATGCAAATCATACCACATGGGCAAGATGACTGAAAGGCCTCGTTTTCAGTGAGATGGAACAAGAAAGCAACTTGTTGGAAGTAATACATTTTGATGTGTGCAGTCCAATGAGTGCTGAGGCACGCAGTGGATATCGTTATGTTCTTACTTCACAGATGATTTGAGTAGATACTGAGTATATTTACTTGATGAAACACAAATTTGAATTATTGAAAGGTTCAAGTATTTTCAGAGTGAAGTTGGAGATCGTCGTGACAGGAGGATAAAAATGTCTATGATATGATCATAGAGATGAGTATCTGAGTTACGAGTTTGGCATACAATTAAGACATTGTGGAAAATGTTTCACAACCAATACCGCCTGGAACACCATAGTGTGATGGTGTGTCCGAACGTCATAACTGCACCCTATTGGATATGGTGCATACCATGATGTCTCTTATCGAATTACCACTATTGTTTATGGCTTAGGCATTAGAGACAACCACATTCACTTTAAATAGGGCACCACATAATTCCGTTGATATGACACCGTATGAACTATGGTTTAGAGAAACCTAAGCTGTCATTTCTTAAATGTTTGGGGCTGCGACGCTTATGTGAAAAAGTTTCTGGTTGATAAGCTCGAACCCAAAGCGGATAAATGCATCTTCATAGGACACCCAGAACAGTTGGGTATACCTCCTATCTCAGTTCCGGAAGCAAAAGGGATTGTTTCTAGAATCGGGTCCTTTCTCAAGAAAAAGTTTCTCTTGAAAGAATTGAGTGGGAGGATGGTGGAAAATTGATGAGGTTATTGAACCATCACTTCAACTAGTGTGTAGCAGGGCACAGGAAGTTGTTCCTATGGCGCCTACACCAATTGAAGTGGAAGCTAATGATAGTGATCATGAAACTTCAGATCAAGTCACTACCAAACCTCGTAGGTCGACAAGGATGCGTACTACTTCAGAGTGGTACTTAATCCTATCTTGGAGGTCATGTTGCTAGTCAACAATGAACCTACGAGCTATGGAGAAGCGATGGTGGGCCCGGATTCCGACAAATGGCTCGAGGCCATAAAATCCGAGAGAGGATCGATGTATAAAAAAAGTGTAGACTTTGGAAGAACTACCTGATGGTCGTAAGGCTGTTGGGTACAGATGGATTCTAAAAGGAAGATGGACAATGATGGTAAGTATCACCATTAAGAATTCTCGACTTGTCGTTAAGATATTTTCCGACAAGTTCAAGGAGTTGACTACGGTGAGGCTTTCTCACTCGTAGCGATGCTAAGAGTCTGTTGGAATTGTATTAGCAGTTACTGCATTATTTATGAAATCTTGCAGATAGGATGTCAAAACATTGTTTCCTCGACGATTTTCTTGAGGAAAGTTTGTATGAGATACAACCAGAAGGTTTTGTCAATCCTGAAAGATGCTAACAAGTATGCAAAGCTCCAGTAGTCCTTCTAAGGACTGGAGTAAGCATCTCGGAGATGGAATATACACTTTGATGAGATGATCAAAGATTTTGGGTTTATACAAAGTTTATGAGAAACTTGTATTTCCAAAGAAGTGAGTGGGAGCACTATAGAATTTCTGATGAGTATATGTTGTTGACTATTGTTGATCAGAAATGATGTGGAGTTTCTGGAAAGCATATAGGGTTATTTGAAAAGTGTTTTTCAATAGAAAATCTGGATTAAGCTACTTGAACATTGAGCATCAAGATCTATGAGATAGATCAAAATGCTTAATAGTACTTTCAAATGAACACATACCGTGAGAAGATTTTGAAGGAGTTCAAAATGGATCGGCAAAGAAGGAGTTCTTGGCTTTATGGTGTGAGTATTGAGTAAGACTCAAGATATGACCTCGGCAGAAGAAAGAGAAAGGACGAATGTCGTCCCCTATGCCTTAGCCATAGGCTCTATACAGTATGTCATGCTTTGTACCGCACCTGATATGTGCCTTGCCACGTGTCTGGCAAGGGGGTACAAGAGTGATCCAACAATGGATCATTGGACAGCGGTCAAAAATTGTCCTTGGAGTAATAAGGACATGTTTCTCGATTATGGAGGTGATAAAGAGTTCGGCGTAAAGGGTTACGTCGATGCAAGCTTTAACACCTATCTGGATGACTCTGAGTGGCAAACCGGATACGTATAGTGGAGCAACCATTTGGAATAGCTCCAAGTGGAGCGTGGAAGCAGCATTTACAATATGACCTAGAGATTTGCGAAGTACATACGGATCTGAATGTTGCAGACCCATTGACTAAAACCTCTCTCACAAGCAAAACATGATCAAACCCCAGAACTCATTGAGTCTTAACCACATGATGATGTGAACTAGTTTATTGACACTAGTAAACTCTTTGGATGTTGGTCACATGGCGATGTGACCTGTGAGTGTTAATCACATGGCGATGTGAACTAGATTATTGACTCGAGTGCAAGTGGGAGACTGTTGGAAATATGCTCTAGAGGCAATAATAAATTAGTTATTATT
The DNA here is from genome assembly GCF_002162155.2 of Triticum dicoccoides. Classification (NCBI taxonomy): domain Eukaryota; kingdom Viridiplantae; phylum Streptophyta; class Magnoliopsida; order Poales; family Poaceae; genus Triticum; species Triticum dicoccoides. The sequence goes on from NC_041389.1 coordinate 288,945,878, forward strand.
ATTATATTTCCTTGTTCATGATGATCGTTTATTATCCATGCTATAATTGTATTGATAGGAAACTCAGATACATGTGTGGGTACATAGACAACACCATGTCCCTAGTAAGCCTCTAGTTGACTAGCTCGTTGATCAATAGATGGTTACGGTTTCCTGACCATGGACATTGGATGTCGTTGATAACGGGATCACATCATTGGGAGAATGATGTGATGGACAAGACCCAATCCTAAGCCTAGCACAAAGATCGTGTAGTTCGTATGCTAAAACTTTTCTAATGTCAAGTATCATTTCCTTAGACCATGAGATTGTGCAACTCCCGGATACCGTAGGAGTGCTTTGGGTGTACCAAACGTTACAACGTAACTGGGTGGCTATAAAGGTGCACTACGGGTATCTCCGAAAGTGTCTATTGGGTTGACACGAATCAAGACTGGGATTTGTCACTCCGTGTGATGGAGAGGTATCTCCTGGCCCACTCAGTAGGACATCATCATAATGTGCACAATGTGACCAAGGAGTTGATCACGGTATGATGTGTTACGGAACGAGTAAAGAGACTTGCCGGTAACGATATTGAACAAGGTATCGGGATAACAACGATCGAATCTCGGGCAAGTACTATACCGGTAGACAAAGGGAATTTAATACGGGATTGATTGAATCCTCGACATCGTGATTCATCCGATGAGATCATCGTGGAACATGTGGGAGCCAACATGGGTATCCAGATCCCGCTGTTGGTTATTGGCCGGAGAGTTGTCTCGGTCATGTCTGCATGGTTCCCGAACCCGTAGGGTCTACACACTTAAGGTTCGGTGACGCTAGGGTTGTAGAGATATTAGTATGCGGTAACCCGAAAGTTGTTCGGAGTCCCGGATGAGATCCCGGATGTCACGAGGAGTTCCGGAGTGGTCCGGAGGTAAAGATTTATATGTAGGAAGTCCAGTTTTGGCCACCGGGAAAGTTTCGGGGGTCATCGGTATTGTACCGGGACCACCGGAAGGATCCCGGGGTCCACCGGGTGGGGCCACCTATCCCGGAGGGCCCCATGGGCTGAAGGGGCGTGGGAACCATCCCCTGGTGGGCTGGTGCGCCCCCCCTTGGGCCTCCCATGCGCCTAGGGTTAGAAACCCTAAGGGGTGGGGGCGCCTCCACCTGCCTTGGAGGCCAAGCCACCCCTAGGGCAGCCGTCCCCCTCCCTAGATGGGATCTACAAGGGGCCGGTGCCCCCCTGGGTCCCTATATATAGTGGAGGGGAGGGAGGGCAGCCGCACCAGAGTCCCTGGCGCCTCCCTCCCTCCCGTGACACCTCTTCCTCCCCGCTTGTGCTTGGCGAAACCCTGCCGGGATCCCGCTACTTCCACCACCACGCCGTCGTGCTGCTGGATCTCCATCAACCTCTCCTCCCCTTGCTGGATCAAGAAGGAGGAGATGTCTCTCCCAACCGTATGTGTGTTGAACGCGGAGGTGCCGTCCGTTCGGCGCTAGGATCATCGGTGATTTGGATCACGACGAGTACGACTCCATCAACCCCGTTCACTTGAACGCTTCCGCTTAGTGATCTACAAGGGTATGTAGATGCACTCCCCTTCCCCTCGTTGCATGATTACTCCATAGATTGATCTTGGTGATGCGTAGAAAATTTTAAATTTCTGCTACGATCCCCAACAGGCGTCGCCTACCGTGAGGAAGAGTATAGCATGGGAGGCCGTCGGCGCTTGGGTCCCACGAAGGCCACTACTCCTCCCCTCCCATTGAGCTAAGCTTCGTGGGCTAATCATCCTTGGCCGGTTAGCTGCTTGCCCGCTTCGTGGATACAGAGCTTTAGTTTCCAGAGCTCATTGGCGGCCGACAAGGTTGCCGTGCCGAGCATGGGAAAGGCATGTCGTGGGAAACGGGCGCTGTCGATCATTTAGACTAGGTTAGAATAGAGTATAGTTGAAATATGTCGAAAATGTAATGCAAGTGCTCCGGTTTAGGTGAAAATCATCCGGTTTTATGTAAAAATTATACAAGTTCGAATGAAATTCGTCCGGTTTGTTTAATTTTGCATTAAATTTGTTTAATTTCATTAAATTTCATTTAAAATGTCTTCAGGCATTTGCGGCTACAGTTGGATAGCTGGCTTCAGTATTCATGAACTGCTCTTCGCTGGTCCACGGAATACGGTGTGTCCGGTTTAAGGGATGGTGTTGAACATGTCCTAAACAATCCGCAATGCTTTTCAGGTTCTAGAAGGCCGCGATCGGTGATCATGTCAGCGTCCAACAAAGTGGCCCCGTTGGCCAAGTTGGACCCCTCTTGCCCAGAATTAAACATGACTAACCTGTTCCTCTCTGTTCATAGTTATTGCCGCTTTTTTTCGCTGACCAACTACTCCTACATCTGAATCTCTGTTTTTTTTTTCTTTTGCGAATTATACATCTGAATCTCTTTCTCTGTCTACAGAAGCAAGATGAGCGTACGCCGCACGCCATGCTAATAAATAAATACTCCGAAAAAATACAATCAGAAATACGTACAATAAATTATTCTATTTTGAATGCAGCAACCACCTGCGCCGTACTCCTATATTGGAGCGCAAGCCAAGCCTGGCCTTCCTTCCCGTGCCGCCTCCCTTGCCTTTCCCATCCGCTGTGGATTCCTGTCGAGCGAGAGAGATCGGGGAAGGCGTCGGTCGCGTACGAGAGGGAGGGACGGCGGACGCCACGATGAAGTACCTGGTGCAGGTGGCGGAGGGGAGGGAGGCGGCGCCCGAGGAGGGCGGCGCGCCGTCGTCCGGGCCCGTCTACCGCTGCGCCGCCGGCGCCGGCGGGGCGTCGCCGCCCGCCGTGCCGGGGCTCGAGTCATGCTGGGACATATTCCGGTACGGCTGCTCGATTTGGTTTGATTTCGTTTCGTTTCTCCCTCTCGGGAATTATTTACAAAGCTGTTACTCGTTCGGTCGGCCGGGACAGATCATACATCCTGTTGTTCCTTCGAATGATCCTGCAATGCGGCCACAATTAGCTATAATACCTTGGCGCCGTTCAAACGGCTGGCTTTTATTTTGTACAGTATATATATACGCAATTGTTGACGTAACAGTTACAGTGATTTTCAAATTAAATATGAAAATCCATCGGTTATTCACACGCAGAAACGTCTTGTGGTTTCCTCCTGGTCGGAATTAGATAGAAGATTCAATGCAGGCATGCCTTCAGGAGGAACCTGATGCTACGTAGAATAATTTAAGGCCAGACAAGAAAACTGAAAGCGTCAACCTTGTTTTGCTCTGTCGTGTTTGCAAACTTGGGAATAAAATATTTACATACTGAGGTGGAGTACAAAACTTGTAAAAACCATAACAGAAATATTTTTACATCTTATAATACTACAGATGTGCTACCAAACAGGTAAAAACCATAACGCTGACACAATTTCTACATACTTCATAACCAAACCTTGTCCTTATGTCCAATCTACATCTGGAACCAGAAAACTAAACTACAACTGAACACAGTCATTCTGAATGCTAAAAATCATATCCAATATCTGTGTGAAATAAATGTATTCTCTCTACAGAAACATCATTTTAATCTCCTAATAATATGCTTGCTTGCATGTGTACAGTTTGTCTGCGGAAAAGTACCCTGACAACCCGATGATGGGCCGCCGTGAAATCGTGGACGGAAAGGTTGGTCCATGGCCCTCAGTTTCCCAAACTAGATTTCATACTTTTGCACTCAATGCTTCTCAGTTTTGTTATGGCGGATTAATTTGCAATCTCCTACCCTGTGTCAATTTCATATCAGGCTGGCAAGTACACATGGGTGACTTACAAAGAAGTATGCGACACTGTGATCAAGGTAGGGGCTTCAATCCGGAGCTGCGGCATCAACAAGGTATGTGCCACCAGTGATCTGGGCATTTGATGCTTGTTTCGTGATCTTGCACACTCCTTTTTTTCTGAGATAACACTGCAAAATTGGGAAGGTTCATGGTTCCTTTCAGTATTATTATGTGTGGCTAGTGTTTAGTATTGTTCTGAAACTACTTACTGATTGATTGGTTGCTCCTTGATCATCTGCAGGGAGGACGATGTGGTATCTATGGAGGCAATAGCCCTGAGTGGGTTGTCAGTATGCAGGTATGCGATACATATCATCACTGTATGGATTAATGATGCTTAATACGTGGGGCAAATTAGAAACAATGGATGTTAGTGTGTTACCACTTTGGTTATGTTGCCGTCTTCATTAGACAGTGTTATGAAATCCTTAGTCCAATTTGTGGACCCCAGTATTCTAATGTCCAAAAGAAAGGTCCCACTTTTAGCTACATGTCCTACACCAAATTTGCCTGTTCTGCCCAAAGCTAAAAAAAATTCTCATACATTTGTTCATATTTTTTCTAACCGTCTTTAAAGAAGAAAATGTAGAAAAAACTGTGTGCATTCCTCTGTACTAGGAATCTCCTAACTGTGTTATATTAAAATAATGTTGCGTCAACATTCTCTAAAAATACTTCTATAATTTTCGTTTATCACATCACAACTTTCAAAATGCTGTTACTATTTTCTCATCACTAATTTTTTTCTTTGCTTATTTTCTTAGGCCTGCAATGCCCATGGCATTTACTGTGTTCCATTGTATGACACACTTGGTATGTTTTTCTTGGTTTCACTGGATATTGAAAAATAAATATGGTAGCTGAAACAGTGAGCACCAGAACATGGATGCATGCCCTCACATGTCAGAATTTTGAGTTTAGAAGTTGTTTAACAGTGGCATGCTGATATCTCCCATCTATTGATGTTTTTAGGTGCTGGGGCAATAGAATTTATATTGTGCCATGCAGAGGTCGAAATTGCTTTTGTGGAGGAGAAGAAGATTGGAGAGGTACATTGCTCCACTGGAACACCAACTAGTTTAACTATATGTTCCAATACTAGAAAGCATGTTGTAGTAGTAACCTCTGTTCCAAATTATTTGAAATTCTATCTTGTCATAAGTAAAAAGTTTGTCTAAGTTTATAGGAATCTATATCAACATTTGCAACACTAAATTTCATAAAATATTTTCATACTATATATATTTAATGTTATAGATATTAAGTTAGTTTTCTATAGACTTGGTCAAAACTTAAGAGAAGTTTGGCTTGAGACAAAGCTTGAACTTCAAATAATTTGGAAGGGAGGGAGTACTTGGCTAATCTCAGTGCTTTGTTTATTAAGAATCTCTTTCAAAGTAATTAGGTCAGTAAAATGACTATTTATCTCAGATAGAATACCTGGAGTTCTACATTCCGTGCTAATTCGGTAATTCCGTTATATATTCTATAACCATTAGGTTGTTTTCCTAATAAACACCCAAGGAGATTGTAAGATATGACATACAAATGTGTTAATTGATTTATTAGAATCATCATAGCACAGTGCATGTAGAAGTTGGTGACTCTATTACATGTGATCTACCTTGTGTTTTGAGTGTTTCAAATATATTTTGGGGGGTACTTTTCAGGTACTCAAGACATTACCAAACGCGACCAAATTTTTGAAGAGTGAGTTAGACATGAGTTAGTTCTCTGTTGTTAAGCTATAGTGCCATGTATATGTTTTGTTGATATGGTCACATTTTGCTTCAAGCCATCGTGAGCTTTGGTAAGGTCAGCCCCGATCAGAAGGAAAAGGTTGAGCAGAACGGATTGTCTATCTACTCATGGTCCGAGTTTGTGCTTAAGGTAAGATTCTCACTTTCTGTGACAACTGTTTTGTGAAAATGGAGCTACTAATATGTCAAACACACTCTTTCTTGTCTATGCTTTAACCATATATTGAATTTTAAGGACATCCTTGTGAGCAATATGATTTTATATCCATCTGACACTAGAATAACTAACTTCATTAACTATTACACCTACAGGGAGATGGGGCTGAAGAGAAGTATGAACTCCCTCCAAAGGATAAGGCTGACATATGCACGATAATGTATACCAGTGGAACAACTGGTGATCCAAAGGGAGTTTTAATCTCTAATAAGAGTATTATCACAATTGTTTCAGCAGTGGATGAGTTCCTTCGCAATTCAAATGAACAGGTGCAGCTATTCATATTTCACTGCCGTTTTCAGTACCTTTGAGATATATTCTCATTTCTTTTGGATCTGATTCATTGTAACAGATTCGTGAGGATGATGTTTACATTTCTTATCTTCCGCTTGCCCACATATTTGACCGTGTGATTGAGGAGGTGTTCATTCACCACGGGGCCTCAATTGGATTTTGGCGTGGAGTAAGGATGGATGAAACACACTGTTTATTGCTTGTTGCTTTCTTCATATCAAAGTAGCACATTCTGATCAATAAACAATCTGCTTCAGGATGTCAAACTCTTGGTTGAAGACATTGGAGAACTCAAGCCAACAATATTCTGTGCTGTTCCACGTGTGCTAGACAGAATCTATGGAGGTACAGTGTTAAACCTGAAATCCAAACGTAATATGCAGGTTAATATTATTCTTCTACCATCTGGGCAGGTGATAATATTGCATTCTTCTTTGATTCAGGACTTCAAGATAAAGTCTCAACTGGTGGTTTCCTAAAGAAGACATTGTTCAATGTTGCGTACAAATAGTAAGATTTTATCTGATCATTCTAGTCAAGTCTTTTCTCTGACATGGTGATGAAATTCTTGTTCTTTTGTTCTGAATACTATATGATTCTGCAGCAAACAAGGGAACATGATAAAAGGAAGCAAGCATGAAGATGCTGCTTCTATTTTCGACAAACTAGTATTCACCAAGGTACTCCAAAATGAGAATAATTCTAAAATGGCAGTTCTGATCTAAACTCTGATATTTATGCTGAGTTCAGCTTTAATTTTATCATGCAACCGTATAGGTGAAACGAGGATTAGGTGGTAGAGTGCGAGTAATTTTATCTGGTGCAGCTCCTCTATCTAATCATGTCGAGGAGTTTCTGCGTGTCGTTACATGCTCTCATGTTCTTCAAGGCTATGGTATGCTTATAGCCATATATTATGATTTTATTGCACAGAATTCAGCGAAAAGAAAAAACAAATCTTGAGTAGTTACTGAGATACCTGACTAACTTGATTGTAATTGCTTGTTTTTATAGGTCTCACAGAGACCTGTGCTGGGTCTTTTGTTTCGTTGCCAAACAACATGTCCATGCTGGGAACTGTCGGCCCTCCTGTCCCATACGTTGAAGTACGCTTAGAGTCTGTTCCTGAGATGGGGTATGATGCATTATCAAAAGAATCACCTCGTGGGGAGATTTGCATCAGAGGGGACACCTTGTTCTCAGGATACTATAAGCGAGAAGACCTCACCAAGGAAGTCTTGGTCGATGGCTGGTTCCACACAGGTATGATGTCAATGTCAGTCACGAATGGCAAGAGGAAACCAAATATTTCGTAGACTTATTCGCCAATAGGCGATGCTCATCATAAAACAGCCATTCAACTTGCCATTTTAAGGTCTTTGACATATCAGTCTCTCTGAATGCTTCTTTTGGATTTGCTCGTTTCCACATCTACTGTAGGAGACATTGGTGAGTGGCAGCATGATGGAAGCATGAAGATCGTCGACCGCAAGAAAAACATCTTCAAGCTTTCCCAAGGAGAATATGTCGCGGTTGAGAATCTAGAGAACATATTTGGTCAAGCTCCTAATGTTGATTCGGTATAGTCCGGGGACAACCTCCACGCACTCATTTACCCCCGAGTATTCCACAGCATTATATATAAAAAAAATCCATGTGCTACCCACTAACTTAGACGAATTTCTTCAGATTTGGGTGTACGGAAACAGCTTTGAATCATGCCTGGTTGCGGTGATCAACCCCAACAAGCAAGGTCTGGAACGATGGGCTGAGTCCAACGGGGTTAGCGGAGACTTTGCCTCGATATGCGGAGATGCTAAAGCGAAAGAGTTCATCTTGGAAGAACTGAGCAAAACTGGCAAAGAGAAGAAGGTGAGTTGTTAACCTGGCTAGTAGTTAAACATACCAAGGACTTCTGGAACAATGTCACATGTGAATATGTGATGACCTTGACAGATATATCTGTGACATGATCGTTCTCTGATTTTGTTGCAACAGCTCAAAGGCTTTGAGATGATCAGGGCTGTTCATCTGGAGCCAGTGCTCTTTGACATGGAGCGCGACCTAATCACCCCCACTTACAAGAAGAAGCGGCCGCAGCTCCTCAAATATTATCAGGTACGATTCACACCTGCGATTCATCGATACATGTGTATTTTGCATCGTGTCTTTCAAAGTAATTTGATAGGCATTATCCATCTGAATTCGTTGCCATCTTTCTCCAGGGCATCATTGACGACATGTATAAGAGCATGAAGTAGGCTATACCGATCTGGGCAGGGCGTATGGAACATGAGCTTAGCAACCTCTTCAAAGTTTTGTTTCATTTTTAACTTCTGTCTGGATGTAAACTAACATATAGCGTTTGTTTTTCTAGGTTTACATTTTTTCCCCTTATGTTCTCTACTTATCTTTGAATGTACAACAACAACAAAGCCTTTAGTCCCAAACAAGTTGGGGTAGGCTGGAGGTGAAACCCGTAAGATCTCGCAACCAACTCATGGCTCTGGCACATGGATAGCAAGCTTCCACGCATCCCTGTCCATAGCTCGCTCTTTGTCGATACTCCAATCCTTCAGGTCTCTCTACTTATCTTTGAATGTGAAAGAAAAAAAATACTTGGAATGACGTACATACATAGTGGCTCTGTCATAAGTAAATCGATGTTAAAATTTTGTGATTGCACCTTTTCTTTTCCATTAAAATGAAAAATGTCAAGCACCAGTGAGTCAAGTCCTTGCAGTCCGAAAAGTAACAGGTGCAACCCCATCTTCGGTGCATTGTAGGAGTATTATGCAGACGAGACCTCAGATCGGTCAAGTTTCAGTTGATCTCAGAGCAAATTTGACCATCACTCCATCTTTAATACACTGTATACTACTCACTTGTATCAGAGCAAAGTTGGGTCATCTATTTTGAAACGGAGGGAGTAGTACCTTTTTGCATCCATTGTGAAGCTATTGTACGTGAAATGGTGATGTACCTTCGCTTTAATGTGCCCTCCCCTTTGAGTGAAAGTCATAGGATGTGCTCACTGGCGTTGTTGTTTAGTTTTTCTTACAGCTGACAGTTCATTCTTATTATCGGCTTGATAGCTTACAAACCGTATCATATTTCACATTTTTGGAAGCGGGATAAATAGTGGGGGTTTGAATACTGTATTTGTCGGATGCGGAAAAGAAAAGAAACGGACAAATACTACATGCACCATATACAAGGAACTAAGGCCACTCCAGTGCACGACCCCAAACGGACGTCCGTTTTGCCCGGATTTTATCCGTTTTGGTTAGGACAATGGGGTCGTGTACGGGCCATGCGGTGGCCGTGCACTCCTGTCCATCTCCTTTTTCAAACGCCAATTTGGAATAAACCACGCCCTAGTTCAGGCCAGCGGCCCTAGTTCACGCCGGCAACACAGCCAGCGGCCCTACACGTCCTTGCCGGTAACACAGCCAACGGCCGGCAACAGAGTCAGCCTACAAAATGAATAGTTTTGTCGCCGGCAACACAACCAGCGGCCGACAACACAGCCAACCCCTAAAATGAATAGGTTTCTCGCCGGCACATAGCCAGCAGCCCAACGGCCGGCACCCATGCCAACCTCCAAAAAGAACGTCACGGCCGAACAGACGACCTAGTTCAGGCCGTCGGCGTCGAACATGTCCTTCTGCCTGGCCTCGAACCAGCTCCTCGTCTTCTCGCTCATCTTGGTCAAGTCCACGCTCATGATCGCTAGGGCCACCTCCTTTGCTTTCGTTGCGGCATTGGTGGCCTCGATGTCGAGCTGCCTCTGCCTAGCTGTGACATTGGCGGCCTCGATGTCGAGCTGCCTTTGCCGGGACGCCTCCTCCATGTCGGTCTTCCTCTTCTTGGCCGCCTCCTCCATCTCAAGCTTATTCCTTTGAAGCTCTATGTATTTCTTCATTTGCTTGTCCTTGCTTTGTCGCTTTTTCTCGTCCCTCACATCCTTTTGAGACATCATGTCGTGCAAAGTCTCATGCAAGGCCATGGATGACGCATCACGTATGTCGTCCACCTTGGAGTTGGTCTTGCCCCTCGGCCTCTTCAACGCCTCACCATCTTCACCTCCGGCCAACGCGGCCATCTTTTTGCCTCTCTTCCTTTGAAGTTCACGGTATTGATCTTTGAACTTAGGACAATTGTTGATGAGCGTCCAACAATGCGTAAGAGTGATGGCTTGTCATTGTGCCGGGCCTTGACCGCTTCCAAAGATTGAAATGCGTACACGACCAACAACAATTGAACATGCAAACATATAGAAGGCTGAAGTCTCATGGCCGTAGCAACGAAAGAACTAGGACGAGGAGAGCATACCATGCCCCCAATACCGAGACCACTCACGGGTCGTGCTTGAACGCTCTCAAGTGCGGCACAGTACTTGTTGCATTCTTGTTGGATGAACAACCACCTCTTTTGAATGGAGGTGATGCCACGGTCGCTCGTAAATTGGTAGGGCGCAAACAACTTTCTTCCATGGAATGTTTTGTGAACTCTTGTCCAAAAAACAAGTCCCTTTGTTGCGCACCGGTCCTCGGATCTTGACTAATCTCCACCAACTTTGGCAAATCAACTTGTCCTCTTCTTGTGAGTATGAACCTGTACGAATGCTCTTCTTCTTCTTTTGTGCTTCCGCTCTTTGGGAGCTCGTCGATGAACAAATAGCTCGCCCCCAATATCAATGCCTTCTTCTTCATCACCATCACCTTTGCAATAGATGTCATCATCTTTATGCCACGAGTCACCATGGCTGTAGTCAGCATGGTCGTGAGCCTCATTGTCTTCATCGGCAATGTACTGGGCGCGACCATCCTGACTTTGGGTCTCGTCGGGATCATAGGCACCGCCATGCCCACCCTCGTAGATGACATTCTCCATGAACAGGTTGTAGAAGGGGTCGTCGACAGTTGGCGTTGGTGTTGGCATTTCGTCGAACGGGACGCGGGGCGACGACATGGTGCCCGTAGACGGCGGTCGTGCTTGCTTTCTTTGCATCTCGACGGATGTCCGACCACCGTTGCTGGACGTCGGCGTGACGTTGAGGTCGATGACGACCGAGGGGCGCGGGATGGATGGCGCAATCACGCCAACGTATGGCGACCCCGAAAAACAGGTCTGGCCATTGTGCCTTGGCGGAGGAAAACCGGGCGAGACATGTGTGGTCCGCGACGTCGGCGAGGGGCAGTGCGGAGGCCAGGCGACCGATGAGCCTGTGCTCGCCGGGACTACGGCCGCTGCAGAGAAACCCGTCGGACGGCAAATCCCAAGCATGAGGAGGGTGTGCGCTTTGTTGACGATGCCCTCCTTCTCGTCGACCTCGACCTTGCGCCGCGCGGCCTCCACTGCATCACGCTCGGCGGTGAACTTGGCCATGACGTTCTTGCCCTTGATGACCGCCCTCCGGTTTCTCCTCTTCGCCGATTCTGCGTCCATCTTTGCGACTTCCGCCGGCGTGCATTCCGACCGCGGCGTCCTCGGACCCTTGGCCGCCTTCTTCTTCACCTTTCCGGGTGGGTCGACGGCCTGGCCGCCGGAATTCGGCGGAG
>NC_041389.1:288957841-289041823 GCF_002162155.2 Triticum dicoccoides
GTATGGTGCTTTGTGTCACCGAAGAGCGGGCCAGGGGAGGACAAGCGCGTGTGTCCCGCCCGTCCGCGCGCTGTTCGTTTCACCCCAAAAGCGGCCAAAACTTGGGCCGGGATGGGTCAAAAGCGGACATAAAACAGACAAAAGTCCATTTGCGCCCGCGCGCTAGGCCATTTGGTTTGTCCGTTTTGCCCCAAACAGACGCAACCGGACAGGATGGGGTCGCGCGCTGGAGTTGACCTAAAAACATGTGTAACTAAAGACCCAAATGGTACAGTATATGCTAAGGGCATGTACAATGTTTGATATGACAGTCTTACCTTAAGCTCTGCATGTAATTTAGAAGTGACAATAAAAACATGTCTAAAATGGGTTCTGTCTTAGCCTTATCTTTAATAACTGGTTATTCCTAAGAATATGGTGAGACATATTAGAGCATGTACAATGGTGCTATCTTAGGAAGTGCCATGTAGGATAAATGTTGAGATGGAGGAGTGAGAAATCATAAGAAAAGACTTGTCTTATCTTAGCACAATATGTCTCACCACGTTTTTTGCAATAGTAGTTATTGAAGGTAAGACTAAGAAATAACCCATTATAGACACTAAATTACATGCAAGGTTCAAGATAAGATTATCTTATCAATCATTATACATGCCCTTATACTAAAAGATAATTATAAGAGAAGACAAGTCTTTTAATCAGGGCACCGCGGCTGCTCACCGGAATCGCTGCGGCCCGAGAGAGCAAAACAACGAAGAAGGGGGAAAATGGGGAGAAGAAAGAGCAGTGCTACACACACGATGATGTGCGCACGATTCATGCACGACAACAGATCCCTGTCCGTCCATGCATGTAGCAGAGTCCAGCAGACCGTTTGATCCCGCATCGTTCATCTGTCGTGCATACTGTTGTCGTCCGCGCAGCAGTTCCGGAGAAGAAACTGACTGGCGCCTGAAATGGAGTGGGTGCGGGAGTTACCGTGCGTCGTGCGGGTAGTGGGTAACGAGGGAGTTCGCTCAAGACCACATTCGCAGCAAACTGGTCGCCCGAACTAATGCGGCACCTGGCAAAGCTTTATGATTCGTGCACAAGTGACCTACGGTTCAATCGTGGTTCACTGGCTCTTGGGAAACGTTCACCGGCTAACATTTCTGTAAATCTTTTATACTCCCTCCGATTCGAATTATCTAATACAACCTCTACCGAATGTTCATTTTACATTGTATAGAGGATGGGTCTAGAGGCTGCATCAATTAATTCGGATCATGATATTTTATACCGCTTTATTCTAGTCAGTATTTAACACCCTCCTTTTAGAATTTCAGTTAGTATTTAACCGCATTCACATAATAATTTTTTCAAAATCACTAATTGAGGAGTACTCCTTCCAAAGATCACTTCTTCCTTCTCAGGTTGTGACAAGTGGCGCGCTACATGTGGGCCACTTGTCGCAACCTAGGAGTTTTCCTTTTTTTCGTAGATCCATTTATTCAAAATGTTTTACCTCTTAAACCGTGCGTCGAAATCTCGAACTGTTTTCACCCTTGGATTCCTCACGTCAAGATTTTAAAACTAGATCCCATGTTGATAGGTTTTGATGATTTTTTTATGAAAAAACCGAACAGGGAGCACGGTTTTCCCCTTTTCAGAAGCCGTTTCTGAGAGGGACGACCGTACCTCTCGCGGAAGCAAAACCGTGCCTCTCAAGGAAGAAAAAAAATAAAGACACATTTTTTTCGTTTCCGAGAGGCCGTGCCTCTCGCGGAAGCAAATTCGCGCCTCTCGCGGAAGCAAAATCATGCCTCTCACGGAAGAAAAAAAAAGGAAAAAACGCTTTATTTTTCCGTTTTCGCGAGGCACGACCGTGTCTCTCGCGGAACCAAAACTGTGCCACTCATTGAAGAAAAAACAGAGAATTTTTTTTTTCCATTTCCGAGAGGCATGGCCGTGTCTCTCACGAAAAAAAAAGCCATGCCTCTCACGGAAAAAAACGTGTTTTTTCTTGCAATTTTTTATTTTTTTGTCGAGAAGCTGAGAAAGACCGGTGAAAAACCAAAAAGTCAATAATAATAATAAAATATATTTAAAGAGCCAAAAACGCAGGCGAAAAAAAAGCGCAATACATGGTGGCGGCTGAGAGCCCGCCAAGTCATGTCATTTGTGTAATGTCTGTAATTTGTACCCACTAAGTTACATGGGCCGTAGCCCGTAGCAAAGAACAAACTGGAAAGAGTATAGGCGGATGACGGGACGAGGAAGACGAGAGCTCAGACCGTTGTCCAAAAAGAAAAAGAAAAAGAGAGAGAGAGAGAGAGAGAGAGAGAGAGAGAGTTCAAATCGGAGAAGATGGAAGGAGCCAAGGCAGCGGCGGGGCCGGCGGCAGGTGGGCAGCTGGAATCGGCGCTCCTCCACATCATGCAGCAACACCACCACCAATCCCTCCGCCAGCGCCAACAAACCGGTAACAATCAACCAACGATCTACTCAAAATTCCTAATCCGCCAAGCAAATCCAATCTTCTCTTGCTAAATTACCTCGCACGCAACGCGCCACAGAGAGGGCGAAGAAGGACGCCCTGCGGAGCGCGGCGCGGCTCGCCGGTCATCTCGTGGAGGCCGTCGACGGCGGGGTGCAGGAGCTCTTCGTCAACGAGAAGCGCATCGAGCTCGAGGCCCGCGCGCTGCTCGGGACCATCGCGCGGTACAGGAAGCAGAGCGACCAGTGGCTCGCCGCCACCAACGCGGTCAACTCGATCCTCAAGGTGTGTGTGCTCTGCTGCTGTCCTCCATTTCTCTTGTGTTCTTGTTTAATACGCAGGTTTTTACATTATTATTACGTATTATTGTTGTTACAAAATGGATGTGCCTAATTCACATGTTTTAGCAGCAATCTTATGCACAATTGTCTTGTTTCACATTACCCATGATATCCTTTGTAACATTATTATTATTCGCAAAATGGATTTGCCATGGTATGTTTTATAGTCCTATATGTATGAATCTTTTCTGTTTTGAGCCGATGATTCTTTTGTTTGACATTACCCATGATATCCGTTGCGACAGTTCTTCAGCGGATTCTAATAGACATAAATTTAATCTAGCTGACACTCCCCCCATCCAAATTAAACAAAATTAATTTGGATCAGAGGGAGTATCTTGTAATGTTTTCCTTACACAACCTTTGCCCGCAGTAAATCCAAATCCTACCCTATAAACTGATTAGTGCACGAATCTAGAAGCGCGAAATGCCATAAATAGTTTTATTTTATCTGGTTGGCTCTTTTGCCCCAAAATTATCATCAGTGAATAACACTAAGCTCGAGATGATAACTACTTACTCCGTCCATAATATAAGAGCATTTTTGACACTACACTAGTGTAAAAAACACTCTTATATTATGGGATGAAGGGAGTAGATACCAAATAAATTGAAGGGTGCAGTGCTGAACAAACCACATAATTCCTTTCGCAGCTATGAGCACTCGGTATTTCTAAAGCATCCATTCATGATTGTTTTTATAGGAAATCGGAGACTTTGAAAACTGGATGAAGATCATGGATTTTGACTGTAAAAGTATAAATGCAGCCATTCGTAACATTCATCGGTCATGATTTTGTCCAGCGCCTGCAACTATGATGCTATGGAGATCATAGGTTGTGACTGTAAAGGTATCAATGTAGCCATCTACTTCCTCCGTTCCTAAATATTTGTCTTTTTAGAGATTTCAAATGGACTACCACATACGGATGTATATAGACATACTTTAGAGTGTAGATTCACTCATTTTGCTCTGTATGTAGTCACTTGTTGAAATCTCTAGAAAGACAAATATTTAGGAACGGAGGGAGTATAATATTTCTCAGTCACTATGATGCTACAAAGTGTTCGCTTTGTTCTCTTCTCCGTTAGATTTTTTTTCCAGTCATGATCTCTCTGGTATAGAATCAATTAACTGGTGTGTTTGTACACATTCAGAAAGCCAACTCTTACCAACTTTTGTACTGGAATGCTACCTTGCATTCTCGAGTTCTGGAATATTGATGATATACATATATTCTGAAAGATATCAATTGCTGGTATTGCATCCATAAATTTTCAGATTAAGTGTAAATAGAAGGTACGAATCCCATAAGAAATCAGACAAGGGCCTTGATGGCAAAGTGCCGGAGTATCATTTCATTGATAAAAGGAGCTAAGGAGAAGTTGCCTTTCGCGGACACAAGGCACAACATATATAGCACAGGATTGAGGGTTGCTTGGGCTACAGCTGCAGGTGGGACAAACAAGCAGAGGAATCACGACGGCCCGGGGGGATTGAGGGTTGCTTGAGCCGCAACTGCAGGGGGGAAGAACATGCAGGGGAATCACAGTGGCCCGGACTTGAGGCCATGCTCAAGGACTGGTTTGTCTGAATTGCACAAACTGTTGGGACTTATGGGTGAAGAATGGGAACACATAAATATTTGATTTCTGCTGCTAATTAACAGGAACCTTTGGATTTTGTTGTTGCACCAAGTCACCAAGAGGCAATTGAGAAAATTCGGATTCGAGGACGCTCATGCTTTGATCCGAATCTTGAGGCAGTGGATTACATAATAACCGGGAGTTCTCAAAAAAAGGAAAATCGTGTTATTTGTTTGCGAAGTTGAGCCACTGGAAGTTTTCTGAGTGAAAGTCACTAAAGAGATGAATAGCGCACATCACATCCTCCTTGATGATGTTGGAGCAGCTTTTGAAAAAGGCCCCAGTGAAGCCATCCGACCCGGGGGCCTTGTCTTTTGACATTTCTTTTATTTTGGTACCTCCTCCTCCGTGATGGGATCATAAATGCCTGTCAAATCAGCATGCTCCACATTGAGACTGCCCTAGTGGAAAGTCAATCCTCCGCGGATGTCCCATGCAAGGAACCTCTTTAAAATGGTTGTGGATGATGCCCTCCTTGTCCTCGTGTTCCGAGACCCAACCATTGTTTCTTTTGAGCCTATGCTTATGGTTTTTCCTTCTTCGTGTGTTAGCTCGTAGATGAAAATTTTCGTGTTGCATCACCGTCTTTAACGTTTGTGATACGAGACATTGCTTCTTTCGGGCATGCTTAAGGAGCGTGCACACACACAAGGCACAACATATATAGCACATGATTGAGGGTTGGTTGAGGTGCAGCTGCAGGTGGGACCAAACAGTAGGGGAATCACGACGGCCTGGAATTGAGAGGGGGGAGGGAGCCACGAGATATATAACACATCATTGAGGGTTGCTCGAGCCTCAACTGCAGGTGGGACGAGCATGCAGGGGAATCATAGCGGCCAAGACTTGAGGCCATGCTCAAGGACTGGTTTGTCTGAATCGTACAAACTATTGGGACTTATGGGTGAAAAATGTGAACACATAAATATTTGATTTCTGCTGCTAATTAACAGGAATCTTTGGATTCTGCTATTGCACCAAGTCACCAAGAGGCAATTGAGCAAATTCAGATTCAAGGACAATGCTCATGCTTTGATCTGAATCTTCAGGCAGTGGATTGCATAAAACTGGGAGTTCTCAGAAATGGAAAATGTTGTTTATTGATTGCGGAGTTGAGCCATTGAAAGTTTTCTGAGTGAAGGTCACTAAAGAGATGAATAGCGCGCATCACATCCTCCGTGATGATGTTCTAGCATCTTTTGAAAAAGGCACCAGTGAAGCCATCCGACCCAGAAGCCTTGTCTTTTGACATTTCTTTCATTTTTGCACCTCCTCCTCCATCAATGCCCGTCAGTGTGCTCCAATTGAGGCTGCCGAAGTGAAAAGTCAATCCTCCGAGGATGTCCCATGCCAAGCCGCCTTAAAATGGTCGTGGATGATGCCATCGTGTTTCATGACCCAACCAGTGTTCCGTTTGAGTCTATGCTTATGGGTTTTCCTTCTTCGCGCGTTAGCCCGTAGATGAAATTTTTTGTGTTGCATCACCCTCTTTGACGTTTGCATATGAGACATTGCTTCTTTCACGCACGCTCAAGGAGTGTCCACACACACACTACTAGGGAAAAGCTTATACATAGAGTCTTATCAGCAGCGCTTGTTAAAATAAGGCGCTACTGTTATCTAACAGTAGCGCGGGGTAGACAAGCCCGCTACTGCTATATATATAGTAGTAGCGCATCTCCTGCAAAAAGCGCTACTATTATAACTGCTACACTATTGCCTCCAAGCTTAGTATAGTAGTAGCGCCCGTCCACAGACCTCACTACTGCTAATGATGTAGTAGCACCGCGTTTTAAGGCGACAGCGCTGCAACTAAGAAAAGGAAAATAAAAGAAAAATTAAAGAAAAAGAAAAAAATGAAAGCAATAGCAGTAGCGCATGTTTGCGAAAGCGCTATAGCTACTTATATATAGCAGTAGCGCGTTTGCCAAACAACGCTATAGCTAAGTAGCTATACCGCATGTTTTGAAAACGCGCTACCATTAAGTTTGACTTGCCCCTGCGCGGGCGTCCCTCCTTCCCCCAATTCCCTAGATCTTCTCGCATCGTCTCCTACCTCTCCCTCGCCACCCAGCCTCCGTGGCTGTCACCGAAGCCGCCACTGGAACCGCACGTCATTGCCGCCACCGGAGCCGCGCGCCCTCGACGCCCCCGGAGCCACCCTCGTCCGCTCCTCGCCGCCCTGCCTCCTTCGCCATCGTCGGAGCCGCCGTAGACGCCACCAGAGCCACCCTCGACGCCCTCCCAACCACCGTCTCCCCCGAGCACCTCCCTGCCAACGTCTCCCCCGAGCACCCTCTCTGTAAGCCCCACCCCTCCTCTCTAGGTTAATTTACTTAGATGAATTTAGTTATGAACCCTAGGAATTAGCTAGGTTAAGTAGGTTAACTAGCTAGGTTAACTAACTAAGTTAACTAGGTAGGTTAATTTGGTTCATTAGGTTAACTAGCTAGGTTAGAGCAAAAGTTTAGTTTAGAGCAAAAATTTAGTTAGGGCAGTAGGGTTTAGAGCAAAAATTTAGTTAGGGTAGTAGGGTTTAGTTAGGGTTTTTGTTTTCATAGATGTTTTTTAAGATAAAATGAAGAAAATGTTGCAGTAGTGCTGCTAGTACTATATATAGTGGTACTAGTAGATGTTAATTAGATTAGGGCAGTAGTGGTACTAGTAGATGGTAATTAGATGTTTTTTAGTTAGGGCAGTAGGGTTTTACTAGGTTAATTAGGTTAGTAGTGCTGCTAGTAGTAGTGGTACACTAGGTTAATTAGGTGAAGTTAAATGAATGAAATTAGTACTTAACTGACTTTTTTCATTTCATCGTCATAGAGCATTAAAGTTAACTGAATTTTGTTCTATTAGTAGTTAACTGAATTTTCTTCTACACTTTGTTTTGAGTTAGCTTGTGAAATTTCGACATGTATATTTGGACATGTGGTTGCTCGTGTATATTTGGACATGTGTTGCGGTGTCGAAGATGGATATTTGAACATTGTTTGCAGGAATGATTTCGAGTGGCCTATGTTTTGCCGGAACGTTGATTCATTCCCGTTCCGGCAAATGTCAGGCGCTCGATTTGTCCACTTTGTAGCAAAGGTCATGTCGAAATTTTCCGTGAATTTCGTCATGTGCTACAAACTAGGACATGTCAAGTCCCGGGATTTGCCGCAGTGGGAATGAATCAACATTCCTGCAAAACATAGGCCTTTTTATGTCATTATTCATTTTATTAGGTCTAGAATTTATTGACTAGATTTAATCATAGGAAACATGCATGGCTAGCAACAATGAAGGACAGGGTTCTGGTGATTGCAACGTCTACGAGGCGGCAGACAACTATTTGAACTATCTTGAGGAGCAACAATTGTTGCAGTGCCCCTCCTGTCACATCCGAGACTAAGACAGACATCGAGACCGGCACCGTGACCGGCACTGAGACCGGCAGCGGCACCGAGACTGGCACCGAGACTGGTGAATTAGCCGGTATAGAACCGAAACCGAAGAGGATAAGGTGCCCAAACCAGCTCAATACTACTAGACTGGTGGTCACGGAGGTGGACCCCGGCAATTTTGAGCCAAAAGAGCCTGCGGAAGCGCGCATGTGCTACGTCAATCAAGTAGGCTGCATCCTATGGGGAACCGCCACCATCAACGATGAGAAATTAAAGAAGATACCAAATATGGAGCAGTCCCTCCTAGCGAAGTTGCACCAGGGACTCTTGTTCCTAGACCGGGATGAAATCAAATATACTTTACCGTGGCAAGACCCGACAATGAAGAAGATAAACAGACGCGCCATGGGCAAGTTTAGCGGCATGTTGTTCGCCTGGAAAGTAAGGGTGAAACATCGGATCATCGTCAAAGAGGAACCCTACTCCGATATTGTAAAGGATAATCCGACAATTATGAAAGTGCAGTTTGAAATATTCAAAAAGGCTTGCGTTGCCGAAGCTGCCAAAGAAAAGTCGGAGTACATGAAGGGGCTTCAAGAGAGGACCATGGGGTGCCACCACCTCGGAAGCCGTGGTTACGTCGGGAAGAGACCCATATGGGCCAAGGAGGACGCGAAATGCGAAATTCTGGGGATCCCAGACCCCTTAGCGGAGTTCACCGTCCCGCAGGAGCATGACGTCATCAAGGCCCGGTACGGTTGGGACCCAGTCAACAAGGTTTTTGATACGGAAGCGATCACGAAGGAGTTCATGAGACTGCTGGTAATTATTAATTTACCCCGTAATTTTAGTTTCTGATCAATTTGACTGCACGTTTAGTCACATTTGTAAACGATCCACGTTCCTTTTGCCGAAAGAGCAACACAGGATTGCGGCCGGAAGTGACTCGCCGTCTGAGGCGTTGGCGAGGCCCAAGTGGGACACCCCATTCAACGGGCCTTGAACATATTGAAAGGACCCCCGGTGGACACTTGGCCGTCGTATGGACGCGTGCACGGCGTCGGAGACGGCGCCACGTGGAAGAAGTACTACCGTGAGAGCGCCGAGGAGAGAAAGCAAGGACAGAGGTTAAACAAAGAAAACATCGACAAGAAGGTTGAGATTGCGGTTGATAAGAAAGCAGCTGAGACCAAAGAAGAGACAGTCAAAGAAGCGGTAGCTGCCGCAAGACAGGAAATGGCAACTTCATATAGTGTCTTTATTCCGGCTATCGCCAGTTAGACCAAGAAAAATCTAGATAAAGAGGCAACGGACTTTCCCCTTTCGAACTTCTTGGGGAGCAGCTCGTTTAGCGTTGGAGCAGCACCTACTCACGCAACTGCACATACTCCCGCACCTGCTCATAGAAGCCCATCCTCCGTCTCTGGCGTGCTTGGTGGGGCTTCGTCTTTGGCTGAGCTCGACGCCCTCACGGTACCTGTCACACCGGCCCTCTTCAATATATGTATAATCTATCATTTCTGTTGCCTTTCGGATGTCTCACATCGCAGACATGTCTTTGTAGGCCGATGTAACCCCGTGCACCATATTGTACACCATCAGCGGCTAGAAGGTGGACGTGGGAAAGGCGACAATAGTGAAGCCGAAGGAACAATTGTTCCACAGTCGGCCGACCCCCGGACGTCTTCAAGGTTTCCGTGGCCAGTGTCAAACCGAGCCACGAGAATTTGGCTCCTCCGGTAGCACTAGGGGGAGATGACAATGAGACCCCGCGGTGGCTTGGCGATTGCAAGAGTTGGGCCCTGTTGTGGACGAAGAGTCTGCTTTGTCTGGAGGCGGCCGGGAGCACACCCATGACTAAGCAACCTCAACCTTGGGTTGAAGACCGTATACCTATCATAGGTGCGGCGAAATACCATATCCCCGGTGATCCGATCCTACCTAAGGCAGCGGTAGAGGCCATATACGATGATATGAGGAGACGTCATGACGATGTGCCGCGGAGAGAGAAAAGCCTGATCGCATCGAAAAATCCAAGATACCCGCTCTACATGGTCAACATGCCGCAGCAAAGGTTGTACGTCGACACATTCCTCACGGAAAAGTTCTTCCTTCGATGCGATTACATCTTCGACATGTTTCACTTGAAAAAGCTGGATTTTACGTTTGTTCGCCTTTTTGCATTGTACATGAACTACATCATCAGGATTGAGCACATACCTTATATCTGTGTTGCTGACCCGTACTTCATGCACGAGGGCTTCTTGGCAGTCCGCCAAGAGCACCGTGAATATGTGAGGAACTACATCGCTGATTTCATGGTCGCCAATAAGGACAAGGAGATGATTCTCCTCCCATGTAAGTCATCCGCGGATATCGTTCCTTTGATTTTAATCATTCATTTGCACGCGTGGAGGCTAATTTGAGGTCTACTTATTTTGCGCAGCGACGGGCGTGCCGTCCTCACCATCCTTTACCCCCGATTTTCCCACGCTCTTTACTTGGACTCGTCGAAGAACATGAAGAAAAAGGATTATACTCACATCAAGTATGTTCTCGACAGTGCTATCTTAAGCTATGGCCACCGGGATGGAGAGATCACAGTCAAGACGACAAGGAACCGCGAGCCCTGCTTCGGCCATAAGACTGACTTCTGCTACATCCAGCAACCGAGAGGTACTCTCAGTGATGGATTCTATGTCCTCCACCACATGCTGGAGTACAGATGGGATCACCAGAACCTTCGCATGTCACCTAGATCCGGCGATGCTGATATTCTGCAATGGGCAAAGAATCTAGGAAATATCCCGGATCATCAACTCCGAGCTGAGTTCTATCACATCCAGCATGAACATGCTCAAATCATCATGAAGGAGGTCCTCGAAAAACATGGATGTTCTACGAAGAAGGGAAAATGTCATGGGAAGACGTCCGAACACGCGTAGCAGCTCAGCGTCTCGACCTGAAGCCTTTCACTTCGCTCGGGGACTTCCTAATTTGGATGGTTGTGGAGTGATGTCTAGGGGGCCCACAAGACAGGGGGGACGCCCGAGGGGTAGGGCGCACCCCCACCCTTATGGATAGGGTGTGGGTCCCCTTCGGTTGATTCTTTCGCCAATATTTTTATTTATTCCAAAAATTATCTTCGTGAAGTTTCAGGTCATTCCGAGAACTTTTATTTCTGCACAAAAATAACACCATGGCAGTTCTGCTGAAAACAACGTCAGTCCGGGTTAGTTCCATTCAAATCATGCAAATTAGAGTCCAAAACAAGGGCAAAAGTGTTTGGAAAAGTAGATACGTTGGAGAAGTATCACTAGGCGTGTGGCACAAGGGGAGATTGACATCAGGGTCGGCAACAAAGCAAGAGTTGCTGCGTTGGAGGTCGGCACGATGCAGCTCCAGCTTCCTTCTGGATTTATTTTAGAATTGAATAATTGTTATTACACTCCCGCACTTACTCGGAACATTATTTCTGCCTCATGCTTGATGATTCAGGGTTATGAATTCAATTTAAAGGACAATGGTTGTTCGTTTTATTTGAATGGAATGTTCCACGACTATGCACCCATTGTTGATGGGATTTTTATACTGAATCTGGAACAGGAACCGGTCTATAACATGAATGTCAAGAGGCATAAGCCTAATGAGATAAATCTGACATACTTCTGGCATTGTCGATTCGACACATTAGTGTGAAACGCATGAAGAAGCTCCATGATGATGGGCTCCTAACTTCGCCCGACTTTGGGTCGTTCGAGACATGCGAATCATGCTTGCTCGGTAAGATGACTAAGTCTCCTTTTGGAAAGTGTTGTGAGAGGGCGTCCGAGTTGTTGGAGCTTATACACTGTGATGTGTGTGGTCCAATGAGCACAACTTCCAGAGGTGGCTATCAGTACTTCGTGGCTTTTACCGACGACTTGAGTAGATATGGGTATATCTATTTGATGAGGTACAAGTCAGAAACTTTTGAAAAGTTAAAAGAGTTTCAGAACAAGGTTGAGAATCAGCTCGACAAGACTATAAAGCTTCTACAATCTGATCATGGAGGTGAGTACATGAGCCAGAAGTTTGATGATCATCTGAAAGCCGAGGTATAGTACCTCAGCTCACACCTCTGGGTACGCCACAGAGAAACAACATGTCAGAACGAAGGAATAGGACCTTGTTGGACATGGTCCATTCAATGATGAGCAAATCGGATTTACCCTTGTCATTCTGGGGATACACTCTAGAGACTGCAGTTTTCACACTTAACAAGGTACCATCAAAATCCATAGACAAGACACCACATGAGATGTGGACCGGGAAGAGTCCCAATTTGTCTTTTCTAAAGATTTGGGGTTGCAAAGCATTTGTCAAGCGACTTATGTCAGACAAGCTTACACCCAGGTCGGATAAATGCATATTTGTGGGATATCCGAGGGAAACCTTGGGATATAGCTTCTACAACCGGGAAGAGAGCAAAGTGTTTGTTGCTCGGAACGGGGTTTTCCTTGAGAAAGAATTTCTCAGTCGAGAGGCCAATGGGAGGACGGTCCAACACGAAGAAATTCGAGGACCACTCTGGGATGACTCGGCTGGTGATGAGATCATACCGGAGTCAGTTAGGGAACCCTTAGTGGAAGCGGCACCGGAACCACGGAGGTCGGAGAGATTGCACAGAGTGCGTGATGTATTGTTGCTAGAAAGCGATGAGCCGACCACGTATGCGGATGCGATGGTGAGCCCACATTCCGAGGCATGGCTGGAGGCCATGAGATCCTTGTTAAAGTCCATGGATGAGAATCAAGTTTGGGACTTGGTTGATCCGCCGCCTGGCGTAAAGGTGAATGTGCAACTATCCCTAGGTGGTTTTGGTAATTCATAACAACATATAGCTCATTGAGCTAATGCTATTCCAAGACAAATATTTCAGGAAAGCTCAATGAATGGCATGGCATGGATGATGAAAGCGGATCCCTCAAAATATCAAGGACAAAGGATTGACTCAAGCTCAAAAGCTCAAGACTCTACATTTTACATTTTAGTGATCCAAGATCACATTGAGTCTATAGGAAAAGCCAATACTATCAAGGAGGGATGAGGCGTTGCTTAATGAGCCTCTTGCTTCATGTGCTTTGTGATATGCTCCAAAACCCTCAGCTACTTTCCCACATCCACAAATGACCTAACCCCAAAGCCAAAATCGGTCACACCGATTCTTTCTACCAGGCGCATTTGTCAAGCGACTTATGTCAGACAAGCTTACACCCAAGTTGGATAAATGCATATTTGTGGGATATCCGAGGGAAACCTTGGGATATAGCTTCTACAACCGGGAAGAGAGCAAAGTGTTTGTTGCTCGGAACGGGTTTTCCTTGAGAAAGAATTTCTCGGTCGAGAGGCCAATGGGAGAACGGTCCGACACGAAGAAATTCAAGGACCACTCTGGGATGACTCGGCTGATGACGAGATCATACCGGAGTCAGTTAGGGAACCCTTAGTGGAAGCGGCACCGGAACCACGGAGGTCGGAGAGATTGCACAGAGTGCGTGATGTATTGTTACTAGAAAGCGATGAGCCGACCACGTATGCAGATGTGATGGTGTGCCCAGATTCCGAGGCATGGCTGGAGGCCATGAGATCCTTGTTAAAGTCCATGGATGAGAATCAAGTTTGGGACTTGGTTGATCCGCCGCCTGGCGTAAAGGTGAAAGTGCAACTATCCCTAGGTGGTTTTGGTAATTCATAACAACATATAGCTCATTGAGCTAATGCTATTCCAAGACAAATACTTCAGGAAAGCTCAATGAATGGCATGGCATGGATGATGAAAGTGGATCCCTCAAAATATCAAGGACAAAGGATTGGCTCAAGCTCAAAAGCTCAAGACTCTACATTTTACATTTTAGTGATCCAAGATCACATTGAGTCTATAGGAAAAGCCAATACTATCAATGAGGGATGAGGCGTTGCTTAATGAGCCTCTTGCTTCAAGTGCTTAGTGATATGCTCCAAAAACCCTCAACTACTTTCTCACATCCACATATGACCTAAACCCAAAGTCAAAATCGGTCCCACCGATTCTTTCTATCCGGCGCCACCGAGTTCAAATGTCATAGCCACTGCCAAAAACCCTAGGCAAATCGGTCTCACCGATAGGGATCTCGGTCTCACAGAGATGGGATTGTAATCTCTCTGTTTCCCTTCGTAACGTTTCGGTCTAACCGAAGTGAGCGATTGGTCCCACCGAGATTGCAATGTAGACTCTGTGTTTCCCTTTCGTAACATTTCGGTCTCACCGAAAAGAGCGAATCGGTCCCACCGAGTTTACTTGACCAACTCTCTGGTTAGGTAATTACCAAAATCGGTCTCACCAAGTTTGTGTAATCGATCTCAGCGAGATTACGTTATGCCCTTACCCTAACCATATCGGTCTTACCGAGTTGCATGTCGGTCCCACCGAAAATCCTAACGGTCACTAGATTTGCTAAATCGGTCCGACCGAGTTTGTTGATTCGGTCCCACCGAGGTTGGATTATTGTGTGTAACGGTTAGATTTTGTGTGGAGGCTATATATACCCCTCCACCTGCTCTTCATTCATGGAGAGAGCCATCAGAACAAACCTACACTTCCAACTTACCAGTTCTGAGAGAGAACCACCTACTCATGTGTCGAGGCCAAGATATTCCATTCCTACCATATGAATCTTGATCTCTAGCCTTCCCCAAGTTGCTTTCCACTCAAATCTTCTTTCCACCAGATCTAAATCCTATGAGAGAGAGTTGAGTGTTGGGGAGACTATCATTTGAATCACAAGAGCAAGGAGTTCATCATCAACGCACCATTTGTTACTTCTTGGAGAGTGGTGTCTCCTAGATTGGCTAGGTGTCACTTGGGAGCCTCCGACAAGATTGTGGAGTTGAACCAAGGAGTTTGTAAGGGCAAGGAGATCGCCTACTTCGTGAAGATCTACTGCTAGGGAGGCAAGTCCTTCGTGGGCGACAGCCATGATGGGATAGACAAGGTTGCTTCTTCGTGGACCCTTCGTGGGTGGAGCCCTCCGTGGACTCGCGCAACTGTTACCCTTCGTGGGTTGAAGTCTCCATAAACGTGGATGTACGATAGCACCACCTATCGGAACCACGACAAAAACATCCGTGTCTCCAATTGCGTTTGAATCCTCCAAATCCTTCCCTTTACATTCTTGCAAGTTGCATGCTTTAAATTCCGCTGCTCATATACTCTTCGCATGCTTGCTTGAATTGCGTGAAGATTGCTTGACTTGTCCAAAGATAGCTAAAATCTACCAAAGTCTAAAATTGGGAAAAGGTTAAGTTTTTAATTGGTCAAGTAGTCTAATCACCCCCCTCTAGACATACTTGAAGGTCCTACAAGTGGTATCAGAGCTTTGGTCTCCATTTGCTTTGATTTCCATAGCTTTTGGTGGTCATAGCCTTGGTTTCACAACCTAGGAGAGTATGGCATCTAGCGAGGGAAATTATCACCGTAGAGGTCCTTACTTTGATGGCACTAATTTTGCTAGTTGGAAGCATAAGATGAAAATGCATATTCTCGGACATAACCCCGCCGTTTGGGCTATTGTGTGTATTGGCTTGCAAGGTGAATTCTTTGATGGGAGAGAGCCGAATCATGAAGCTAGTGCGGATGAATTGAAGATGCTGCAATACAACACTCAAGCTTGTGATATCCTCTTCAATGGCTTGTGCCTCGAAGAATTCAACAATATCAGCCGTCTTGAGAATGCAAAGGAATTTTGGGATACTTTGATTGATATGCATGAAGGTACCGACTTCGTCAAGGAATCCAAGTTGGATGTGCTCTAAAGTCAGCTTGACAAGTTCAAAATGAAGGATGGTGAAGGTATCGCTGAAATGTACTCTAGGCTTGCTCTTATCACAAATGAGATTGCCGGCTTAGGAAGTGAAGAGATGACCGACAGATTCATCATCAAGAAGATCCTAAGAGCATTGGATGGAAAGTATGATACCGTGTGCACATTGATCCAAATGATGCCAAATTACATAGATCTCAAGCCAATGAAAGTCATTTGAAGAATTGTTGCTCATGAGATGTCACTCAAGGATAAGGAGGAACTTCACAACAAGTCAAGTGGTGCTTACAAAGCCTCATGTGAAGTCCCCACATCATCAAGTGAGAAACAAACCTTCAATGAAGAATTGAGCTTAATGGTGAAGAACTTCAACAAATTCTACAAGAGTAGAAGCAAGGAAAGAAGCTCTAAGTCAAGGTCCTACAATGACAAAAGATATTCTAGTCGAGAGCGCAATTGCTACAATTGTGGGAGATCCGGACACTATTCCAATGAGTGTACGGCACCCTACAAAAGAAGAGAAGATTCTCCAAAAAGAAGAAGTAGAAGAGAAGAATCACCACCAAGAGAGAGAAGGAGTAGAGATGATCATTATGAACGAAGACCCTCAAGGAGAAGTTCGGAATGGAAGGACAAGTCATCAAAGAGCTACACAAAACGAAGACATCAAGCTCCTGTTGGTGAATGGGTATCCGGCTCCGACTCTGACAATCACTCCGAGAGAAGCTATCACTCCGACTCCGAATATACTCAAGATGAAGGTGTTGCCGGTCTAGCACTTGTGTCAACCAATTCCTACGACATATTTGATTCACCAAATGAAGGAATCGGAAGATGCTTCATGGCCAAAGGTCCTAAGGTAACACACCCCGAGTATGTTGATTTTAATAGTGATGAAGATGACTTGTTAGGTGATGATGATTTACTTGTTGACAACTCTAGTAATGAATACTATGATGAAACATCAATTAATCATGCTAATCAAGATAAAATGAATGACAATGATAAGGAGAAGATTGAGCTGCTAACTAAAGAACTAAACACTCTTAAGTTAGCTCATGAAACTATCTTCGAAGATCATCGAGAACTTTTAAGGGCTCATGAGAAGTTACACTTTGAAAAGCTCAATCTTGAGCAAGAGCATGAGTTCTTAAAGGCAATCAATGATGATCTCCGTAAGAAAAGTTCTTCTTACATTGCCAAGCGTTTACTCTTATCTACTTACATGCCTCAAGTCAAGTCTAGTAACAAGAACAAGAAAGATTCTTCCTCTAGTAGTAACAATAATAATGCTAAATCCAATATTGTTGCTTCTAGTAGTTCTCTTGATTCCACTAATGATTCTCTTAGCCAAGTTACACTTGAGCAAGAAAATAGCTTATTGAAGGGAATTATAGAGAAAGGTGTATACAAGAGCCTTGTCGGGAGTAAGCAACTCGAGGAAATTGTACACAAGCAAGGAAGGCACCGGAAGAATCAAGGTGTTGGTTTTGAACAAAAGTTCAATGCCAATGGAGTTGAGTGGGAAGAAGATCAATACCCTAAGCTGAAGTTTGTTCCTCAACAAGAGAAGTATGATCCTACTTCCTTCAAGGGAACACAAGCACAAGATGATCTTCCACCACAAGACCACAAGAACAAAGGCAAGGACAAGCTTCAAGAGGAGATTGATGCATTTGAAGAAGCACCCAAGGCCTTGGTCAAGTGGGTTCCCAAGACTACGTCAAGTTCTACTTCATCAAGTACAACTACGGCTCCAAGGACTCCCATTAAGATGATGTGGATCC
Source organism: Triticum dicoccoides (assembly GCF_002162155.2). Classification (NCBI taxonomy): domain Eukaryota; kingdom Viridiplantae; phylum Streptophyta; class Magnoliopsida; order Poales; family Poaceae; genus Triticum; species Triticum dicoccoides. Next base: position 288,975,320 of record NC_041389.1, read on the forward strand.
CGAAGAAGAAGAACTAGAGAGTTCTTGAGGGTGACTCCGCCAACATTCTTCACTCATATCATTATGGCAAGGACAAGTGCAATCAACTTCCATATCTTGCACTAGTTCAAGGAGTCACAAACCCTCATGTTGGTAAGGCAAGGGACAAGGTAACCTAATGTTTTCATGGAGATCATCTTGTGTGTGCATCACTCTATGTCTATGGATATTCTTGTTTGTTCCTTGTGGGACTAACCCATGTAGGTATTGAAAGTGCAACTCACTCCAAAGGATTGCTCCAAATGATCTACATCAACGTTGAGCATCCACATCTTCAACACCTACATGAAGTCATCATCGACAAAACCCAAGGTTAGTTCATCCCTCTAAGGGGGGATCTCACATCTAGGGGGAGCTTAACTCTAAGAATTGAGTCAAAGCAACTCTAATGATGTGAACACATCAATGCATTATGTAAAAGTGATAACCCCACTTGAGCTTAAACGATGAGTATGACGTATGATCAAATGTTCTCATTTGACTCCCAAGTCAATATACTCATATATAGATGACCTAGTCATCGCCAATTGTTTGATAGATGCTAGAATGGTTATGCATGCTTTGCCACATATTTCATTTGCCATTTTATTGTGTGAGCATGTTGGTTGCATATTTTACTCATTCGAGGACATCCACTTGTTGCTTTGATTGATTGGTTTTTTTTTGCCAAGTGGATGGACAAGAATGCCTAAGAACCTTCTCTAGCTATCTATGCTTTTCTCGTCTCAAACTCTATTCATGCTACATCACAAAATTTGATCAAGTCAGATTCGAACCACTCTGTGTGAGGAGCACTCGGAGTCCCCGATTCGTCATAGACTTAAACTTCCAAAACTTCTTTGTGCTTTTCGGTCTGACCGATTCTTACATTTTGGTCATACCGAGATCACTAAGTCGATCTAGGTTTTCAATCTCGGTGCAACCAATTTGAACTTTTCGGTCACACCGAGTTGCTGTAACTGTCAACAGTTATGCATCTCGGTGCCACCGAGTCATTCCACTCGGTCACACCGACAGTGTCGGGCTATATATTCACACGGGCAAAATTTTGGAAAACTTTCTCCAAACCTCTTCGCCCGCGCATAGCTCGCTCTGCCTTCTAGGTCTCCGGATCGTCGACTTCGTCGCCAGCCGCCTCCTGTCGCTGGTCTCCGCCACCGTCAACGGATTTCATCTCCGCCGTTGCCGCCGTAGCAAGTTCATCGCCGCACTAGGGTATGAACTCGATCACAGTGCTATCCTCGTCTGATTCTCAGCACATTGTGTTCATTATGATTCTTGCCACGATTGAAACACCTCTATCCAGTCAAAACAATCCTTAGAATAGATGCGATTTGAAAAATTTAGGATTAGGTTTCCGCCGAAACCATCTCGGACCCACCGAGTTGAAAAACTCGGTCCCACCGATTCGGCTAACGCCATTGCACCAGTAACTCTCGGTCTGACCGAGAATTGCTAATCGGTGTGACCGATTTTAGAACTTTGTGAAACCCTAGCAGTCTCGGTGCCACCGAACTGTGACTCGGTCTGACCGAGTTCACTAGTTTAGGTTCCAAAACTGCTTCGGTATCACCGAGTTTGAAAATCGGTTGATCCGAAATGCTTTCTGTGGAAAACTAAAACTAAGTTTTTGAATCATTCTTTTGCAAAAATCTCTGCATTTTGTGATGATCATCCACTCTATCTCATCTATAACTATTCACAGGGTCAGCAGTCAGTGTATTCAACATGTCAGACCAAAGTGATAGTCAGAACAAGTCAGAAGAGCAGATTCACATGAGTGAGGGCACTAGTCCCTCTAGCACTTCAGATGATGGCGGCAGAAGCACTCCTAGCAATTTGCCCAAAGCTGCCACCAGGACAAGGAAGAAAAGAACCTCAGACTCTGAGGATTGAGAAGGGGTTGGCCACCCTAACTCAAAACCAGGAGAGCCTGGAAAGAATCATGGAACAAAAATTCTATGATTTAGATGTCAAAGTAACTGAGTTTCAGTCAGTTGTGGAGCAGCTACAGGATGACATGCAGGAGAGGAAGGGCAAGACAACCACAGATGCATTTGCCAGAGTGCCTCGAGCTCAGAGATCAGCTGCAGTGCCAGTGACAGACACCAGAGCCACTTCATTTGCACCAGCTACAGCTCCTACAGCTCCAGTGCAACTAGCTCCAGCACCAACTCCTTCAGCTCCATCCACATCAACTGAAGCCTTCGTCCAAGGAGCCATCTCTACACCACCAACTGAAGACCAAGCCTGAGAGACGATATAGTACTATGCATTTTCTAGGAACTTTTTGGTAACTTGTTGCCAAAGGGAGAGAAAAATGTATAGATCATAGGATTCGAGAGAGAGAGAGTTTGCTTTTGTTCTCTCTTGTCTTCTTGGTTGAACTTTGTTTTGCTTTTGCTTGCTTAAGATACTATGCTATTATCTGTGAGACATTGATGATCATGTGTTTGATCATAAGCTACACTTATGCTTGTTAGATGATGTTATTTTACCTATCCTTATATGATCATTCACTTTGCTTGGTGATAAGTGCATGTATTCAATCTTTATTATTTTGAGCGCTCCACCAAGATGTATGTGACATGGAAGAGTAACCCATGAGCCTAATTCCTTGTGCATTTGCAGTCCAAAGCAAATCTTAAACTATGCACAAATTTAGGGGGAGCTCTTGCTTATCACATACTTCTCAAAAGCGACGATGTTTTTCAATCTTATTATCATTTGTCGAAGCTTTGATCTATATGTTGTCATCAATTATCAAAAAGGGGGAGATTGAAAGTGCAACTATCCCTAGGTGGTTTTGGTAATTCATAACAACATATAGCTCATTGAGCTAATGCTATTCCAAGACTATTATTTCAGGAAAGCTCAATGAATGGCATGGCATGGATGATGAAAGTGGATCCATCAAAATATCAAGGACAAAGGATTGACTCAAGCTCAAAAGCTCAAGACTCTACATTTTACATTTTAGTGATCCAAGATCACATTGAGTCTATAGGAAAAGCCAATACTATCAAGGAGGGATGAGGCGTTGCTTAATGAGCCTCTTGCTTCTTGTGCTTTGTGATATGCTCCAAAACCCTCAGCTACTTTCCCACATCCACAAATGACCTAACCCCAAAGCCAAAATCGGTCACACCGATTCTTTCTACCAGGCGCATTTGTCAAGCGACTTATGTCAGACAAGCTTACACCCAAGTTGGATAAATGCATATTTGTGGGATATCCGAGGGAAACCTTGGGATATAGCTTCTACAACCAGGAAGAGAGCAAAGTATTTGTTGCTCGGAACGGGTTTTCCTTGAGAAAGAATTTCTCGGTCGAGAGGCCAATGGGAGGACGGTCCGACACGAAGAAATTCAAGGACCACTCTGGGATGACTCGGCTGGTGACGAGATCATACCGGAGTCAGTTAGGGAACCCTTAGTGGAAGCGGCACCGGAACCACGGAGGTCGGAGAGATTGCACAGAGTGCGTGATGTATTGTTGCTAGAAAGCGATGAGCCGACCACGTATGCGGATGTGATGGTGTGCCCAGATTCCGAGGCATGGCTGGAGGCCATGAGATCCTTGTTAAAGTCCATGGATGAGAATCAAGTTTGGGACTTGGTTGATCCGCCGCCTGGCGTAAAGGTGAATGTGCAACTATCCCTAGGTGGTTTTGGTAATTCATAACAACATATAGCTCATTGAGCTAATGCTATTCCAAGACAAATACTTCAGGAAAGCTCAATGAATGGCATGGCATGGATGATGAAAGTGGATCCCTCAAAATATCAAGGACAAAGGATTGGCTCAAGCTCAAAAGCTCAAGACTCTACATTTTACATTTTAGTGATCCAAGATCACATTGAGTCTATAGGAAAAGCCAATACTATCAAGGAGGGATGAGGCATTGCTTAATGAGCCTCCTGCTTCAAGTGCCTAGTGATATGCTCCAAAAACCCTCAACTACTTTCTCACATCCACATATGACCTAAACCCAAAGTCAAAATCGGTCCCACTGATTCTTTCTATCCGGCGCCACCGAGTTCAAATGTCATAGCCACTGCCCCAAACCCTAGGCAAATCGGTCTCACTGATAGGGATCTCGGTTTCACCAAGATGGGATTGTAATCTATCTATTTCCCTTCGTAACGTTTCGGTCTAACCGAAGTGAGCGATCGGTCCCACCGAGATTGCAATGTAAACTCTCTGTTTCCCTTTCGTAACATTTCGGTCTCACCGAAAAGAGCGAATCGGTCCCACCGAGTTTACCTGACCAACTCTCTGGTTAGCTAATTACCAAAATCGGTCTCACCGAGTTTGTATAATCGGTCTCACCGAGATTATGTTATGCCCTAACCCTAACCATATCGGTCTTACCGAGTTGCATGTCGGTCCCACCAAAAATCCTAACGGTCACTAGATTTGCTAAATCGGTCCGACCGAGTTTGTTGATTCGGTCCCACCGAGGTTGGTATATTGTGTGTAACGGTTAGATTTTGTGTGGAGGCTATATATACCCCTCCACCTCCTCTTCATTCGTGGAGAGAGCCACCAGAACAAACCTACACTTTCAACTTACCAGTTCTGAGAGAGAACCACCTACTCATGTGTTGAGGCCAATATATTCCATTCCTACCATATGAATCTTGATCTCTAGCCTTCCCCAAGTTGCTTTCCACTCAAATCTTCTTTCCACCAGATCCAAATCCTATGAGAGAGAGTTGAGTGTTGGGGAGACTATCATTTGAAGCACAAGAGCAAGGAGTTCATCATCAACGCACCATTTGTTACTTCTTAGAGAGTGGTGTCTCCTAGATTGGCTAGGTGTCACTTGGGAGCCTCCGATAAGATTGTGGAGTTGAACCAAGGAGTTTGTAAGGGCAAGGAGATCGCCTACTTCGTGAAGATCTACCGCTAGTGAGGTAAGTCCTTCGTGGGCGAAGGCCATGGTGGGATAGACAAGGTTGCTTCTTCGTGGACCCTTCGTGGTGGAGCCCTCCATGGACTCGCGCAACTGTTACCTTTCGTGGGTTGAAATCTCCATCAACGTGGATGTACGATAGCACCACCTACCGAAACCACGACAAAAACATCCGTGTCTCCAATTGCGTTTGAATCCTCCAAACCCTTCCCTTTACATTCTTGCAAGTTGCATGCTTTAAATTCCGCTGCTCATATACTCTTTGCATGCTTGCTTGAATTGCGTGAAGATTGCTTGACTTGTCCAAAGATAGCTAAAATCTGCCAAAGTCTAAAATTGGGAGAAGGTTAAGTTTTTAATTGGTCAAGTAGTCTAATCACCCCCCCTCTAGACATACTTCAAGGTCCTCCAAAAGGCCATTCGCTGGAAATCGGTCTTTAAGAAGAAAAACCGATGTGGATGGAAATCTTTAGATCCACAAAGCTCGGCTTGTCGCTAAAGGTTATGGACAACTTCAAGGAAGTGACTATGATGAGACTTACTCACTGATAGTGATGCTGAAGTCAGCGAGGATCGTACTAGCTATAGCTACATATTTCGATTACGAGATATGGCAGATGGATGTCAAAATGGCTTTCCTTCACAAAAATTTAACCGATGATGTGTATATGATATAGCCCGAGGTTTTTGTCAATTCGACTAGCGCTAGTAAGGTATCCAAGCTCAAGTGATCCATTTATGGGTTGAGGCAAGCATCTCGGAGCTGGAATATTCGTTTTGATGAGGTCGTCACTAGTCTCGGTTTCATCAAAAGCGAAGAGGACGCTTTCTTATACAAGAAGTTAAGTAGGAGCTCGATAGTGTTTTTGATCTTTTATGTGGATGACATACTACTAATCGGAAATGATGTTTCGATGTTGAACTAGGTCAAGGAGTCATTGAATGGCAAGTTTTCGATGAAGGACCTTGGTGAAGCAGTTTACATATTGCGCATTAAGATCTACAGAGATAGATCGAGGAGGCTTCTCGGCTTAAGCCAGAGCACATACATAGATAATGTTTTGAATCGGTTCAACATGAGTGAGGAAAAGAAAGGGTTCTTGCCCCTCTCACATGGTATAAGGCTAAGCGAGACTCAAAGTCCTTCGACATCTGATGAGTGAAGCAGGGTGAGTAGGATTTCATGTGCCTTAGCAATCGGATCCATCATGTATGCCATGATATGTACAAGGCCCGATGTTGCTTTTGCAATAAGCCTAACAAGCAGATACCAGGCCAACCTAGGTGGGATTCACTGGGCAGCGGTGAAGAATATTCTGAAGTACCTGAAAATGACTAAGGAAATGTTTCTAGTTTATGGAGGTGAGGAAGAGCTCATTTTAAAGGGTTACGCAGATGCTAGTTTTCAAACTGACAGAGATGATTGTCGATCACAGTCCGAATTCGTGTAGGTCATGAACGGAGGAGTAGTGAGCTAGACGAGTTCCAAGCAAGATATGGTGGTTGATTCTACCACAGAAGCCGAGTACATCGCGGCTTGTGAAGCTGCAAAGTAGGGTGTTTGGATCCGGAACTTTCTGGATGATCTTGGTATTTTCCCAGCCTCGGTAACCATTGGACCTTTATTGTGATAATTCTAGTGTATCGTACAAGCCAAGGAGCCGAGGAATCACCACAAGACCAGACACATAGATCGGAAATATCACCTGATATGGAAGATCGTAAAGAGTGGTGATGTGGAGTTATGCAAAGTTCACAAGGATGCAAATGTTGCGGATCCGTTGACTAAGCCGCTTCTACAACCCAAGCATGAGGGGCACGTTAGAGCTATGGGCATACGATGTCTATTTGATTGACTCTAGTGCAAGTGGGAGACTGTTGGAGATATGCCCTAGAAGCAATCATGTATGATGATGTTTCCTATGTGTTTATGAATAAAGATAGTCCTTGGACATTATCAATGATGTGTATCACCAAGTACATGACTTGTTTGTGGGACTATGCATTGTATGATGACTGTCCTAAAAGGTCCCTAGTCGAAACGGCTGTGTCGACGCCCAGCCGACTAGACAAGAATATGACACGGTCGATGGCTTGGTCTCACTAGCCAGGGAGCATTGGATACTAACCGAATAATATGAACTCGGAAGGATCTGGTCGGATTTGACATAGTCAAATCTAAGTCGAGATAAGGTCTGAGTCAGACAGACCCGACTATGAGACGCAACGATATGTCATCTGTTAGTCTCTAGTACAACATACGTCTATGTACTAAGACCTGAGCTGGCGCATTTACTCGATGACTGAAAGTGCAACTAATCCCTGGGTGGTTTTGGTAATTCTTAACAACATATAGCTCATTGAACTAATATTCTTTCAAGATGATCATTTCAGAAAGTTCAATGATTGGCATGGCATGGACTAGAGATGTGGACCCCTCAAAATGCTAAGGACACATATTGGCAAAAGCTCAAGACTCTACATTTTCATTTTACTGATCCAAGATCACATTGAGTCCATAGGAAAAGCCAATACTATTAAAAGGGGATGAGGTGTTGCTTAATGGCTTACTTGCTCAAAATACTTAGTGATATGCTCCAAAAATCCTCAACCACTTTCTCATTTCCACATATGTCCTAAACCTAAAGTCAAACTCGGCCCCACCGATTTGATCTATCTGGCGCTACCGAGTTCATTCGACATAGCTACTGCCATAAACCCTCATCACTTCGGTCTCACTGATAGGGATCTCGGTCTCACCGAGATGGGGTTGCAAACTCTATGTTTACCTTCGTAATGTTTCGGTCTAACCAAAATGAGCGATCGGTCACACCGAGTTCGCAATGCAAACTCTCTGTTTCCTTTTCGTAATGTTTAGGTCTCACCGAAATGAGCGATCGGTCCTACCCAGTTTGCCTGACCAACTCTCTGTTTGCCCATTACTGAAAGCGGTCCCACCGAGTTGATGTGATCAGTCTCATCGAGATCAAGTTATGCCCTAACCCTAGCACATCGGTCCCACCGAGTTGATGTTGTCAGTCCCACCGAAAAGCCTAACGTTCACATTTTGAACTGAATCGGTCTGACCGAGTTTCACTATTCGGTCTCACCGAGTCTGGGAATTTGTCTGTAACGGTTATATTTTGTGTGGAGGATATATATACTCCTCCACACATTCTCCATTCGTGGAGAGAGCCATCAGAACGTGCCTACACTTCCACTACTCATTTTCTGAGAGAGAACCACCTACTCATGTGTTAAGACCAAGAATCTTGATCTCTAGCCTTCCCAAGTTGCTTTCCACTCGAGTCATCTTTCCACCATAGCCAAATCTGTGAGAGAGAGTTGAGTGTTGGGGAGACTATCATTTGAATCACAAGAGCAAGGAGTTCATCATCAACGCACCATCTATTACCTTTTGGAGAGTGGTGTCTCCTAGATTGGTTAGGTGTTACTTGGGAGCCTCCGTCAAGATTGTGGAGTTGAACCAAGGATTTTGTAGGGGCGAGGAGATCGCCTACTTCGTGAAGATCTACCCAAGTGAGGCAAGTCCTTCGTGGGCGATGTCCATGGTGGGATAGACAAGGTTGCTTCTTCATGGACTCTTCGCGGGTGGAGCCCTCCATGGACTCACGCAGCCGTTAGTCTACTACGCAACTTTATTCTTGTAGACACATGTTGGGCCTCCAAGGCGCAGAGTTTTGTAGGACAGTAGCAATTTTCCCTCAAGTGGATGACCTAAGGTTTATTAATCCATGGGAGGCATAGGATGAAGATAGTATCTCTCAGGCAACCCTGCAATCAAATACAAGAAATCTCTTGTGTCCCCAACACACCCAATACAATGGCAAATTGTATATGTGCACTAGTTCGGTAAAGAGATGGTGATAAAAGTGTAGTATGGATAGTAGATATGAGTTTTTGTAATGCGAACAGTAAAAAACAGCAAGATAGTAAGTAGTAAAACGGAGCACAAACGGTATTTCAATGATGGAAAATGAGGCCTAGGGTGCATACTTTCACTAGTGCAATCTCTCAACAATACTAACATAGTTGGATCATATGATTACCCCTCAAAGTGAAATAAAGAATCACCCCCGAGTTCCTATTAGCGGAGAATAAAAGATAGAAATTGTTTGTAGGGTACGAAACCACCTCAAAGCTATTCTTTCCGATCAATCTATCCTAGAGATCGTACTAAAATAACAGCAAGCTATTCTTTCTCATTGATCTACTCAAGAGTTCGTACTATAATAACACCATATGATACATATCAACCAACTCTAATGTCACCCTAATACCCCAATGTCACCGCGAGTACCCGTGAGTTAATTATACAACATGTATCAAACAATATCAGATTCATAATACTCAATCCACACAAAGAACTACAAGGAGACCCCAAAGTTTCTATCGGAGAAAAGATAATAAAAATGTGCATCAACCCCTATGGATAGATTACCCCAAAGTCACCTCGGGAATCTGCAAGTTGAGTGCCATAACATATATCAAGGGTGGCACCCCGGCTCAGAGCGACCGGTTTACCTTGCATTGCCAACCCAGAGATCATGTCTTCTGGCAACACACAACATCTTGGTACAGAAATCACCGCTTTATTGAAACTAGAGGAAGCATAGTGTTACATTACATCAAGTAGCGAGGCCAAGCGGCATACTCGGTGCGGCTGAACAATACGTACATTATTTAGTGAACATAAAGGGGCCTCGAGTACGACATCTACACGGCAGCGGAATAACGACGTAGTGGGACTCCATAGAACAGGGACACCGATGTGGACACGGTCTAGACACGACAGCACTCCGATCCAGTTAGACTTCCTGAAATCTGGCATAACACGCCTGGTCAGTACATTGAATGTACTTGCAAGCTCACAACAAGCAGAACCATAATGGAAAATAACATCATGACATTTAAACAAGTTCAATGCAAGTATCAACATGCTACTCATGCAGTGACCAAAATTGTGCATCGAGTCACTTGGACTCTCTTACCAACAGGTTACCTCGCAACCGAACAGTGATCACGACGGACCACGAACGGAACCACACTTGGTTCAATAGGTTACCTCATAACCCCACAGTGATCACTCCCGGATCACAAGTAATACCACAACAGCTAGTCTCACTAACATCATCATAACTCAACCAGTGCGATGCAAATAACTTAGTGTGCAAGATTATTTATGAAAGTTGATCCATGGTGTGACTTACTTACGAACTGGGCCCTTATCCGTGGGCGCGGCTATCGATAGATTAATACACTCTACTGAGGTAGCACACTTTATGCACACCACGGAACCCATGGCCTCGCACTCCCTTTCGGGTGGACCAATGACATTCCGACAGAACCCTCCCATTGCCATGACACTCTTATAGCCACTCCAACCAACTCCCCTCTAGGATCAGTCCTGGGTGACCGAGCCTACCAAAGGCAAAACTACCACCGTCGTGGCAAATAAACAGTCCCAAACGGGGACACAGTACCATAACAACAACAGGTCCACAAGGTTATGCCTGCTTACCGGGCCAGGGTAACGCACAGCCATAACCTTCCCTAGTTGGAGGCACCTATAAGAGGCATGACAACGGGACGACTACGGCCTCCCATACTAAGGCAAATGTGGTTGCACTTGGCAGCCCGATTCAGTGGCACCATAACCCGACCAACTTTAAGTTCAAGTTCAATTATTATTAGGTCTAACTTGAAAATAAAAGAAATGCTCGAGTCACAATATGCCATGCTTATGCAACCATGTATCATGCATCATATATCACTTAACAATAACAGATCAACCTTATTCAAAGTTCTACCTGCACCAACTCAACTTGCAACATTTTTGGTCCTTTCTTGCTGGTTATTTCTACTCATTACTTTAGTTTATTTATCAAATAAAACTCATTTTTCATATAGCAAAAAATAATACTCATGCTCATAATACCATAGCCATGACAAAATTTACTTAGATCAACTACTCAAGCTATAACTCACTAGTTCAAGCATTCACTTCTGTTAACTAAGCATTTTGATCATGACAAACTAAATAACACAAGCATCATTTATTTTTAATACTATATGCAATGAATATCATATAAATTCAAGTAGAAAATCATGGATATTGCAAAGACACCATGATCATGTTGTTGTGGCTTGCCTTAGTGCAGAGGAGCTTCACACTCCTCCTGGATGCCTTCAAGACAAGCTTCACCTTCTGAAAATAAATCAAATGACAAAAAGAAAATATCAAGAACACTTCTGAAAATTACCAGAAGTTCTAGGCAGCAAGGAAAAATCCCATCTTGGGTGTGCTGCTAGGATTTTCCAGTAAGAACAGAATGCAAAAAGAATCAACTCATTTGGACTTGTAGAATAAAAGTTACAGCTAGTCAAAGTTCTGGTCAAATTTGAACTAAATTTGAATTAAAAAACTAGGGGGTGACGTCGAAGGCGTAAAACGCCAGGGCGCCACTACTCATACCGCTTCGGGCGCAGCCTGAGTGGTTGACAGCGGGCCCCAGCTGTCAGGAAGGAGGGGGAGAGAGATAGAAACAGAGGCAGGCGGCGCGGCGATGACGCTTTCTCCGGTGAGGAGTGCCCGACGATGAGGTCTAGAGGGATAGGATTGAAGAGGAGATCGAGGCGCACCTGCCCGTACCCGTAGCGTGGCTAGGGGTGGCCGAACGGGGTCGGAACGGAGCTCTCCAGCGGCAGTAGCGGGCGTAGCTCGTCGGAAATGGTGGTTCCGGCGACGCAGGGCCAGTCCAGCAGCTCCAACAGCACCAGCATGCACCAGTGGATCATAACGAACACGCCGGATGGGTCAGTTGAGCTCGAGTGGCTCTGGAGTGGGTGGGGGCAGAGGAGGGGGATCGCCGGCAAGCTCGAGGAGGGGATGATGGCCAGAGGCCTGCCCGTCCAGGCTGCGGCGCTCTACGGGTGTGTGGAGGTGTGATGAGTGTGTGTGTGTGAGGAGAGGAACGAGCTCAGGAGAGCTCCATTTATAGCCAAGGCAGAGGCGGGGATCGAGAGCTCGTCGGAGTTCTCTGGAGCCTCGCCCAGCGACGAATGGCGTCAGTGAGAGAGGGGGAAGACGTCGGAGGTCGCGCGGGAGCTGTAGGCGAGCTATGACGAGCACATAAGTGCGGTACGCGACGAGCACAGGGGCACATGCACACTATTGCATTAGCCGTGCCGTGCCCGTGCTCGCTGTGGCGAGCTCCGGCATCGGCGAGCGCCAGGGTGCAGTGAAGGGGGCTCAAACGAAGATGGTGGCGCGGTTTGGCACGGTTTTGCAGGGAGGGCAGCGAGCACGTGTGAAACAGAGGCGTTGGCGCAACGCAGAGCGCGTCGGACGCATGCCAGCCACCTTGGACAAACGTGGTCACCGTGTGAACTATGGCATCAGGCTGAGCTAAGCCCAAACAACATGTTTGGCAGCTAGTCCTTAGTGGTTTTAGTTGTTCTGCACGTTTGGTTGGATCACGGGTGCACTGTGGGAGTGGCTATCTTCCTGGCAAGTTTTTGGACGGAAACTTGTGAGCTTAACTGAGAAAAATCTAGTGGGAGTTAAGGGCTGTGCTTTGGGGTTTAGTGATCTCTTAGGAAGGTAATCAAGCTCAGAAAAGATCAGCCCCGAAAGATCAAGCAAAAATATACTTGTTGTGCAAAGTGATCATTCTGTCCAGAACAAAAATGATTTTCTGTAGCAAAAATATTACAAAAAGCTATGCAATATTTTTTCTTAGGAAGGTTCCCTAGGGTCCAAAGAATATTTGTGAATTTATTCAGGATTTTTGGAGCAACAAATCTAGGGGTTGCTTTGGAGCTTTCTTCTCTGAAGTGATTTTCACGGTGAGAAATGAATACTTTTCTTTTATGGAAAAACATCCATTGGGCTTTTGTTGGAGTTTTTCAGAGAAGAAAAGGTGAGTTAGAGGTGGATGGGTCACTTGGGTGAAAATCAAGGGTAGGCCCAAGTGTCCAAGTCCATTTGAATTGATTCAAAACACCAAAACCAAAGTAAAGGCAACTGAAAGTCTGGAAAAAGAGAGAAGGCAAAAACCAGGCTGTCACATCAAGTGAATCAAAATAATACCCCATTGTCACCATGGGTATTCATATGCAAGACATATATCATGTGTTCTCAGATCTGAACATTCAATCCGACAAGACAAAACTTCAAAGGGTAAAGACTCAATTCATCACAACAAGTGTAGAGAGGGGAGAAACATCATATGATCCATCTATGTTAACAAAGCCCATGATACATCAAGATCGTGACATCTCAAGATCGTGAGAGAGAGAGATTAAACACATAGCTACCGGTACAAACCCTCAACCCCGAGGGTGGACTACTCCCTCCTCATCATGGTGACCACCGGGATGATGAAGATGGCCACCGGAGATGATTCCCCCCTCCGGCAGGGTGCCGGAACGGGGTCCCAACTGGTTTCGGTGGCTGCAGAGGCTTGCGGTGGCAGAACTTCCGATCTAGGGTTATTTCTGATGGTTTCTCTATCTATAGGAATTTTTGGTGTCAGTCTCATGTCCAGATGGGCCTCGAGGTGAGCACGATACACCGGGGCACGGGCAAGGGCCCAGGCGCGCCCCGGTGGGTTGTGCCCTCCTCGTGGCTCTTCTAGCCCTCCCACGAAGCTATGGGGTCTCTCTTGTTCCAAAAAAATCGTCAAAAAGTTTCAGCTCATTTGGAGAACTTTCTTTTCTGCACAAAAAACAACACCATGGTAGTTCTGCTGAAAACAGCGTCAGTCCGGATTAGTTCCATGCAAATCATACCAAAACCATATAAAATTGTTGTAAACATGGCATGAATACTTCATAAATGATAGATATGTTGGAGACGTATCAGCATCCCCAAGCTTAATTCCTACTCGTCCTCGAGTAGGTAAATGATAAAAGAAATAATTTATGAAGTGTGAATGCTAGCAAAGTGCACAAGTTTGATCAATGACAATTTCAATCACTTTTCCTAGCATCATAACAACAATTCTTTCTTATAAAACTTATCATGACCAAGTAGCAACCAATTCACATGTTAAGGTTCAAACAATGAATTCTCTTGAAACTTAACAACCTATATTCTCAATCACCAAGCAATTGCAATTCAACTTATTCAACAGAGTCTAAGTAAGAGCTCCACATACTCAACCATCATATAGTCTTCTATGATTGCTAACACTCACCGCATACACATGAGCAAAACGTTTCAACCGGACACATAGAAAGATAGGGGCTTATCATTTTGCCTCCCAACGTATTCACCTCAGGGGTGATGTCAACAATAATAACTCATGCCACCCATATTCAACCGGACATATGTGCCTAGATCGTTCCTCACCACATGATGCTTTCCAAAAGAGAAAAATAGAAAGGAATAGAGAGAAAAACTTTGACTCTTTGCATAAAAGTATATACTGAAAAGTAAAAGATAGGCCCTTCACAGAGGGAAGCAGAGGTTGCCATGCGCTTATTTGTTTGTATGCTCAACCTCTTAGTGCAAAAGAATGTCACGTTACATTGCCCCTTATGATAGCAACCTTTATTATGTAGTTTGTCGCTTTTATTCTTTGCCATCACAAGTTCGTAAAACGCTCAATTTTCTCTTACACTAAATGATATAACACTTTTAGAAGCAATTTTTATTGCCTTATTGCACCGATGACAAATTACTTGAATGATCTTGCTCAACCCATTGGTAGGTATGGTGGACTCTCAAAACAAGATTTAGGTTTAAGGGTTTTTGGATGCACAAGTAGTATCTCTACTTGGTGCGGAATTTTTTGCTAGCAAAGATGGGGGCAAGCACCACATGTTGAAGGATCTATGACAATATAACTTCTATGTGAATATGAAAAAACATAAATCATTCCGTTGTCTTCCTTGTCCAACGTCAACAATTTTGGCATATAATATTTTGATGGGGGCTCACAATCACAAAATATTTCCAAGATATTGTATTTGCATGTGAAAGTTCTCTTCCTTATACTAATTATTCGTGAATTGCTTGTATGACTAATATTGTGATTGTCAAGCTTCAAAAGCTTTCACTTTCTAAACCCAATGTGAAGCCACTACTAGGCATGATATGAACATGTAATTTCAACTTCATGATATTCAATTCATTCAACAATTTACTCATAGAATATAAAGTGAAGCACAAGAGTAAATGACAAGCTACTCCAAAAAGAAATAAGTGAAGATCAAGTGAGTAGTTATGTAAATGGGTAGCTATTTGAGGACTCTCTCTTATTTAAAAACTTTCAGATCAAAGTAATTTATTAAAATAGCAAGCAAAAAAATGACATTCTAAGAACATGTGAAGAAGCAAAAACTCAGGCTCAACCTATACTAACCGATAATTCTTGAAGAAGAACGGTGGGATGCCTACCGAGGCATCCCCAAGTTTAGATGATTGAGAATTATTGAAATATAAATGTGGGATGCCTTGGGCATCCCCAAGCTTGAGCTTTTGTGTCTCCTTAATTCCTCTCATATCACATTTTCCCTAAATCTCAAAAACTTCATCCACACAAAACTCAACAAGAACTCGTGAGATAAGTTAGTATAAACCAATGCAAAAACCTTATAATTCTATACTGTAGCAAACCACAAAATTATTATTCAACATTGCATACTAAATGCCCCTGCACATTTAATACCCCTATCCTCAAATAGAATCATTAAACAAGCAAACATATGCAAACATTACAGCAATCTGCCAAAACAGTACATTCTACAAAGAATGCAAGAGTATCAATACGTCTTAAACTCCAAAGATTATGAAAAGCTACCACCCTGTAGAAAATTTATCAGAGCTTATTTTGCAAAAAGTTTCAACATTTTATCACATTCTGAATTTTCTAGGGAATTTTTGCAACAACGGTATACTTTCTGTTTTCAAACAACAACAAGTATACTTGCAAAATAAGCATGGCAAAGGCTATCATTGCCACTTTTATTGAAATAAAAGATGCAAAACATTATTCTAAATAACAGCAAGAAATCCTAACAAAATAAATTGACGCTCCAAGCAAAACTCATATCATGTGACGAATGAAAACATAGGTCCAAGTGAGGTTACCGATAATGTTGGAGACGAAAGAGGGGATGCCTTCCGGGGCATCCCCAAGCTTAGTTGCTTGGATATTCCTTGAATATTACCTTGTGGGTGCCTTGGGCATCCCCAATATTAGGGTCTTGTCACTCCTTATTCTCCTCATATCGACATCTCACCCAAAACTTGAAAACTTCAATCACACATAACTTAACAGAACCTTGTGAGATAGGTTAGTATGATAAAGAACAAACTATTTCACTTTGGTACTGTCAAATACAAGATCCATAATTATTTCCACATAATTTCTGCTGTAGCATATCATTTCCAAAATTATATTGAGCAATATAAGTCATAGAAACTAGGAAACAAGCAAACTATGCATTGAAAACAGAATCTGTCAAAAACAGAACAGTCTGTAGTAATCTGTACTCAAACCATACTTATGCTACTACAAAAATTATGAAACAATTAGGACCACGTGAGAAATTTGTATATTAATCTTACACAAAAAGAATCAACTCAAAAGCACTCTTCTGTTAAAAATGAGAGTTATTTTCGTGAGTGCAAAACTTTCTGTTTTTAGCAAGATCAAATCAACTATCACCCAACATGATCCCAAAGGCTTTACTTGGCACTTTATTGAAACAAAAACAATAAAACATGATTACTACAGTAGCATAATCATGTGAACACACAAAACAATAGATAAAGGTGTTGGGTTGTCTCCCAACAAGCGCTTTTCTTTAATGCCTTTTAGCTAGGCATGATAAGTTCAATGATGCTGGCATAAAAGATAAGGATTGAAACATAACAAGAGCATCATGAATCATAAGTTCCTCTCTCATAATAATTTTCAGTAGCATCATGAACAGATTCGTCCATATAACCATCACACAAACATTCTTTTCATGATCCAAAAGCATAGAAGATTTATCACTCTTTATGGCATACATGTCATCATAATAATCATCATAAGTAGCAACTTTGTTCTTATCATAGTCAATTGAAACCTCTTCAAAAATAGTGGTTGTATCACTAAATAAAGTCATGACCTCTCCAAATCCACTTTCATCAATATTGTAATAAGATTCAACACCCTCCAAAATAGTTGGATCACTACTACCTAGAGTTGACACTCTTCTGAACACACTTTCATCATTGTAATCATCATAAATAGGAGGCATGCTATCATCATAATAAATTTTCTTATGGAAAGTAAAGGGATCAAAGGATCATATTCATTATGCAAAGCATCCCCAAGCTTGGAACAAGCATTATTTTCAGCAAATAAATCTTCAAACATTTCATACTCATCAAACATAGCATCCCCAAGCTTGTGGTTTTGCATATCATCATAATCATTCTTATCAATAGCATGAATGGCACCAATAGTATAGCAAACATTATTATCATATTCTTCCAAGCAATTGCCAAAAGATTTTCAAGATCATAAAAGACATCATTGTCTTCCCAAGCATAATCATTACAACAAGTATTAGGCATCACAAAATCATACTCAATATCATCATCCTCCATCAACATATTTGATTCACTTTCATGAGGCACAATGGTGATAGGAGCAATATTACTTGGGGGAGTTACCTCTTTACCTCTACTTTTTCTTCTTTTCTTTTTCTTCTTCACCACCTCATGTGTGGGTTTAATCAATATTTTCGCGCTTCTCGTTGAAGAGATTGATTGGATAGGAAGCTCCTCCTCATTACCTGATTCATCATAAGAAACACTAGGACGGTATTGGGAAATATTTTCCCTTTCATTAGTACTCTCTTCATATTATATTTGTTTTCTTGTCTTTAGATAGTTGGCAATATAAAGATTCTCAATGCAATATACCGCACAAAACATATAAATTTCCTCTAGATCAAAATCAAGAAATCTCTTAGGGTTATATGGAATATTCTTAGTTATACGTTTCATTTCTTCATAACCCAGAAGCAAACTAAGTTCATTATGATGTGCAAGGGAAATCAAGTCATCACAATTTTTGGACATGATTCGATCATGGAACAAATTGCATTGGAGATTTAAATGACCACGTTCATTGCAAAGTTCGCAAGGATGGCGAAAAAAATTAAATTTTTCAGCACAACCATCTTGGATCAGAATAAGGAATAAAAGTCAATTCGTTCGAAATGAGACAAAGAAAAGAGTTTAAAGACGACTAAAAAATTTTGGAAGGATTTTGCCTTTGAAGTTTATCAGGCAAAATTAGCCCGCTTTATGATTTACATTGTCATTCTTCCCTCTCCTCTCTGATTGCTTTTCATCGTCTCTTTGCGTTTACCCTATTTTCGTGACTCTCCTCTCTTTCTTCTCCCCGTACCATTATTTTGATCATTTCTGAATCTTGAGATTGCTTCAATGCATGTGATCCTTCTCCTCAGCCTTCCCCTCCTAAATCTTAGAATCCTAATGCCGCAGGTGCTATGTCGGAAATCCATTTTGTATCCTCTGCCCCAAGGAAAATCAAAGAAGAAGAAAGCCCTGGTATTCTCTACTTGAATTCAGGAAGATTCAGATACCGAAAGCAATAGGAATGGGAAAGCAGAGCGGGCAATAGGTTTATGACTGAGCACTATAGCCTGGAATAGCAGGAATGAAGATTGGCTTCTCTTGCAACCATTTTGTTTCTAAATACTTATGCCTCTTGCAAAAACTATCTTCCCCTTTTGATGTGCTTTTACACTCCGAATTCACTCTGCAAAAATTGACTTTCTTATAGGAGACATCATTATCATGGCTAGTGCACTCATCATTAGCATTTTGGATATTCAAAGAATTCATACTAACAACATTGCAATCATGCTCATCATTCAAATAATTTTTGCCAAAAATTTTATTGACTTCTTCTTCTAACAATTGAGCACAATTTTCTGAACCATCACTTTCAAGAAAGACATTATAAAGATGATCAATAATATGATGGAACCTTAATTCCATTTTTTGTAGTTTTCTTTTATAAACCAAACTAGTGAAAAAACAAGAAACTAAAAGATTATATTGCAAGATCTAAAGATATACCTTCAAGCACTCACCTCCCCGGCAACGGCGCCAGAAAAGAGCTTAATGTCTACTACGCAACTTTATTCTAGTAAACACATGTTGGGCCTCCAAGCGTAGAGTTTTGTAGGACAGTAGCAATTTTTCCTCAAGTGGATGACCTAAGGTTTATCAATCCGTGGGAGGCGTAGGATGAAGATACTCTCTCAAGCAACCCTGCAATCAAATACAACTAATCTCTTGTGTCCCCAACACACCCAATACAATGGCAAATTGTATAGGTGCACTAGTTCGGCGAAGAGATGGTGACAAAAGTGTAGTATAGATAGTAGATATGAGTTTTTGTAATGCAAACAATAAAAGACAGCAAGGTAGTAAGTAGTAAAACAGAGCACAAACGGTATTCCAATGATGGAAAATGAGGCCTAGGGTGCATACTTTCACTAGTGCAATCTCTCAACAATACTAACATAGTTGGATCATATGATTACCCCTCAAAGTGAAATAAAGAATCACCCCCGAGTTCCTATTAGCGGAAAATAAAAGATAGAAATTGTTTGTAGGGTACGAAACCACCTCAAAGCTATTCTTTCCGATCAATCTATCCTAGAGATCGTACTAAAATAACAGCAAGCTATTCTTTCTCATTGATCTACTCAAGAGTTCGTACTATAATAACACCATATGATACATATCAACCAACTCTAATGTCACCTAGATACCCCAATGTCACCGCGAGTACCCGTGAGTTAATTATACGACATGTATCAAACAATTTCAGATTCATAATACTCAATCCACACAAAGAACTACAAGGAGACCCCAAAGTTTCTATCGGAGAAAAGATAATAAAAACGTGCATTAACTCCTATGCATAGATTACCCCAAAGTCACCTCAGGAATCCGCAAGTTGAGTGCCATGACATATATCAAGTGAATCAAAATAATACCCCATTGTCACCATGGGTATTCATATGCAAGACATATATCATGTGTTCTCAGATCTGAACATTCAATCCGACAAGACAAAACTTCAAAGGGTAAAGACTCAATTCATCACAACAAGTGTAGAGAGGGGAGAAACATCATATGATCCATCTATGTTAACAAAGCCCATGATACATCAAGATCGTGACATCTCAAGATCGTGAGAGAGAGAGAGATTAAACACATAGCTACCGGTACAAACCCTCAACCCCGAGGGTGGACTACTCCCTCCTCATCATGGTGGCCACCGGGATGATGAAGATGGCCACCGGAGATGATTCCCCCCTCCGGCAGGGTGCCGGAACGGGGTCCCAATTGGTTTCGGTGGCTGCAGAGGCTTGCGGTGGCGGAACTTCCGATCTAGGGTTATTTCTGATGGTTTCTCTATTTATAGGAATTTTTGGCGTCGGTCTCACGTCCAGATGGGCCTCGACGTGAGCACGATACACCGAGGCACGGGCAAGGGCCCAAGTGTGCCCCGGTGGTTTGTGCCCTCCTCGTGGCTCTTCTGGCCCTCCCACAAAGCTTTGGGGGTCTCTTTTGTTCCAAAAAAATGTCAAAAAGTTTCAGCTCATTTGGAGAATTTTCATTTCTGCAAAAACAACACCATGGTAGTTCTGCTGAAAACAACGTCAGTACGGGTTAGTTCCATGCAAATCATACCAAAACCATATAAAAATATTGTAAACATGGCATGAATACGTCATAAATTATAGATACGTTGGAGACGGATCAGTTAGCCTTCGTGGGTTGAAGTCTCCATCAACATGGATGTACGATAGCACCACCTATCGAAACCACGCCAAAAATCTCCGTGTCTTCATTGCGTTTGCTACCTACAAACTCCTCCCCTTTACCTTCATATGCAATGATTTACATTCTGCTGCTTGGTTGCTTGACTAGAGCTAAATTGCTAAAATCTGTCAAGACTTAAAATTGGGAAAAGGCTAGTTTTTTATTTGGTCAAGTAGTCTAATCACCCCCGCCCTCTAGACATACTTTTGATCCTACAAGTGGCATCAAAACTTTGGTCTCCATTTGCCTTGATTTCCAAAGCTTTGGTGATCATTGCCTTGGTTTCACAACCTAGGAGAGTATGGCGTCTAGCGAGGGAAATTACCACCGTAGAGGTCCTTAGTTTGATGGTACTAATTTTTCTAGTTGGAAACATAAGATGAAAATGCATATTCTTGGACATAACCCCGCCGTTTGGGCCATTGTGTGTATTGGCTTGCAAGGTGAATTCTTCGATGGGAGAGAACCAAATCGTGAAGCTACCACAGAAGAATTGAAGATGCTGCAATACAATGCTCAAGCTTGCAATATCCTCTTCAACGGATTGTGCCCCGAAGAATTCAACAAAATCAGTCGTCTTGAGAATGCAAAGGAAATTTGGGATACTTTGATTGATATGCACGAAGGTACCGACTCAGTCAATGAATCCAAGTTGGATGTGCTTCAAAGTCAGCTTGACAAGTTCAAAATGAAGGATGGTGAAGGTGTCGCTGAAATGTACTCTAGGCTTGTTCTCATCACAAATGATATTGCCGACTTAGGAAGTGAAGAGATGACTCACAGATTCATCATCAAGAAGATCCTAAGAGCCTTGGATGGAAAATATGATACCGTGTGCACTTTGATCCAATGATGCCATTTTACAAAGATCTCAAGCCAACCGAAGTCACTGGAAGAATTGTTGCTCATGAGATGTCACTCAAGGATAAAGAAGAGCTTCACGACAAGTCTAGTGGTGCTTACAAAGCCTCATGTGATGCTCCTACATCATCAAGTGGGAAACAAGCGTTCAATGAAGAATTGAGCTTAATGGTGAAGAACTTCAACAAGTTCTACAAGAGTAGAAGCAAGGAAAGGAGTTCCAAGTCAAGGTCCTACAATGACCAAAGATCTTCTAGTCGTGAGGGAAATTGCTACAATTGTGGAAGACCCGGACACTACTCCAATGAGTGTCCGGCTCCCTACAAAAGAAGAGAAGACTCACCTAAAAGGAGAAGCAAGGAAGAATCACCTCTAAGAGAGAGAAGGAGTAGAGATGATCGCTATGAACGAAGAACCTCTGAAGAAGAAAGGATTCGGAAAGGAAGGACAAGTCATCAAGGAGCTACACAAAACGAAGACATCAAGCTCATGTTGGTGAATGGGTATCCGGTTTCGACTCCGATCACCACTCTGAGAGAAGTTATCACTCCAACTCCGAATATACTCAAGATGAAGGTGTTGTTGGTCTAGCACTTGTGTCAACCAACTCTTATGACATATTTGAGTCACCAAATGAAGGAATTGGAAGATGCTTCATGGCTAAAGTCCCCAAGGTATCGCACCCCGAGTATGTTGATTTCAATAGTGATGAAGATGATTTGCTAGGTGATGATGATTTACTTGTTGAAAACTCTAGTGATGAATACTATGATGAAATTGCTATTAATCATGCTAATCAAGATGAAACGAATGGCAATGATAAGAAGGATATTGAGCGTCTAACTAAAGAACTAAACACTCTTAAGTTAGCTCATGAAACTACTTTGGAAGATCATCAAGAACTTTTAAAAACTCATGAAAAGCTACGCTTCGAGAAGCTCAACCTAGAGCAAGAACATGGGTTCTTAAAAGCCATTAATGATGATCTTCGGAAGAAAAGTTCTTCTTACATTGCCAAGCATTTACTATTGTCTACTTACATGCCACAAGTAAAATATAGCAACAAGAGTAAGAAAGATTCCTCTTGTAGTAGTAACAATAATCTTGCTAAATCCAATATTGTTGCTTCTAGTAGTTCTCTTGATTACACAGTAAGAAAGATTCCTCTTCTAGTAGTAACAATAATCTTGCTAAATCCAATATTGTTGCTTTTAGTAGTTCTCTTGATTACACTAATGATTCTCTTAGCCAAGTTACACTTGAGCAAGAAAATAGCTTATTGAAGGGAATTATAGAGAAAGGTGTTTACAAGAGCCTTGCCGGAAGTAAACAATTTGAGGAAATTGTACGGAAGCAAGGAAGGCACCGGAAGAATCAAGGTGTTGGTTTTGAACGAAAGTTCAATGCCAACGGAGTTGAGTGGGAAGAAGATCAATACCCCAAGACAAAGTTTGTTCCTCAACAAGAGAAGTATGATCCTACTTCCTTCAAGGGGACACAAGCTCAAGATGATCTTCCACCACAAGACCACAAGCTAAAAGGCAAGGACAAGCTTCAAGAGGAGATTGATGCATTTGAAGAAGCTCCAAAGGCCTTGGTTAAGTGGGTTTCCAAGTCTACATCAAGTTTTACTTCATCAAGTACATCTACAACCCCAAGGATTCCCATCAAGATGATGTGGATCCGAAGAAGAAGAACTAGAGAGTTTGTGAGGGTGACTCCGCCAACATGCTTCACTCATATTCATTTTGGCAAGGACAAGTGCAAACAACTTCCACATCTTGCACTAGTTCAAGGAGTCACAAACCCTCTTGTTGGTAAGACAAGGGACAAGGTAATCTAATTCTTTCATGGACATCATCTTGTGTGTGCTTCACTCTATGTCTATGGATATCCTTGTGTGTTCCTTGTGGGACTAACCCATGTAGGTATTGAAAGTGCAACTCACTCCAATGGATTGCTCCAAATGATCTACATCAACAATGAGCATCCACATCTTCCACACCTACATGAACTAATCATCGACAAAACCCAAGGTTATCATCCCTCTTAGGGGGGATATCACATCTAGGGGGAGCTTTACTCTAAGAATTGGGCTAAAGCAACTCAAATGGTGTGAACACAACAATGCTTTATGTAAAAGTGGTAACCCACTGGTGCTTAAACGATGAGTATGACCAATGATCAAATGTTCTCATTTGACTCCTGAGTCAATATACTCATATATAGATGACCTAGTCATCGCCAATTGCTTGATAGTTGCTAGAGTGATTGTGCATGCTTTGCCACATATTTCATTTGCCATTTTATTGTGTGACCATGTTGATTGCATATTTTTCTCATTCAGGACATCCATTTGTTGCTTTGATTGCTTGGCTCTTTTTCTTTTGCCAAATGGATGGACAAGAATGCCTAATAACTCCCTCTAGCTATCTATGCTTTTCTCGTCTCAAACTCTATTCATGCTACATCACAAAGTTTGATCACGTCAGATTCGAACCCTCTAGGTGAGGAGCACTCGGAGTCACCGATTCGTCATAGACTTAAACTTCCAAAACCTCTCTATGCATTTCGGTCTGACCGATCCATTCCTTTCAGTCAAACCGAGTTCATTGAGTTGATCTAGGTTTTCAATCTCGATGCAACCGATTTGAACAATTTGGTCACACCGAGTTGCAGTAACCCCTTGCGATTTTTCATCTCGGTGCCACCGAGTCGTTCCACTCGGTCACGCCGATAGGGTCAAGATATAAATACCCACGGCTCAAATTTTGGAAATTCCTCTGAAATCCTTTCGCCCACGCATATCCTGCTCTGCCGACTCAGGTCTCCGGATCGTCTCCTCGTCGCCAGCAACCTCCTACCACTGGTCTCTGCCACTGTCAACGGAAATCTCCGCTGCCTTTGCCGCCGTAGCGAGCTCATCGCCAAATTAGGGTATGATTTCGATCCTTTGTGCTTTATCATTCCAATACTTAGCACAAAGACAATGCCATGATTCTTGACAAGTTTGAGATTATCCTATCCAGCAAAAACTTCTTTTATTTTAGATTTTATTCAAAAATTTAGGGTTAGGTTTCCGCCGAACTCATCTCGGACCGACCGAGTTGTAGAAATCGGTCTCACCAATTTGGCTTAGGCCATTGCACTTGTGATTTTCGGTCTCGCCGAAACTTACAAATCGTTTTGACTGAGTTCAGAACTTTGTGAAACCCTAGCAATATCGGTGTCACCGAACTGTGCCTCAGTCTGACCGAGATCACCAGTTTAGACACAAAAATGTTGCTTCGGTGTCACGAGTTTACAAATCGGTAGCTCCGAAATGTTGTTTGTAGAAAACTAAAACTAAGTTTTTGACTCAATTGTTTTGCAAAAACTCTGCACTTTGTGATGCTCATCCACTCTATCTCATCTATAACTACTCACAGGGTTAGCTTGCAGTGTCAGCTATGTCAGATCAGAGTGATTGCCAGAAAAAGTCTGAGGAACAAGTCAACATGAGTGAGGGCACTAGTCCCTCTGACAGTTATGAAGATGGAAGCATAAGTACTCCTAGCAACCTGCCTAAGGCTGCTACTAGGCAGAGGAGAAAAAGAAACTCAGACTCTGAAGATGAAGACTATGTTGCTGCTGAGGAGGAGGTCAGCTCCAAAAAGAAAGAGTTTGGCACAACAGCTTCAACCAAGCCTAGACTAAACAAGAAAGCTCCTGCCAGAAGAGTGCCAATGTCCAAAGCCAGAGCCTCAACACAGGAAACCATTGAGTTCACTCTTGAACCAAAGGAGGGTGGTGAGGGCAAGAAGAGAAAGGAAAGGGTCAGGAAGACCATAGCCAGAGTAATTGGCAGATCCTGTATGACAAGAGACCCAGCTGAGGATGAGGAAGAAGATGAAGAAGAAGATGCTGCACCAGCACCAAAGACCCAGAAGTTGATGGGGGATGCCATCAAATCTGGGGCTGCTCCATCAAAGCCCAAGCCTGCCCCCAAAGCTACTGCTCAAGCTTCAAAGTCTACACCAAAGAGAAGCACCAGAAACATTCCTGCTACAGAAAAGAACAAGGCCCCAGTGCCTGAAATGGAAGAAGAAGAAGAAGAGGAAGCCCAAGTGCTCAGAAAGTTGAAGCCAAAAATTCCTGATCATGATGATAATCATCCAGTGGTTGAAAACATGAAGCAGAGAAAGGATGCAAGTCTCATATTGTGGAGACAATTAGACCCTTATGCTGTGAGGAGAAAAACTGCTGTGGACTACAGATTTCACACTATGGAACAACAGGACTTCTATGAGAATGTGCTCTTAGATAAGAAGCCCATTGTGTGTGACATGAAGTGGATGGACTAGAAATACATTGATGACAATGAAGATCATTTCCCTGGAGTACATGGGAGTTTCAGACTCAATGGAGTAGACACCTTTGTGGGCGAGAAATTGACAAGTGGAATGATGAGCTTATCATGGAGTTCTATTCAACAACTCACTTCTACCCAGATGGAAAAATTGTTTGGATGTCTGAAGGTACTAGGTACCAGTCAACTGTTGCTGAGTCGGCCAAGCTTATCAATGCCTTGAAGAAGCTGAGGATGATATTGATGTCTATGTTGAGCGCAAGAAAGATCACAACTCCATGGCCAACATGTACAAGGAGATACCTGATAAGGCCTTGGAGACACACAAGCTAGGCTCAGTATTCTATCTGATGTTAAGATTGGCCACCATGAACACTATTTTGAGGCATACCTTGTTGCCCAAATCAGGAGATCATAGGATGATCAGAGGCCACTCCATCAACTTGCTTCAACTATTTTATTTGCCACAAAAATTCAAATTGATGAGCTTGATAGTTGTAACCATCAAGAGAACAGCGGCAGACCAAAAGACATCATGTGGGTATGCTCCACACATTCAGATGCTCATTAACTCCAAGATGAGCAAAGGTGTGTATCTGTTGGATAAAGAGCACCTTCCCTTAAGACCTGGCCTAGAGGATAACACAGTTGTTATGGATGCTTCAGATCCTACTTCAGTAGAGGCTCAGGAGAAGAGAGCAAAAGAAAAAGCTGAGAAGGCAGCCAAGATACCAAGTATTGAAGAGGCATCTCAAGTTTTTCTCAAGTCCAAACAAGATCAACTTGGCTATCTCATTCAGGCTATTTGAGGATTGAGAAGGGATTGTCCACTCTAACTCGGAATCAAGAGAGTCTTGAAAGAATTTTTGAGACAAAACTTCATGACTTGGATGTCAAGGTGACAGAGATTCAGACTTCTGTGAAGAAGATCCAAGAAGAGCTTGAGGATAGGAGTGACAAGACCACCACTGATGCTTATCAAAGGGTGCCCAGAAGACAGAGGTCTGCAGCAGTACCAGTGACAAATACTAGAGCTACAACTTTAGCTCCTACAGCCACAGCTTCAGTTGCCCCTCCGGTTGCAACTCCTCTATTGCCTACAACCTCTTCAGAAAAATTTGTTGCAGGACTCCTCTCCACTCCACCTCCCGATCAAGCTTAGAGAGTCGCATATCACTATGCATTTTCAAGATTTTTGGTAACTTATTGCCAAAGGGGGAGAAAGTGTATAGATCATAGGCTGAGAGAGAGAGAGAGATTTGCTTCTTTTTGGCTCTTTTGCTACTTATTTGCTTGATTGCTTGGATGATACTTTATGGTTATGTGTGTGAGATACTTGTATGGTCATGTGTTTGATCATATCATACTTAAATGTTTGCTCTTGGATGATAATATTCTCTATCTCTTATGTATGATCATTCACACTTTGTCTTGGTGATGAGTGCATATTCCATATTCTATCATTTTGAGCGCTCCACCAAGATGTATGTGACATGGAAGAGTAACCCATGATCCTAATTGATTGTGCATTTGCATTCAAAAGCAAATTCTAAATAATGCACACATTTAGGGGGAGCTCTTTCTTATCACATACTTCTAAAAGCGACGATGTATTTCATTCTTATTATCATTTGATGAAGCTTTCATCTATATGTTGTCATCAATTACCAAAAAGGGGGAGACTGGAAGTGCAACTAATCCCTGTGCGGTTTTGGTAATTCTATATAGCTCATTGAACTAATACTTCAAGATTTATCATTTCAGAAAGTTCAATGATTGGCATGGCATGGACTAGAGATGTGGACCCCTCAAAATGCTAAGGACACGTATTGGCAAAAGCCCAAGACTCTACATTTTCATTTTAGTGATCCAAGACCACATTGAGTCTATAGGAAAAGCCAATACTATTAAAAGGGGATGAGGTGTTGATTAATGGCTTACTTGCTCAAAATGCTTAGTGATATGCTCCAAAAATCCTCAACCACTTTCTCATTTCCACATATTTCCTAAACCTAAAGTCAAACTCGGCCCCACCAATTTGATCTATCTGGCGCCACCGAATTCATTTGACATAGCCACTGCCATAAACCCTAATCACTTCGTTCTCACCGATAGGGATCTCAGTCTCACCGAGATGGGATTGCAAACTCTCTATTTCCCTTCGTAACGTTTCGGTCTAACCGAAATGAGCGATCGGTCCCACCAAGTTCGCAATGCAAACTCTCTATTTCCTTTTCATAATGTTTTGGTCTCACTGAAATGAGCAATCGGTCCCACTGAGTTTGACTGACCAACTCTTTGTTTGTCGATTACTGAAATCTGTCCCAGAGAGTTTGATGTGATCGGTTTCACCGAGATCAAGTTATGCCCTAACCCCGAGCACATTGGTCCCACCGAGTTGATGTTGTTGGTCCCACCGAAAAGCCTAACGTTCACATTTTGAACTGAATCGGTCTGAGCGAGTTTCACTATTCGGTCTCACCGAGTTTGGGAATTTGTGTGTAACGGTTAGATTTTGCGTGGAGGCTATACCCTCCACCCATTCTCCATTCGTGGAGAGAGCCATCAGAACATGCCTACACTTCCACTACTCATTTTCTGAGAGAGAACCACCTACTCATGTGTTGAGACCAAGAAATTCCAATCCAACCACAAGAATCTTGATCTCTAACCTTCCCAAGTTGCTTTCCACTCAAATCATCTTTCCACCATAGCCAAATCTGTGAGAGAGGGTTAAGTGTTGGGGAGAATATCATTTGAAGTACAAGAGCAAGGAGTTCATCATCAACACACCATCTATTACCTTTTGGAGAGTGGTGTCTCCTAGATTGGTTAGGTGTCACTTGGGAGCCTTCGTCAAGATTGTGGAGTTGAACCAAGGAGTTTCTAAGGGCAAGGAGATCACCTACTTCGTGAAGATCTACCCAAGTGAGGCAAGTCCTTCGTGGGTGATGGCCATGGTGGGATAGACAAGGTTGCTTCTTCATGGACCCTTTGTGGACTCGCGCAGTCGTTACCCTTCGCGGGTTGAAGTCTCCATCAACGTGGATGTACGATAGCACCACCTATCGGAACCACACCAAAAATCTCCGTGTCTACATTGCGTTTGCTCCCTCCAAACTCCTCCCATTTACCTTCATATGCAATGATTTACATTCTGCTGCTATACTCTTAGAATTGCATGTGTAGGTTGGTTGCTTGACTAGAGCTAAGTTGCTAAAATCTGCCAAGAATTAAAATTGGGAAAAGGCTAGTTTTTTATTTGGTCAAGTAGTCTAATCACCCCCCCATCTATACATACTTTTGATCCTACAGTGACAAACTTGCTTTGGGCCAGCCAAACGCTTCTCCATGACTGGGTAGTACAAAGGTAGGTTTCGGGCTTGTCCAGACCCATGCTGCAAGACATGGCCGAGTAAGATGGCATTTGCCCCTCCGATCAGGAGAGATATACTATGGGCCCTCATGTGATCCGACCAAGATAAGCATGTCCATGCAATAGGGGTTATGAGATAATCCGGTTTGTGGACGACATCACTAGAACGAGAAAGATGTCGGGCTGGCACAAGGATGGCAGACCCACCTTGAGCCCGACAACATATATCGTGTGGCAAAAGGAACATAAGTGGGATGTAGAGGTTCTCCTAACCAGCTTCATCAGACACTTGGAGTCGGCATGCTTTGCTAGAGGCCGCTACCGACTAGCCGAGCCGGATGTGATCTGACTCGCAACCAAGTGAATGAGAACCTAAGGGGTCGCGCGCTTAAGGGAAGGAACCTGTAAGGTCTGATCCGACTCGATGAGTCAGATGTGATCCTACTCGGACTCGGATCCAGGCTGAACAGACATTGGGCTTTAGGGTCTGTTCGAGGCCCAAGTGTTCAGCCCGACGGATGCCTATATAAAGTGGAGGTGCGGCACACTCATTTGGTTGATCGCTTCGGCGCTGTCACTAGGGTTTGCATATGTTGCGAATAGCCACCTCCACTCACTGCCGACGTGTGATCGGACCTAGCAGTCAGCCGCATGGTGTTCCTCCTGCGCGCGCGGATACCGTTAGAGCGGTGCACTTTTGCCGCTCCGACGAACCTGTACGTGGGATCTGACAACAGGCTGTTTGAGGGAGATCAGACGAGAAGGAGACGATCCATGCAGACGCGCTGCCCTAACTCTTCTTCCGCTGCACGACACTGCATGTCTAGTGGTAACGATCTGTGAGCCATATCCCATAGCATGTTCTTGGTTGTTCTACACGTAGGAAAATTTTAATTTGCAGTCGATGCACCCTACCGTAGAACCCAACAGGTTATGAGAAGCTACATGATGAATAATTATTGTTATAATTATGATCATGATGCAACCATATCCGTATTTTTTATCGACACCTCTCTCTCTCTAAACATGTGCTCATTATTACGAGTTTGGCATTCGCTTGAGGATAAGTGAGGTCATAGCTTGGGGGGGTTGATACGTCCATTTTGCATCATGTTTTCCTACAGTTATTTGTAGTGTTTTAATCAATATTTCACTTTATGATGCAATTCTATTGCCTTTTCTCTCTTAATGTGCAACATTTATGTAAAGAGGGGGATTGCCGACAGCTGGAATTTTGGACCCAAAAGAGGTACAATAGAGATAGCGTTTTTTTCTCCAGAGCTCAGAATGACTTGAAATTTTATGGAGATTTTTTGTTGAATAAATATAAAATATACTAGAACAAAAATCCACTAGACGGGGGCCACCAGTTGCCCACAAGGCAACAGGGCGCGCCCTGATGTGTTGTGGGGCCCACATGTGCCCTCTGGTGTTCCCCTTTTGCTGCATGAAGCCATTTGCCCTAGTAAAAAAGTAAGAGAAGACTTTCGGGACGAAGTGCCGCCGTCTCGAGGCGGAAACTGGGCAGGAGCACTTTTCCTCTCCGGCGGAATGATCTAGCTGAGGATACTTTCCTCCAGGAGGGGTAAGTCGAAGCCATCGACATCACCAGCGTTCCTCTCATCGTGGGAGGACTCAGTTCCATCAATATCTTTACTAGTGCCATCTGATGTCAAACCCTAGTTCATCTCTTGTGTTGAATCTTTGTCTCAAAACCTCAGATTGGTACCTGTGGCTTGCTAGTAGTGTTAATTATATCCTGTAATTGATGCTAGTTGGTTTATTTTGTGGAAGATCATATGTTCAGATCCTTAATCATATATCATATTCCTCTAATCTCGAACCTGAATATAATTTGGGAGTAGGTCCATTTGTTCTTGAGGACATGGGAGAAGTCTTGTTTTAAGTAATCATGTGAAATTGGTATTCGTTCAATACTTTGATGATGTGTATCACTACAAAAAAACACTTCTGTGATGATACATGTTTGTGACAATAGGTCACCTTTTCTGTCATGCATGTACATCCATGACGATTTTATGACAGAATCAAGATAGTCATACATGTGCTATTGTAGAAGTGTTCCATGACAATACCAAAATTATCATCACGGAAGTGTCCACTTCCATCACTATAAATGGCGCGTCATGGAAGTGCTTTCATCAAGGGTAACCGACACGTGGCATCCACCATAATGGGTCACCGTTAAGCTATCGGGTCCGGTTTTGGATCCGGTAACCCGTTAATAGCAACAACCAATGGCGATTTTCCACATGTAAAATTCTCATAGGACGGAAGAAACATGTTTCGTCTCTGTCGGCATTCTGGGAACTAGGGTACCCAGACTTGCCTGCCCGCAGGCCACGGTGTGGCTCCGTCGATAACCTGATATTGCCCATCTACAACACCAACAAGTCAAGACCCTCGCGATGGGCGAAGCCTCGCAAGGCGGACGACGCCAAGACCTACGGATGCAGCGGCCTCCCCAGACTGCCTCCTGAGGAGCGGAGATTTCCATGCAGATGCCCAACCTCATGAGGTTGCGGTGATGCAAGCCATGACGACCATGGGCAGGCGGGTACCAGCGAGCGCAGAGGAGCCAGTTTCCTCTTCGGTGCTAAGGAGGCAAGCACAGGAGCGGGGTCCCGAGGAACCAGCCAATGGTTTCCATTCCCGTGCAACGAGACCAGGACCGCCAGGACGGCAGGATGGATGTCATCACCAAGCCCACTGCAGTGTCACAACCAGAGGCTTTGCAGGCGAAGACCACCTTTTGTCAGGATAAGATGTACTACTTGTCCCCTTTCAAATTGGCCACTGTGGCATCCTTTCTCGCCTACATTTTGGGGGAAGAGGACCAAGGCCACTATAAGTATAGGCTAGCCATCACCAAGGGAGCTCTCTCTGGCTCCTCAACTCATTACGTCACCAGAGAAAACCTCGCGAGGTTGTTCTTACCATGTACTAGTTCATCCTCAACCCTTCATGAGGAAAATCCAGCACAAAGCAGGAGTAGGGTCTTACACCGCAAGGTGGCCCGAACCTGGGTAAACTACCGTGTCCATCTTCTTCCTTGT
Source organism: Triticum dicoccoides (assembly GCF_002162155.2). Lineage (NCBI taxonomy): Eukaryota > Viridiplantae > Streptophyta > Magnoliopsida > Poales > Poaceae > Triticum > Triticum dicoccoides. Next base: position 289,007,837 of record NC_041389.1, read on the forward strand.
TCATCGAGCTAGGCCATGGGGGTGACGAACTGTTGGCTGGATAGGTTGAGTTCTTCGCACATGCCCAGAGTTCGAACCTTTCTTGGGTCCGCGGAGCCCTGAATCCGACATTTGGTGCGCCAGATAAGGGCGTGTCGAAGCCTCTCTTCCACCGTTTGCTCCGCCGCTGTTCCGTTGTTCCTATGGCTGACGCTCGCCGTGTCCGTGCCGAGCGCCGGGCCGCTCGGGTCGCCCAGACGACACCCATGGGCAAGGGCGTCCCTTGCCGCTCTGCCTCCCTGGTGGCTAACGCCGCCACTGACCCTGCTGCCTGCAAATAGCAGGACTCATCGCTGCCACCGTCTGTGTGGCGCGACAGTCGCACCATGACTCCATCACCCACTCCGGCCACAATGTCATCTTCTCACGCTTGGCGTGGGCCGGCCAACACGCAGGTCGTGCTGCTCATGGCATGTGAGCTCCTGCGCTATCGTCCGGCCAACAACCTCTATGAGGATTAGCTTGGCTGCATCGCCAAACTCGTCAGCGCCGCTGGAGAGGCCCCTGTGCCATCTCGCTCACTGCCTCCCCCGCTGTCTCAGGTGGGCGACGTGGACCATGGCGCACCTCCTCCTCCTCCTTGGCGCGACGTCGTCCCTGAGCCTAGGCGTGAGGCACCCCAGCGCAACCCACTGCGCAGGGCGCCGGCGCATGATCAAGAAAGTTGCCAGGTGGTGCAGCGGCCCCAAGGAGAAGCGCGTGCGCTTCCAGAACTGCCACGTCAAGACCGCCGCCGCCAGAGGCAGCGGTGCGTGGGCATCAAGATTAGGCTCCTCCTCTGCAGTTGGCCCCTTTGAGTGTGGCAGGTTGCTGTGCTTTCACCCGGAGCTGCGCTGCATCGTGTGGCCCAGCAAGTTCAAGCCGGATATGCCTCCATGCTACGTCGGCACTCCTGGCCCCGCTGAGTTCCTCTAGCTCTATGAGCTAAGCATCGAGGCGGCGAAGGGCAATGACAAGGTCATGTCGAACTGCTTTCCCATGGCCCTCAAGGACGGCGCGCTGTCCTGGCTCCTGAACCTCCCGGTGGCGTTGATCTCCTCCTGGGACGAGCTCGGCAAGCGCTTCATCGCCAACTTCCAGGGTACTCGCGACCGCGCTCCTGCAGCAGGCGACCTACGGCGCATAAAGCAGCAGCCATGCGAAACCTTGCACAAGTACATACATCGCTTCACCAACGTTCACCTCAAGATCCCGAAGGTGTCGGACAAGGCCATCATCTCAGTGTTCTCTGATGGTGTCCGAGATGTCAAGATGACGGAGGAATTCGCCATCCACGAAGACCTGTGCTCGGCCTTGGAGATGTTCAACATGGCCGCCAAGTACGCGAGAGCAGAGGAAGGTCGCCTCTCCCTCCTGGAGCCTCCGGAGGTCAACCCTGAGGAAAAGAAGGCCAAGGCTAAGGATGTGAAGTGCAAGGGCCCCACCGTGCTCGCGGCCGAACCTGAGATGAAGCGCGGCTCCGACCACGCCGAATCCTCCAAGGGCAACCGTCCGTTCTGCGTCTTTCACAACGTCCATAGCCACAACACCAATGACTGCCAGGAGCTCAGGGCAATCTGCGACGGGCACCTTGGCCTCCGCACCGAGCACAACGACCGTGGCTATGACCGCGGAGGAGGCCGTGGTGGCGGCCACTGGGACAACCGCGACCCCCACCAGGACTGGCGCGACCAGCCTTGTGAGGACCGCTGGCAGGGCCAACCTCGCGATAGCCCCTGCGTGACCAGCCTCGCAAGGACTGTCCTCAGGGCAATGCCGGACTCCCTCGTTGCCGCCGCCTCCAAGAAGGAACGACGACCACCGCTAAGACAATGGGGCTAGAGGCTTCCAAGAGCCTCGTGCCAATGCCTGCATCCTGGGTGACGCTCAGGCTCCCGTCTCCCATCGCATCTTCAAGCAGTTCACTCGTGAGGTGAACGCGGACCTTCCCAAGCTCAAGGCGTCGCGTCCCCTTAGGTGGTCCAAGTACGCCATCGCCTTCGACTCTGCGGACCAGCTCAAGTGCTCGTCCACCGCTGGCGTGCTCCCGATGTGATACGTCTCCAACGTATCTATAATTTTTGATTGTTCCATGCTATTATATTACCCCTTTTGGATGTTTATGGGCTTTATTTTACACATTTATATCATTTTTGGGACTAACGTACTAACCGGGGGCCCAGCCCATATTGCTGTTTTTTTGCCTATTTCAGTATTTCGAAGAAAAGGAATATCAAATGGAGTCCAAACGGAATGAGACCTTCGGGAGCGTAATTTTTGGAACGAACGTGATCCAGAGGACTTGGAGTGCAAGTAAAGAAGCAGCTGAGGCTCCCACGAGATAGGAGGGCACCCCCCGCCCCTGTATGGCGCGCCCCATGTTTCGTGGGCCCCTCGGGCGGCCACCGACGTACTTATTCCTCCTATATATACCTACGTACCCCGAAAACATCCAGGAGGCGAACAAAACACAATTTCCACCACCGTAACCTTCTGTACCGCGAGATCTCATCTTGGAGCCTTCGTCGGCACTCTGCCGAAGGGGGAATCGACCACGGAGGGCCTCTACATCAACATCCTTGCCCCTCCGATGAGTTGTGAGTAGTTTTCCACAGACCTACGGGTCCATAGTTATTAGCTAGATGGCTTCTTCTCTCTTTTTGGATCTCAATAGAATGTTCTCCCCCTCTCTTGTGGAGATCTATTCGATGTAAACTCTTTTTGCGGTGTGTTTGTCGAGATCCGATGAATTGTGGGTTTATGATCAAGTTTATCTATGAATAATATTTGAATCTTCTCTGAATTCTTTTATGTATGATTAAGTTATCTTTGCAAGTCTCTTCGAATTATCAGTTTGGTTTGGCCTAATAAATTGATCTTTCTTGCCATGGGAGAAGTGCCTAGCTTTGGGTTCAATCTTTCGGTGTCCTTACCCAGTGACAGAAAGGGTTGCAAGGCACATATTGTATTATTGCCATCGAGGATAACAAGATGGGGTTTATATCATATTGCTTGAGTTTATCCCTCTACATCATGTCATCTTGCTTAATGCGTTACTCTGTTCTTATGAACTTAATACTCTAGATGCAGGCAGGAGTCGGTCGATGTGTGGAGTAATAGTTGTAGATGCAGGCAGGAGTCGGTCTACTTTTTATGGACGTGATGCCTATATACATGATCATGCCTAGATAATCTCATAACTATGCGCTTTTCTATCAATTGCTCGACAGTAATTTGTTCACCCACCGTAATACTTATGCTATCTTGAGAGAAGCCACTAGTGAAACCTATGGCCCCCGGGTCTATCTCTTATCATATTTGCTTTCAATCTACTTTTATTTGCATCTTTACTTTTTGCATCTATATTATAAAATACCAAAAATATATCTATCTTATCTTATTATCTTTATTAGATCTCACTTTCGCAAGTGACCGTGAAGGGATTGACAACCCCTTTATTGCGTTGGTTGTGAGTTCTCAGTTTGTTTGTGTAGGTGCGTGGGACTTTTGAGGAGCCTCCTACTGGATTGATACCTTGGTTCTCAAAAACTGAGGGAAATACTTACGCTACTATTGCTGCATCACCCTCTCCTCTTCGAGGAAAACCAATGCAAGCTCAAGACGTAGCAAGAAGGATTTCTGGCGCCGTTGCCGGGGAGGTCTTCGCTCAAGTCAAGACATACCAAGTACCCATCACAAACCCATCTCCCTCGCATTTACATTATTTTCCATTTGCCTCTTGTTTTCCTCTCCCCCACTTCACTCTTCCCGTATTATTCGCCCTCTCTTTCCCAATCTCCTCCTCTCTTTTTCGCTTGCCTTTTTATGTGTGCTTGTGTGCTTGTTTGACCTTATGGCTTCGCCTAAGGGTCCTGACCACCTTCTCAGAAGGATGGATGAGATTGAATCAAATATCAGAAGCTTTATGAATTTGTAATTTGAGCATAATAATTTCTTTAGAAAAGAGCTTAAGGAACAAAAAAGGTTTTTTGGGTTTTATGAACAAAGAGCTTGATGATATGAATAAAGAATTTTATGGTGTTAATGCTCAAATTACCCGGCTTGAAAATGCTATAGCCAAAATTTCTGATAAGCAAGCCACCTTAGTCAATAAGATGGCCGCTAAACCAGAAAAGTTAGATGAAAATAATGATGAGGATCTTAAAGTTATTGATGCATCTCCTATCAGATCTATGTTTTGCAATATGAATTTTGATGATTATGGGACTGATGACGAATCAACTTTGCCTAGAAGGCGTCCCAAAAATTCGGAGTCTTTAGATCTTGATGCTAAATTTGGTAAAAGTGAGATTGGAGAGTCCTCAACTTCAAATAGTATTGAACCTAGTATCTCAGATTTCAAGGAATTTGATTATGATAATTGTTCTTTAAAAGGTTGTATTTCCTTGTTGCAATCCATCGTTAATTCTCCTCATGCTTATAGTCAAAACAAAGCTTTTACCAAACATATTGTTGATGCGTTGATGCAATCTTATGATGAAAAACTTAATTTGGAAGTTTCTTTACCTAGAAAACTTAATGATGAGTGGGAACCTACTATAAAGATTAGAATTAAAGATTATGAGTGTTTTGCTTTGTGTGATTTGGGCGCTAGTGTTTCCACGATTCCGAAAACTTTATGTGATATTCTAGGTTTCCATGATCTTGATGATTGCTCTTTAAATTTGCACCTTGCGGATTCCACTATTAAAAAACAAATGGGAAGGATCAATGATGTTCTTATTTTTGCAAATAGAAATTTTATGCCCGTAGATTTTATCGTTCTTGATATAGATTGCAATCTTTCTTGCCCTATTATTCTTGGTAGACCTTTCCTTAGAACGATTGGTGCGATTATTGATATGAAGGAAGGGAATATTAGATTCCAATTTCCATTAAAGAAAGGCATGGAGCACTTTCCAAGAAAGAAAGTAAAATTACCTTATGAATCTATAATGCGGGCTACTTATGAATTTAGTGCCAAAGATGGCACCCGTTAGATCTATCTTCGCTTTTATGCCTAGCTAGGGGCGTTAAACGATAGCGCTAGTTCGGAGGCAACCCAATTTTTTTATGTTTTTTGTTTTTGCTCCTGTTTAGTAATAAATCTTGCATCTAACTTCTGTTTAGATGTGTTTTTATCTTTTAATTAGTGTTTGTGCCAAGTAGAACCTATAGGATAACCTATGATGATAGTTGATTTGATTCTGCTGAAAAACAGAAACTTTGCATGCACGAATATAATTTTGTTAAATCACAGAAACGTGCTTTCGCATTGATTCTTTTTGCTGCTGATCAATAAACAAATTTTCCAGGACTTCCTAGTTTGGTAGGAGTTTAAGAGTTCCAGAAGTTTGCATTAGTTACAGATTTCTACAGACTGTTCTGTTTTTGACAGATTCTGTTTTTCGTGTGTTGTTTGCTTATTTCAATGCATCTTTGGCCAATAAAATAGTTTATAAACCATAGCGAAGTTGGAATACAGTAGGTTTAACACCAAAATAAATAAAGAATGAGTTCATTACAGTACCTTGTGTGGTGGTTTTGTTTTCTTTCACTAATGGAGCTTATAAGATTTCCTGTTGAGTTTTGTGTTGTGAAGTTTTCAAGTTTTGGGTAAAGCTTTTATGGACTATGGAATAAAGGGTGGCAAGAGCCTAAGATTGGGGATGCCCATGGCACCCCAAGATATTCCATAATAGCCGAAAGCCTAAGTTTGGGGATGCCCCGGGAAGGCATCCCCTCTTTCGTCTTCGTTCATTGGTAACTTTACTTGGAGCTATATTTATATTCGCCACATGATATGTGTTTTGCTTGGAGTGTCGTGTATTATATTAGTCTTTGCTTTTTAGTTTACCACAATCATCCTTGCTGTACACACCTTTTGGGAGAAGCCTATTTGATTAGAATTTGCTAGAATACTCTATGTGCTTCACTTATATCTTTTGAGCTTGATAGTTTTTGCTCTAGTGCTTCACTTATATCTTTTAGAGCACAGTGGTGTCTTAATTTTGAAGAAATTTCTAGTCTCTCATGCTTCACTTATATTATTTTGAGAGTCTTTTAGAACATCATTGTATTTGCTATGGTCATAAATTTGGTCCTAGAATGGTAGGCATCCAAGTTGGGTATAATAAAAACTATCATAAGAAGTGAATTGGATGCTATGATCAATTTGATACTTGATAATTGTTTTGAGATATGGAGGTAGTGATATTAAAGTCATGCTAGTTGGGTGATTATGAATTTAAAGAATGCTTGTGTTTAAGTTAGCAAGTCCCGTAGCATGCATGTATGGTTAAAGTTATGTAACAAATTTGAAACATGAAGTGTACCTAGCTTGTGCATCCTTATGAGTGGCGGTCGGGGACGAGCGATGGTCTTTTCCTACCAATCTATCCCCTAGGAGCATGCGTGTAGTACTTGATTTTTGATGACTTCTAAATTTTTGCAATAAGTATATGAGTTCTTTTGACTAATGTTGAGTCCATGGATTATACGCACTTTTACCTTTCCGCCATTGCTAGCCTCTTCGGTACCGTGCGTTGCCCTTTCTCACCTTGAGAGTTGGTGCAAACTTCGCCGGTACATCCAAACCCCGTGATACGATACGCTCTATCACACATAAACCTCCTTATATCTTCCTCAAAACAGCCACCATACCTACCTATTATGGCATTTCCATAGCCATTCTGAGATATATTGCCATGCAACTTTCCACCGTTCCGTTCATCATCATCATGACATACTTTACTTTTGTCATATTGCCATTGCATGATCATGTAGTTGACATCGTATTTGTGGCAAAGACACCATGCATTATTTTTCATACATGTCACTCTTGATTCATTGCACCATCCCGGTACTCCGCCGGAGGCATTCATATAGAGTCATATCTTGTTCTAGTTTCGAGTTGTAATTCATATGTTGTAATCAATAGAAGTGTGATGATCATCATTATTAGAGCATTGCCCAAAGAAAATAAAAAGAAAAAATAAGAAAGGCCAAAAAGAAAAAAAAAGAAAGGCCCAAAAGAAAGAAAAAAATAAAAAAAGAAAAAAAAATAAAAAAAATAAAAAAAATAAAAGGGGCAATGCTACTATCTCTTTTTCCACACTTGTGCTTCAAAATAGCACCTTGTTCTTCATGTAGTGAGTCTCATATTCTTGTGCTTCAAAGTAGCACCATGTTTTTCATATAGTGAGTCTCATAAGTTGTCTTTTTCATACTAGTGGGAATTTTTCATTATAGAACTTGGCTTGTATATTCCTACGATGGGCTTCCTCAAATGCCCTAGGTCTTCATGAGCAAGCAAGTTGGATGCACACCCACTAGTTTTCTTTTGTTGAGCATTCATTTATAGCTCTAGTGCATCCGTTGCATGGCAATCCCTACTCCTCATGTTGACATCAATTGATGGGCATCTCCATAGCCCATTGATTATCCTTGTCAATGTGAGACTTTCTCCTTTTTTGTCTTCTCCACACAATCCCCATCATCATATTCTATTCCACCCATAGTGCTATATCCATGGCTCACGCTCATGTATTGCGTGAAGGTTGAAAAAGTTTGAGATTATTTAAGTATGAAACAATTGCTTGGCTTGTCATCGGGGGTATAGAAGTTGGGAACATCTTTGTGTGACGAAATGAAGCATAGCCTAACTATATGATTTTGTAGGGATGAACTTTCTTTTGCCATGTTATTTTGAGAAGACATGATTACTTTGATTAGTATGCTTGAAGTGTTACTATTTCTTTTATCAATATGAACTTTTATTTTGAATCATTTGGATCTGAACATTCATGCCACAATAAAGAAAATTACATTGAAAATTATGCTAGGTAGCATTCCACATCAAAAATTTCTTTTTTTATCATTTACCTACTCGAGGACGAGCAGGAATTAAGCTTGGGGATGCTTGATACGTCTCCAACATATCTATAATTTTTGATTGTTCCATGCTATTATATTACCCCTTTTGGATGTTTATGGGCTTTATTTTACACATTTATATCATTTTTGGGACTAACCTACTAACCGGAGGCCCAGCCCATATTGCTGTTTTTTTGCCTATTTGAGTATTTCGAAGAAAAGGAATATCAAATGGAGTCCAAACGGAATGAAACCTTCGGGAGCGTGATTTTTGGAACGAACGTGATCCAGAGGACTTGGAGTGCAAGTCAAGAAGCAGCCGAGGCTCCCACGAGATAGGAGGGGGCGCCCCCCCTGTACGGCACGCCCCCTGTCTCGTGGGCCCCTCGGGAGGCCACCGACGTACTTCTTCCTCCTATATATACCTACGTACCCCGAAAACATCCAGGAGGCGGACAAAACACAATTTCCACCACCGTAACCTTCTGTACCGCGAGATCTCATCTTGGAGCCTTCGTCGGCACTCTGCCGGAGGGGGAATCGACCACAGAGGGCCTCTACATCAACATCCTTGCCCCTCCGATGAGTTGTGAGTAGTTTACCACAGACCTACGGGTCCATAGTTATTAGCTAGATGGCTTCTTCTCTCTTTTTGGATCTCAATAGAATGTTCTCCCCCTCTCTTGTGGAGATCTATTCGATGTAAACTCTTTTTGCGGTGTGTTTGTCGAGATCCGATGAATTGTGGGTTTATGATCAAGTTTATCTATGAATAATATTTGAATCTTCTCTGAATTCTTTTATGTATGATTAAGTTATCTTTGCAAGTCTCTTCGAATTATCAGTTTGGTTTGGCCTAATAAATTGATCTTTCTTGCCATGGGAGAAGTGCCTAGCTTTGGGTTCAATCTTTCGGTGTCCTTACCCAGTGAGAGAAAGGGTTGCAAGGCACATATTGTATTATTGCCATCGAGGATAACAAGATGGGGTTTATATCATATTGCTTGAGTTTATCCCTCTACATCATGTCATCTTGCTTAATGTGTTACTCTGTTCTTATGAACTTAATACTCTAGATGCGGGCAGGAGTCGGTCGATGTGTGGAGTAATAGTAGTAGATGCAGGCAGGAGTCGGTCTACTTGTTATGGACGTGATGCCTATATACATGATCATGCCTAGATAATCTCATAACTATGCGCTTTTCTATCAATTGCTCGACAGTAATTTGTTCACCCACCGTAATACTTATGCTATCTTGAGAGAAGCCACTAGTGAAACCTATGGCCCCCGGGTCTATCTCTTATCATATTTGCTTTCAATCTACTTTTATTTGCATCTTTACTTTTTGCATCTATATTATAAAATACCAAAAATATATCTATATTATCTTATTATCTTTATTAGATCTCACTTTCGCAAGTGGCCGTGAAGGGATTGACAACCCCTTTATTGTGTTGGTTGCGAGTTCTCAGTTTGTTTGTGTAGGTGCGTGGGACTTTTGAGGAGCCTCCTACTGGATTGATACCTTGGTTCTCAAAAACTGAGGGAAATACTTACGCTACTATTGCTGCATCACCCTCTCCTCTTCGAGGAAAACCAATGCAAGCTCAAGACGTAGCACGATGCTCTGATGCCAACCTTCAACAACGTCCTCGTCACCAAAACACACATCGACGGTGGCGCGGGGCTCAATGTCCTCTCCGTCGAGATGTTTGACATGCTCTAGGTGCCATATGACCAGCTTTTGCCCACCAAGCCTTTCTCAGGGGTGACCGATGGCTCCACCGTCCCCATAGGACATATTCTTCTTCCTGTAACCTTCGGCAAGTGTGACAACTACCACACCGAGCTCATCGACTTCGACATCGCTCACATTCCCCTCCTGTACAATGCCATCCTCGGGTATCCGTCCCTCGCCAAGTTCATGGCGGCAACTCACCATGGCTAGAATGTCCTCAAGATGCCAGGAAGTGGCAGCATCATCACAGTCACCTGTGACAGGAAGGATGCGGTGTGCTCCCTCGAGCGCACTTACCAGGCCGCAGCGGTCGAAAACTCCAATGGTGAGGGTGCCACCCTGCCTCCTGAGGCCACTCCCAAGAAGAAGAAGCTCTTTTCCAAGGGACATCAGGGAACTGGGGCACCGATGATCATGCCTCGGGCCCTGCGCCCACTGCTCGGGCGCCTTTCCCTCTCGCATAGGAAGGCGCACCCGGCGCCACTCTCAGGACGGGCTCGGGGGATCTTGTCTGGAGGGCCTCTGACATGACCACCATCACGAGGGAGGCGTTCGAGCACCACGTGGGGGCGTGCTTCAATGCGTGCCCCCGTGAGCAAGGTGTGAGGTGCCAGGCGCTCAGGAGTTCATTAACAAGGCGATCGAGGAGCTTGAGGAGGCACGAGCCATGCATGGCGACCATCACCCCGCATCACGTAGTGCAGTTGCCGCCCCTAACATGGGTAGCGAGCTGTGCATCTGTGTCAACATCCCATGCCTCAACAAGGCTGCTTCTCAGGAGCTCTTCTGGCTGTCCCACGTTGGGCGGAGTGGGGGCTACCCCAACAGCTACGTCTGCATGTCATTCCTCCTGCTGAGCGCTACTGCCTCGCACCAGCGCTACATGCAGGGCGTCCTGGCGGCTCATGACGCCAGGCCAGGCGATCCTGACGGAGGAGGTGCCAGAACCTCGCAAGCCCCCTGGGACTCAAGAGCCGACCGGCTCGTGAGGAGCGACTTCTGCGGCACGCATCTCCAGCTACTCCAACACTCCTACAACGATGGTGCTAGGTGACTTCTTGGTTTGTTTAGTTGAGAGCTCCCTCGGGCTGCATTATCCTCGGGCTATTAGGGTCCATCCCTGTAGCCGCATCATTTTGATCTATTTACTTCGGACTAGTTATGCATACTCAGTTTATTATGGTTATTAATGTTGCGCCTGCCATCTCGTTATCTATGGAGTTGCCCTTTATGGCCTCCGCGCGTTGCTAACCCGCCTCTTGCTCGTCCCGCAACGGGGCTACATTCCTGGCACCACGCCTATGCTTGGGTCCGTCACTGCAGCGCTGACAAACCTAAGAGATCGAGCTCTGGCTCACGGCCGGCCCCGCGCACGTCACCTCACCGGGTCCTTGGTGCCTTCGTCTTCTCGCGGCAAAATAAACAGCGGAATAGCAAGCACGGTCGCATGTTGTGTTTTATGGCTAACTAGCAGGAACCTCCGGAGGAAGGACCCGCTACTTCTTGAGCTTGCGTTGGTTTTTCCCTTGAAGAGGAAAGGGTGATGCGGCAAAGTAGAGATAAGTATTTCCCTCAGTTTGAGAACCAAGGTATAAATCCAGTAGGAGACAACGCACAAATCATCGAATACCTGCACAAACAATTAAACAAACTTGCACCCAACGCGAGAAAGGGGTTGTCAATCCATACGGTTAATTGGGAAAGTGAGATCTGATAGAGATAAATAAACGATAAACTAAATATTTTGGGTATTTTTGGTTTATAGATCGGAAAGTAAAAGATTTCAAGAATAGTAGATCGGAAACTAAGATTGTAGATCGGAAACTTATATGATGGAAAATAGACCCAGGGGCCATAGGTTTCACTAGAGCCTTCTCTCAAGATTGAAAATAATATGATGGGTGAACAAATTATTGCTGAGCAATTGATAGAAACATGCAAAGTTATGACGATATCTAAGGCAATGATCATGAATATAGGCATCACGTCCGTGTCAAGTAGACCGAAACGATTCTGCATCTACTACTATTACTCCACGCATCAAACGCTATCCAGCATGCATCTAGAGTATTAAGTTCATAAAGGACAGAGTAATGCATTAAGTAAGATGACATGATGTAGAGGAATTAACACAAGCAATATGATGAAAACCCCATCTTTTTATCCTCGATGGCAACAATACAATACGTGCCTTGCTGCCCCTACTGTCACTCGGAAAGGACACCGCAAGATTGAACTCAAAGCTAAGCACTTCTGCCATGCAAGAAAAACCAATCTACTTGGCCAAACCAAACCAATAGTTCGAAGAGAATTACAAAGATATCAAATCATGCATATAAGAATTTAGAGAAGATTCAAATAATATTCATAGATAAACTGATCATAAATCCACAATTCATCAGATCTCGACAAACACACTGGAAAAAAGTATTACATCGAATAGATCTCTAAGTACATCGAGGAGAACATGGTATTAAGAATCAAATAGAGAGAAGAAGCCATCTAGCTACTAGCTATGGACCCGTAGGTCTGTGGTAAACTACTCACGCTTCATCAGAAGGGCAATAGAGTTGATCTAGAAACCCTCCGTGGTAGAATCCCCCTCCGACAGGACGCCAGGAAAGGCCCACAAGGGTATAGAAGGTTGCGGCAGCGGAAAAGTGTTTCCGTGGATGCCCCTGTTGGTTTGGGGATATATGGGTATATATAGGCGAAAGAATTAGGTCAAGAGGTGCATGAGGGGCCCATAAGGGTGGGGGTCGTGCCCTACCCCCCTGGGCGCGCCCTCCGTCCTTGTGGCCACCTCGTGGGTCCTCCGGCTTCATCTCCAAGTCTCCTAGTTGTCCCATGGTCCAAGAAAAATCATCGCGAAGGTTTCATTTCGTTTGGACTCCGTTTGGTATTGCTTTTCTGCAAAACTCAAAAACAAGAAAAACAAGAACTGGCACTGGGCTCTAAGTTAATAGGTTAGTCCCAAAAATAATATACAATAGCATATTAATGCATACAAAACATCCGAAACAGATAATATAATAGCATGGAACGATAAAAAATTATCGATACGTTGGAGACGTATCAAGCATCCCCAAGCTTAATTCCTGCTCGTCCTCGAGTAGGTAAATGATAAAAACAGAAATTTTTGATGTGGAATGCTGCCTAACATATTTATCCATGTAATTTTCTTTATTGTGGCATGAATGTTCAAATCCGTAAGATTCAAAACAAAAGGTTTAATATTGACATAAAAACAATAATACTTCAAGCATACTAACAAGGCAATTATGTCTTCTCAAAATAACATGGCCAAAGAAAGCTATCCCTACAAAATCATATAGTCTGGCTATGCTCCATCTTCATCACACAAAATATTTAAATCATGCACAACCCCTATGACAAGCCAAGCAATTGTTTCATACTTTTTATGTTCTCAAACTTTTTCAACTTTCACGCAATACATGAGCATGAGCCATGGATATAGCACTATGGGTGGAATAGAATATGGTGGTTTTGGAGAAGACAAAAAGGAGATAGTCTCACATCAACTAGGCGTATCAAAGGGCTATGGAGATGCCCATCAATAGATATCAATGTGAGTGAGTAGGGATTGCCATGCAATGGATGCACTAGAGCTATAAGTTTATGAAAGCTCAAAAGAAAAATAAGTGGGTGTGCATCCAACTCACTTGCTCACAAATACCTAGGGCAATTTGAGGAAGCCCATCATTGGAATATACAAGCCAAGTTCTATAATGAAAAATTACCACTAGTATACGAATGTGATACCATAGGAGATTCTCTATCATGAAGATCATGGTGCTACTTTAAAGCACAAGTGTGGAAAAAGGATAGTAACATTTCCCCTCCTCTCTTTTTCTCTCATTTATCGTTATTTTTTTATTTGGGCCTTTCTCATTTTTTGGCCTCTTTTATTTTATTTTATTTTTCATCCGGAGTCTCATCCCGACTTTTGGGGGAATCATAGTCTCCATCATCCTTTCCTCACTGGGACACTGCTCTCATAATGAAGATCATCACACTTTTATTTACTTACAACTCAAGAATACAACTCGATACTTAGAACAAAATATGACTCGATATAAATGCCTCCGGCAGTGTACCGGGATGTGCAATGAATCAAGAGCGGCGTGTATGAAAGAATTATGAAAGGTGGCTTTGCCAAAAATACGATGTCAACTACATGATCATGCAGAGCAATATGACAATGATGAAGCGTGTCATAATAAATGAAACGGCGGAAAGTTGCATGGTAATATATCTCGGAATGGCTATGGAAATGCCATAATAGGTAGGTATGGTGGCTGTTTTGAGGAAGATATAAGGAGGTTTATGTGTGATAGAGCGTATCATATCACGGGGTTTGGATGCACCGGCAAAGTTTGCACCAACTCTCGAAGTGAGAAAGGGCAATGCACAGTATCGAAGAGGCTAGCAATGATGGAAGGGTGAGAGTGTGTATAATCCATGGACTCACATTTGTAACCCCTATACTCATCAAATTCAATCAAGCAGGAAGTAGGGTATTACCTCCACTAAGAGGGCCCGAACCTGGGTAAACATTGTCTCCTCTGCTTCCTGTTACCTTCGATCCTTAGACGCACAGTTCGGGACTCCCTACCCGAGATCTGCCGGTTTTGACATCAACATTGGTGCTTTCATTGAGAGTTCCACTGTGCCGTCGCTAGAAGGCTTGATGGTTCCATCGATCATCTACAACAATACCGCCTTGAGGGAGACTTTTCTCCCCGGCCAAATTTTCGTATTCGGCGGCTTCGCAAAGCGCCAACTCGATGGCCATCTGGAGTAGATCGACAGCTACGCCCCTGGTCATTAGATCAACCTTGGAAATCTGAACTATGTCGCTGATATCCGAGGAGACTTGATCTTCCAAGGGTTCGCGGCCCCAACCAAAACTCTGGCCTTAGATCCAGAGCGCATCACCAGGTCCGAAGATGGGAGTTTAAAGCCCGCCGGACTCTCTGCAACTATAGAGCTTAACACCGGAGAATTGGAGGGGATCGTGTCACCAGCAGGCCCGAAGTCACGCCAGGCTCCCTTTATCATCATGAAGCCGGACTCACCTCCGAACACTAGCTCTGAACTCTCGAGGTCTATGTCATGCGAGCTCGGCCAGGGAACTTTTGTCCCACCCAACTCCATGGACTCTTGCTTCCCCGTCCAAACCTCGCTCTTAAACGAGGCCCTGGATTTAATACGATCTCTCGCCATTGCAGAAGAATCACTGCCGAACTACGCCCAACCCATACTAGGGGCTGAGAACGGGGAATTTTGCGCCCCACCCACCATCCACTTCATAGCCACTGTCGAGGATTTAACCGACACGCTCGACTACGATTCCGAAGACATCAACGGTATGGACAATGATACCGGAGATGAGAAGAGCCAGAACCCGTCGTTCACCTGACGCTGGATGGCCACTTCCTCATATGACGTGTACATGGTGGACACACCCAAAGAGGATGACGGCGATGGTGGGAAGAATGTAGGAGACAAGCCTGCTGAAGCACCTCTGAAGCATCGACGTTAGTGGCGCCAATCAAAATCGCGTCGTGAAAAAGACAGCATTACCGGCACCGGAGATAATAATACTCCAGAGAACACCGAAGACCAAGAAGCCCCTATCGAGCCAACATCCAAACAGGATGATTGGGAGAATGGGCAAGTCAACCCCGATGATCCTGTCGGGAATGAGGGATCGGAGGATAGTAACTACCTACCGATCACCGAAGAGGACGAGAGCCTCGGCGACGAAGATTTGATCATGCCAGAGGAACCTCTCAAACAAGAGCGCTTTAAGCGACGGCTAATAGCCACTGCAAGAAGTCTAAAAAAGAAGCAGCAGCAGCTTCAAGCTGATCAGGATTTACTCAATGATAGATGGACTAATGTCCTGGCAGCCGGGCAATACGGCCTTGAGTGCCCAACTAAGAGTTACCCAAAATGCAAGTTGCTATCCCAATTTGACGATGAGGTCCTGGAACCTATACCGACAGCGCGTAACGCTGCTGACGGACCTAACCGGCCACTTCGTGGCTAGGACAGAGTGGCAACTCAAGCCGAACACCAGCCCGCACCACCTCACCCTAGAGGCAGAGAGACACCGGCTACAGGATATACGTACGACCTGTGATAGGACCTGGACAATAGAGCCGGTCATACCAGATCAATCTGTGGATCAAGGGGGCGTGCCCCAGTGCGAGAACACAGCCATCAGGCCTGGCGCGACAAGCACGACCTCACCCGGGCCGAAAACCGCATACGGACGTCATCCGAACTATGTCATGACGTTGCCCGATATAGAGGCGCCGCCCCCTATGCTTCACCGATGAGGTAATGGAGCACCAGTTCCCAGAAGGGTTTAAACCCGTAAACATTGAATCATATGATGGCACAACAGGTCCCGCGGTATGGATTAAATACTTTCTTCTCCATATTCACATGGCTCACGGTGACGATTTACACACCATCAAATACCTCCCCCTAAAACTGAAGGGACCAGCGCGGCACTGGCTGAACAGCCTCCCAGAAAACTCTATTGGTAGTTGGGAAGACTTGGAGGACGCCTTCAGAGACAACTTCCAAGGTACCTATGTTCGGCCCCAGACGCCGATGACCTTAGTCACATAATCCAGCAACCCGGAGAATCAGCCCGGAAGCTCTGGACCAGGTTCTTAATTAAAAAGAACCAGATTGTGGATTGTCCGGACGCCAAATCCCTCGCGGCCTTCAAACACAGTGTTCGAGATGAGTGGCTCACCCGACACCTCGGCCAAGAAAAACCGAAGTCCATGGCAGCCCTTACCGCACTTAGGACCCACTTTTGCACGGGAGAAGATAGCTGGCTAGCTCATAGAAGCAATAGCACCAGTGACCCGGGCACATCCGGAGCCAGGGATGTCAACGGCAAGCCACGACGCAACAAGCACAAGCGTCAAAACAATAACGAAGACTCGACGGTCAATGCCGGATTCAGTGGCTCCAAGTCCGGACAATGGAAGAATCCATTCAAAGAAATAAAGATGGTCCATCTAGTCTGGACAGAATACTTGATCGGCCTTGCTAGATTCACGGCACCCCCAATAAACCTGCCAATCATACCAACAGAAACCGTTGGGTCTTTAAACAGGTCGGCAAGCTCAACGTCGAACACAAGGGGAAAGAGCCACCCAGCGAGGACGACGATGAAGAGCCTCGCCCACCGAACACAGGGGGGACAGAAGAAATTCCCCCCGAGGTCAAAACTGTGAATATGATCTATGTCACTCACATCCCCAAACAGGAGCGCAAGCGCGCACTAAGGGAAGTCTACACCGTAGAGCCGGTCACCCCAAAATTCATACCATGGTCGGCTTGTCCGATCACCTTCGACCGAAAGGACCACCGACCAGTATCCGCCATGGTGGTTCGGCAGCTTTGGTCCTCGACCCAATCATCGACGGATTCCACCTCACGCGAGTCCTTATGCACGGCAGCCGTAGTCTTAACCTTCTTTACCAGGACACTGTCCACAAAATGGGTATTGATTCGTCAAGAATCAAGCCCACTAAAACTACCTTTAAAGGAGTAATACCTGGTGTAGAGGTCCGTTGCTCAGGGTCGATAACATTGGAAGTCATCTTTGGCTTGCCAGACAACTTCCGCAACAAAGACTTGATCTTCGATATCGTCCCCTTCCGTAGTGGTTATCACGCACAACTTGGACGAACCGCTTTCGCTCAATTCAACGCGGTCCCACACTACACTTATTTAAAGCTCAAGATGCCCGGTCCACGTGGTGTCATAACAGTCAATGGAAACACGAAACGCTCCCTCCGTACGGAGGAGCACACCGCGGCCCTCACGGCCGGAGTACAGAGCGGCCCTATCAAGCCTCACACCTCATCGGCCATCAAACCGCCGGACATTGTTAAACGAGTCCGGTCAGTTCCGCATGATGACAGATCGGTCATTCCAGAGCTTGACTAGCAATTTTGCCTCTGTCGATTGCCGCATAGTTCGTACCGCGCATGCATTACTATGCACTCAAAATACCTTGGGCGTCAATGGAGGCACAATTCAGACATGTCTATAGTATGGTTGGACCCTATATGACCCTCCACATTTTTCTTCAATTATTTTTTCTCTTTGACCACAGGTGCATTCACACCTATATATCCTACGGACTTACAAGGACTCTTTTTCGAGCCCAGTCTCGTACGGATAGCCGGACACCATTCCTCTTAAGGAACCTCTCTCTCCAAGGCAAAAGTGTCGCAGACGTGCGGTGGGATGTCCAAAGGATTCTTTAGACCAAACCTTATTCGAAGGACCTGTATCGAGCTCTTCTCCTTATTCTTAGACTCCCGGCATGTAAAATGACTTTGGTACTTATGGTGCCCTCTATAAGATCATGTTTTGACGTATCAATCAGATTCTAGCGAGGACAATTTTTTCGGTATCGACCTTATTCATAAAATGGTATTTCGTTTCCCCAGTTGTTTCACTCACACACCTCGGCACCCATTGCCAGGGGCTCTATGTGGCCACATATGTGTCGCCAAACAAAAGCCCGAATAGCTTTATAACACACTTCGGCATCCGAACTTGGCATTATATGCATTCGCTCTGAATCATGTCTTTGGTCAATAGTTGGGTTGCCCGGCTCCTGTGTTTACTACCTTACGTTCCATTTGTTCGGCTAGGGTAGTAAAGGGAGAACTACTGCAATTGTGTTTCTGGTACATCCGATCAAGCACCTCAGTAGAGAAAGCCGAAGATTGACTGTCATGGTGTGGCGAGAGCTGGTCAGCCACTCGGCGACTTACTAAATCTTTAGCGGTTTTTTCCGTATAATACGAAGGACTGTTTTTTCGGTCACTTACGTAATGCATCCGCGTACGGATAGTCGCGTACATACCAGGGGCTATCTTATAGTCCCATTGTCAAACTCCTATGGCTAAGTGAGAGTGGTAGAGCCATATAGTCTGATTGCTTGGTTCGCCGCACTGACACCTCCTTTACGGACCAAGACGTTGGGTCAAGTGTGCTCACGTGCCATTTCGAACACCCCCGTAGTATCTACGTGGGGGCCGAAGCCGAATACTAGAAAACTCTCAGGAATACAAAAACGGTTGCACAGGAGGAAAGAACTTTCTCACAATGGCACAAACATATCACAAAGCCTTAATATATATAATAAACACGTCTGGGTCTTTCGGATACATTCATTCGAACATAATGTCCTTTAAGCATTGACCCTCTATCAAGCGAGCGCCCTCTAGGACGTCTTCTAAGTAGCGCTCCGGCATGCGGTGGTCCTTGCCTCCGAGAGGACCCTCAACTGCGATAACGACGGCCTTCATCTTTGCCCAGTGCATGTTGACACGGGCGAAGGCCATCCGTGCACCTTCTATGCACAATGACTGCTTGATTGCATCAATTCGGGGCAAGGCATCGCTGAGTCGCTGCACTAGGCGAAAATAGCTACTCATAATGGGTTCAGCTGGCCACAGCCGGACTATGACATCCTTCATGGCCGCTCCGGACATCTTATGCAGCTTGGCCCACTGCGCTATTTGGTTGTTCAGCAGCGTCGAGCGCTCCTGCATTGCGAACTGCGGCCAGAATTGCTTCTCCGTCGCATGCCCCTCCTGGGCTCGGAAGAATTGCGCAGCATCGGCATCATTCTTTGGAAGATCCGCAAAAGAGTCTGGAGAACTCCATAGTTGATTAAGCAAGGCAAACCTCTGATCGCCAAACTTAGACTTTAAAAGAAAGGGCTTACCAGCCGCTATCTGTCCGGCCTATCGGACCTCCTCGCAAGCCGCTCGGGATTCGGACCTTGCCTCTTGGGCTTCCTGAAGGGCCTTGGCGAGTTCACACGACTTAGCCTTATTCTCCTCCTCGAGGAGCTCGCACTTACGAGTGGCGTCTTTGAGCTCTTGCTCAATTTTGGATACCCGCTCCTCAAACTGGCACCGGGTGGCATGTTCGGCCTTCAAATCCGCAGCCGTTTTCTCAGCGGCCGCATTGCTCACCCTTGCCTGCTCCTTCGCCCGAGCATGGTCACCCTTGAGGGTCTCGACCTCAGCAGCGCCATCTACAATCATGCATATAGCAGCGCGTAAGCTTCAACTTAACATTTGCAAATTAATACAATCATGTATGGAGTACTTGAAACATACCCTGCGCCTCGTCCAGCCGCTTGTTAATAAGGATATTATCCTCGTCGGCCAGCTGCAGTTTCTGCTTCAGTTCGAAAACTTCGGCGGCCTGAGCGGTCATCGCTAACAGTGAAGCTCGTTTTTTACCAAAAGATAAGTTTGTTATTTCCTGCAGATGTCTACAGATCCTCTGTTCGCCCTTCTTCATGGGCCGAACAAAGTCTCAGCGGCTACTATCTATATACAGGCATATGTTTCATATGGAAAGCAGCTAAGGACATTAGATCGCATACCTCGAAGCCTGTTAGTAGGCTCGTGAAGGCTTCATTCAGCCCGCTTTTAGCGGACTGAATCTTCTCAACCACCGTACCCATCAAGGTACGATGCTCCTCCAAGACGGACGCACTTTGCATACCATCCATCAGCATGTTCGGCACCTCCGCATTAGTAGAGGTCGCCGCTGAAACAACTGCTTTCTCCTCCCTCGGAGGAGGCTACTGATTCGACTCCGGAGCTGTTTGTATCCGGCTGGGGGTCGGATGATCCAAGACCCCCGTCACCAGTCTCCATGAGGGTTGCGCCCCTCATGTTCTCAGCAGCCAAGGTGTTATCATCTGGCACCGTCTTGGTCCTCTCCCACACTTCTACGAAGCCTGGAGAGATCCTTTGGGACGACAACTTGGTGTCGTCCGCCCTAGGAGGCGGGGAAGCTTGTGGAGGTGTCTCGCTCTCCATCATCTCCAGCGGAAGATCCCCCGACGACGATGATTCTTGAGGGACATCACGGGCCGGACTGAAACACATGATTTGATAGTATTCTTACAATTTATAAAGGATTGGATGTATGTAAGGCATCCTAAGGTACTTACGATTTGGCAAGGGGCTTGGCTCAGGGGCGGTGCTTGGGGACAGCTTCGGTGTCTGAATCCGAGTCATCCGAGAGGGATATCTTTCCCTTCTTGGACGCCCCCTCCTCCGGATCTATGGAGGCCGCCCTCTTTTTCCCTTTGAGAGGAGGGTTCTCTTCTTCCTCCTCCTCCCCATCCTCGTCTTTGTCACCCTCATGAGAGGAAGGAGCCTTGGTCCCTCTGGACATAGCGCCCGAAGTATCTATGTGATGGAGGCCACCTTTGGCCTCCTTGCTTTTCTTCTTGTCCTTCTTCACCGGCGCCTGGTAGGGCGCCGGGACCGCATCCTCATCAACAGAGGCTCAGCTGGGTTTTTGGGGAGCGGGGCCGGATATTTGATCCACTCCGCCTTCTTTATCCAGCCCTATTCAGGGGATGGAATTTTTAGTACCCCTCCTTAAGATTGACGAGCTAAGTAATGTTCAGAAATATGATACTTACTGGGGATGCCGGATTGTTGCAGTCGAGGTCGGTGTCGGCAAACGTCCTTGGCCATGTTTTCTGCTTCTTGAAGAGCAGCTTCCAGATCCCTTTGTGCGTCGTGCCAAAGAATCGTTGCATGGTCCGTGGCCCTTCCAGATTAAGCTCCCACATTTCGAGAGGTCATCGTTGGCAGGGAAGAGCTCATCAGATAAGCATCACCTGAATCACATCAGCAAGGGTGATGTCCTTTTCTATCATACTCTTCATACACTTTTGCAGCATCAATACTTCGTCAGGGGATCCCTAGTCTAGACCCTTGTTGGTCCTAGACGTGAGCCGCAGCAGAGGACCGGATCTGAAAGCAGGAGCGGTCGCCCACTTGGTGCTGCGGAGTTCGGTGATGTAGAACCACTACTGATGCCATACCTTGACAGTATCCATGAATTTCCCTTTGGGCCAGGTAACATGGTTGAGCTTGCTCACCATGGTGCCGCCGCACTCAGCGTGTTGGCCGTCTACTGATAACCCACAAGTGTAGGGGATCGCAACAGCTTTCGAGGGCAAAGTATTCAACCCAAATTTATTGATTCGACACAAGGGGAGCCAAAGAATATTCTTGAGTATTAGCAGTTGAGTTGTCAATTCAACCACACCTGGATAACTTAGTATCTACAGCAAAGTATTTAGTAGCAAAGTAATATGATAATAAAGGTAACAGTAGCAAAAGTAATATTTTTGGGTTTTGTAGTGATTGTAACTGTAGCAACGGAAAAGTAAATAAGCGAAGCACAAGATGTGAAAAGCTCGTAGGCAATGGATCAGTGATGGATAATTATGTCGGATGCGATTCTCATGTAACATAGGATGACACAGAACTAGCTCCAATTCATCAATGTAATGTAGGCATGTATTCCGTAAATAGTCATACGTGCTTATGGAAAAGAACTTGCATGACATCTTTTGTCCTACCCTCCCGTGGCAGCGGGGTCCTAGCGGAAACTAAGGGATATTAAGGCCTCCTTTTAATAGAGAATCGGAACAAAGCATTAGCACATAGTGAATACGTGAACTCCTCAAACTATGGTCATCACCGAGAAGTATCCCGATTATTGTCACTTCGGGGTTGTCGGATCATAACACATAATAGGTGACTATAGACTTGCAAGATAGGATCAAGAACACACATATATTCATGAAAACATAATAGGTTCAGATCTGAAATCATGGCACTCGGGCCCTAGTGACAAGCATTAAGCATAGCAAAGTCATAGCAACATCAATCTCAAAACATAGTGGATACTAGGGATCAAACCCTAACAAAACCAACTTGATTACATGGTAAATCTCATCCAACCCATCACCGTCCAGCAAGCCTGCGATGGAATTACTCACACACGACGGTGAGCATCATGAAATTGGTAATGGAGGATGGTTGATGATGACGACGGCGATGAATCCCCCTCTCCGTATCCCCGAACGGACTCCAGATCAGCCCTCCCAAGAGAGATTAGGGCTTGATGGCGGCTCCGTATCGTAAAATGTGATGAAACTTTCTCCCTGATTTTTTTCTCCGCGAGACGGAATATATGGAGTTGGAGTTGAGGTCGGCGGAGCCTCAGGGGGCCCACGAGACAGGGGGCGCGCCCAGGGGGGAGGGCGCGCCCCCACCCTTGTGGATAGGGTGTGGGGCCCCTGGTCTTGATTCTTTCGCTAGTATTTTTTATATTTTCCAAAATGTGCCTCCGTGGATTTTTAGGACATTCTGAGAACTTTTGTTTTCTACACATAAAACAACATCATGGCAGTTCTGCTGAAAACAGCGTCAGTCCGGGTTAGTTTCATTCAAATCATGCAAGTTAGAGTCCAAAACAAGGGCAAAAGTGTTTGGAAAAGTAGATATGTTGGAGACGTATCAACTCCAAAACAAGCAATTCAGTTGATAAACTGAAAGTGATAAAGAAAACTTTTACAAACTCTGTTTGCTCTTGTTGTTGTAAACATGCAAAGCCATCATTCAGGTTTTAGCAAGTATTATGAACTAACCATACTCACAATAAAACCCAGGTCTCACAATTACTCATATCAATAGCATAATCAGCTAGCAAGCCATAATAATAAAACTCGGATGACAACACTTTCTCAAAACAATCATAACATGATCTAACAAAATGGTATCTCGCTAGCCCTTTCTGAGACCGCAAAACATAAATGCAGAGCACCTTTAAAGATCAAGGACTGACTAAACATTGTAATTCATGGTAAAAGAGATCTAGTCAAGTCATACCCAATATAAACCAACAATAATGAATGCAAATGACAGTGTGCTCTCCAGCGGGTGCTTTTTAATAAGAAGGGTGATGACTCAACATAAAAATAAATAGACAGTCCCTTCGCAGAGGGAAGCAGGGATTTGTAGAGGTGCCAGAGCTCGATTTTAAAATAGAGAGGAATAACATTTTGAGCGGCATACTTTTGCTGTCAATGCAACAACTATGAGATGGTTGTATCTTCCATACTACATGCATTATAGGCAGTTCCCAAACAGAATGGTAAAGGTTTATACTCCCCCAACCACCAACAAGCATAAATCCATGGCTTGCTCGAAACAACGAGTGCCTCCAACTAATAACAGCCCTGGGGGAGTTTTGTTTAATTATTTTGATTTGCTTTGATCTTTTTGGATCATGGGACTGGGCATCCCGGTTACTGGCCCTTTCTCGTGAATGAGGGGCGGAGTCCACTCCTCTTGAGAATAACCCACCTAGCATGGAGGATATAGGCAGCCCTAGTTGAAACATGAGCTTCTCGAGCATACAAAACAGAATTTCATTTGAAGGTTTGGAGTTTGGCACATACAAATTTACTTGGAACGACAGGTAAATACTGCATATAGGAAGGTATGGTGGACTCATATGGAATAACTTTGGGGTTTATGGAGTTTGGATGCACAAGCAGTATTCCCACTTAGTACAGGTGAAGGCTAGCAAAAGACTGGGAAGCGACCAACTGAGAGAGCGACAACAGTCATAAACATGCATTAAAATTAATTTACACCGAGTATAAGCATGAGTAGGATATAATCTACCATGAACATAAATATCATGAAGGCTATGTTGATTTGTTTCAACTACATGCGTGAACATGTGCCAAGTCGCGTCACTCAATTCATTCAAAGGAGGATACCATCCCATCATACCACATCATAATCATTCTAATAGCATGTTGGCACGCAAGGTAAACCATTATAACTCATAGCTAATCAAGCATGGCACAAGCAACTATAATCTCTAAATGTCATTGCAAATATGTTTACTTCATAATAGGCTGAATCAGAAATGATGAACTCATCATATTTACAAAAACAAGAGAGGTCGAGTTCATACCAGCTTTTCTCATCTCAATAAGTCCATATATCGTCATTATTGCCTTTCACTTGCACGACTGAACGATGTGTATAATAATAATAGTGCACTTGCATTGGACTAAGCTGGAATCTGCAAGCATTCAACTCAAGAGAGAAGACAGAGTAATATGGGCTCTAAGTTAAATAAACAATCATGTATATGAGAGCCACTAAACATTTTCAATATGGTCTTCTTGACCCCCAAAGGAAAGAAAAGAAAATAAAACTATTTACACGGGAAAGCTCCCAACAAGTAAGAAGAAGAACTAGAAATCTTTTTGGGTTTTCATTTTAGTTTCTACTACAAGCATGGAAATTAAACTAACTAATTTCTTTTTGTTTTTCTTAAGGTTTATCAAACACACAAGAAGAAAACGAGAAAGAAAATTAAACTAACATGGATAATACAATGAAAGAGTATGAGCACCGACGACTAGTGTGTGAACATGAATGTAAAGTCGGTGAGAAATACGTACTCCCCCAAGATTAGGCTTTTGGCCTAAGTTGGTCTAATACCAAGGACCGCTGCTACTCTCCCTGGTGTACTGGGAGGTTTAATCAGGATACCACAGGCTGGCCATCTCCGGATCCCACTGGAAAGATGATGCACGATAAGGGTCCAGTGCAGGTTCCGGCTCAGGTTCTGGAGTGGATGCTTGGCCTCGATGAGCGTACACCGCCTCCGATGTAACAAGAAAATTATCTGCAATCAAATCAAACAACAGAGGCGCAGGAAAAATGATAGTCTCATTGTGTTTCTTATTAAATCTAAGGTTATACAAGAGCATCTTCTCTTTGTTGCCAACAATAAACGCGTGTGCTACCATGCTCTTGTAATCTAAAATGTAAGTAGGCAATTTTGTCTCCTCTTTCTCATGGTGCCTAATAGGTATCTGAAAATGTCTAGCAAGACGTGAAACATAGATACCTCCAAATATGGGGCCTTTTGTACGATTCAGGCTTAGCCGTATAGCAATGACGGCACCTATACTGAAACTATTATCTCCAAGCAAGGCATGTTGAAGGATGATAATAACAGGAACACTAAAGTTTCCACTATTTCCATGACCAATCAAGCATCTACTAGCAAATATGCCAAAGTAGCGTAAAACAGGAAAGTGTATGCTAGAGATTTTCGCCTTGGAACCCTTCTTTGGCTCCTCTACATCGATAGTGTTAACAAAGCCATCCACATCTTTACGATGGGGTTCCTCTAATTCTCCCTCATAGGGTATCCTACATACCGCGCAAAAATTACGTAAAGACATTTCTCTGAATTATCAATAAATGAAATGATACTGAAGGCGGTGACTTCTTAGGATAATAATAATTTTTTTGCATGAAAGTATTGGTGAGTAAGAGATACTGGTCGATCCGGTCGTGGAGGAAACCGGTGAGGCCTGCATTCTCGATCAAAGAATAAAAATCTTCATGAATTCCAGCTTCTTTCAAGAAATCATCGCATGGCCATTCACACGGCCGTACTTCCGCTAAGCGAGGAAGATTATACTTGGATTTTTCCTTCTCTTTAGCTTGTTTTTCCTGAGAGCCTTGGCTAGAAGAGCCCCTCGAAAGTTTCCTTAACATTTTCTGAAATTTTAGTAACTTCAAAATAGAAGTGAATAAAACTAAACAAGATTGATAGCAACTACTCCTACAAGTGCCTAGAGCCTATATCATGCATTAGAATTGCTTGGGACCTCATAAATTTAACATGCAAGCTCAAGAACATGGTCAACTATGCAGCAAAAATTTGCAATGAATAAAGCACTAGAACAAAAACTAATTGGACCAATGGAGGAGTCACATACCAAGCAACAATCTCCCAAAGTAGTTTTGTGAATGGGGCTTTGAGCAAGGAGATCGAAAATCACAGCAAAATGAGCTAGAACTCGTGATTGAGCTGGATGGGGATTTTTTTGGGAAGAAGATGGAGGGTGTGGGTGCTGGCATAAGTGGAGGGGGGCCACCAGGGGCCCACGAGATAGGGGGACGCGCCCTCCACTCTCGTGTCCTGGTGCTTGCCCCTCTTGCAGTGTTTTCAGTGCCTAAAATCCTCAAATATTCCATAAAAAATTATACTAAATTTGCAGGGCATTTGGAGCACTTTTATTTTCGGGATATTTTTTATTGCACGGATAATTCGGAAAACAGATAGATAATACTATTTTTTCTTTATTTATTCTAAATAACAGAAAGTAAAAAGAGGGTACAGAAGGTTGTGCCTTCTAGTTTCATCCATCTCGTGATCATCAAAATGAATCCACTAACAAGGTTGATCAAGTCTTGTTAACAAACTCATTCCGAATAACACGGAAGCGGAGAAATTTCGAATAACACTAAGTTACCTCAATGGGGATATGAACATCCCCAACAATAAGAATATCATACTTTTTCATGACAATAGGGAGAGGAAATTCAAAACCTCCAATAATGATAGTTGGAACTATTCAAATAGAATTGATGCTATGAACTTGAGATTGTTTCCTCGGAAAGTGTACCGTATGCTCATTACCATTAACATAAAAAGTGACATTGCCTTTGTTGCAATCAATAATAGCCCCTGCAATATTTAGAAAAGGTCTACCAAGGATAATCGACATACTATCGTCCTCGGGAATATCAAGAATAACAAAGTCCATTAAGATAGTGACATTTGCAACCACAACAGGCACATCCTCACAAATATCGACAGGTATAGCAGTTGATTTATCAGCCATTTGTAAAGATATTTCAGTAGGTGTCAACTTATTCAGTTCAAGTCTACGATATAAAGAGAGAGGCATAACACTAACACTGGCTCCAGGATCACATAAAGTAGTTCTAACATAATTTCTTTTAATGGAGCATGGTATAGTTGGTACCCCCGGATCTCCAAGTTTCTTTGGTATTCCACCCTTAAAGGTATAGTTAGCAAGCATGGTGGAAATTTCAGCTTCCGGTATCTTTCTTTTGTTTGTAATGATATCCTTCATATACTTAGCATAAGGATTTACTTTGAGCGTACCAGTTAAGCGCATACGTAAGAAAATAGGTCTAATCATTTCAGCAAAGCGCTCAAAATCCTCATCATCCTTTGTCTTGGATGGTTTAGGAGGAAAGGGCATGGGTTTCTGAACCCATGGTTCTCTTTATTTACCGTGCTTCCTAGCAACAAAATCTCTCTTATCATAACGTTGATTCTTTGATTGTGGGTTATCAAGATCAACAGCAGGTTCAATCTCTACATCATTGTTTTTACTAGGTTGAGCATCAACATGAACATTATCATTAACATTATCACTAGGTTCATGTTCATCACCTGATTGTGTTTCAGCATCAAAAATAGAAATATCATTGGGATTCTCAGGTGTGTCTATAGTAGGTTAACTAGAAGCATGCAAAGTCCTATTGTTTTTCTTTTTCTTCTTTTTAGAAGAACTAGGTGCCTCTAAATTGTTTCTCTGAGAATCTTGCTCGATTCTCTTAGGGTGGCCTTCAGGATACAAAGGTTCCTGAGTCATTCTACCAGTTCTAGTAGCCACTCTAACAGCAAAGTCATTTTTATTATTTAATTCATCAAGCAAATCATTTTGAGCTTTAAGTACTTGCTCAGCTTGAGTAGCAACCATAGAAGCATATTTGCTAATGTGTTTAAGTTCACCTTTAACTCTAGCCATATTATCTCTCACGCGTCCTATCTCGAAAGCATTATTCTTTAACTCTCTACCAACATAAGCATTAAAACTTTCTTGTCTAGCCATAAAGTCATCAAATTCATCTAAGCATGGGCTATGGAATTTAGTAGAGGGGATTTCAACTTTATCATATCTATAGAGAGAATTTACCTTTACTACCTGTGTCGGGTTATCAAGACAATGTGGTTCTTTGACAGGCGGTACATTAAGACCATGTTTTTCTTCAATAGGAGGTAAATTCTTAACATCTTCAGCTTTAATACCTTTTTCTTTCATTGATTTCTTTGCCTCTTGCATATCTTCGGGACTGAGAAATAAAACACCTCTCTTCTTCGGAGTGGGTTTAGGAATAGGCTCATGAGTTGGCTCAATTGGTTCAGGAATTGCCTCAGGAATTGGCTCAGGAAGAGTCCAATTATTTTCATTAGTCAACATATTATTCAATAGTAATTCAGCTTCATCGACTGTTCTTTCCCTAAAAACACAACTAGCACAACTATCCAAGTAGTCCTTGGAAGCATCGATTAGTCCATTGTAAAAGATATCAAGTATTTCATTTTTCTTGAGAGGATGATCAGGCAAAGCATTAAGTAAATGGAGAAGCCTCCCCCAAGCTTGTGGGAGACTCTCTTCTTTGATTTGCACAAAATTATATATTCCCCGCAAGGTAGCTTGTTTCTTATGAGCAGGGAAATATTTAGCAGAGAAGTAATAAATCATATCCTGGGGACTACGCACACAACCAGGAGCAAGAGAAATATACCAAGTCTTAGCATCACCCTTTAATGAGAACAGAAATATCTTAAGGATATAATAATAGCGAGATTTATCATCATGAGTAAACAGGGTAACTATATCATTCAACTTGGTAAGATGTGCCACAACAGTTTCAGATTCAAGGCCATAAAAAGGATCAGATTCAACTAAAGTAATAATTTCAGGATCAACAGAGAATTCATAATCCTTATCAGTAACACAGATAAGGGAAGTAGCAAAAGCAGGGTCGGGTTTCATTCTAGCATTAAGAGACTGCTGCTTCCATTTAGCTAATAATTTCTTAAGATCATATCTATCATTGCAAGCAAAGATAGCTCTAGCAGCTTCTTCATTCATAACATAACCCTCAGGAACAACAGGCAATTCATAATCATTGGGAGAATTTTCATCATCACTATCATCAATAATAGCATCTTCAATAATTTTGTTCCCTCTAACCCTAGCAAGTTGTTCATCAAGAAATTCACCTAATGGCAAAGTAGTATCACGCACAGAGGTAGTTTCATCATAAGTATCATGCATAGCAGAAGTGTCATCATCAATAACATGCGACATATCAGAGTTCATAGCAGTAGCAGGTTTAGGTGTCGCAAGCTTACTCAAAACAGAAGGAGAATCTAGTGCAGAGCTAGATGGCAGTTCCTTACCTCCCCTCGTAGTTGAGGGATAGATCGTAGTTTTCGCGTCTTTCAAGTTCTTCGTAGTGATCAACAGATATAAATCCCAAGTGACTCAGAGAATAGAGCTATGCTCCCCGGCAACGGTGCCAAAAATTAGTCTTGATAACCCACAAGTGTAGGGGATCGCAACAGCTTTCGAGGGCAAAGTATTCAACCCAAATTTATTGATTCGACACAAGGGGAACCAAAGAATATTCTTGAGTATTAGCAGTTGAGTTGTCAATTCAACCACACCTGGATAACTTAGTATCTACAACAAAGTATTTAGTAGCAAAGTAATATGATAATAAAGGTAATAGTAGCAAAAGTAATATTTTTGGATTTTGTAGTGATTGTAATAGTAGCAACGGAAAAGTAAATAAGCGAAGCACAAGATGTGAAAAGCTTGTAGGCAATGGATCAGTGATGGATAATTATGTCGGATGAGATTCCTCGTGTAATAGCTATAACATAGGGTGACACCAAACTAGCTCCAATTCATCAATGTAATGTAGGCATGTATTCTGTAAATAGTCATACGTGCTTATGGAAAAGAACTTGCATGACATCTTTTGTCCTACCCTCCCGTGGCAGCGGGGTCCTAGTGGAAACTAAGGGATATTAAGGCCTCCTTTTAATAGAGAACCGGAACAAAGCATTAGCACATAGTGAATACATGAACTCCTCAAACTATGGTCATCACCGAGAAGTATCCCGATTATTGTCACTTCGGGGTTGTCGGATCATAACACATAATAGGTGACTATAGACTTTCAAGATAGGACCAAGAACACACATATATTCATGAAAACATAATAGGTTCAGATCTGAAATCATGGCACTCGGGCCCTAGTGACAAGCATTAAGCATAGCAAAATCATAGCAACATCAATCTCAGAACATCGTGGATACTAGGGATCAAACCCTAACAAAACTAACTTGATTACATGGTAAATCTCATCCAACCCATCACCGTCCAGCAAGCCTACAATGGAATTACTCACACACGGTGGTGAGCATCATGAAATTGGTGATGGAGGATGGTTGATGATGACGACGGCGACGAATCCCCCTCTCCGGAGCCCCGAACGGACTCCAGATCAGCCCTCCCGAGAGAGATTTGGGCTTGGAACATCTCATATGCTCCATGACGTTCAAAACGTCTTTGAAGTCCTGATTCTAAGCCGTAAAGCATGGCACACTGAACTATCGAGTAGTCATCAGCTTTGCTCTGCCAGACATTCTTAACATCATCAGTAGCATCTGCAGCAGGCCTGCCACCCAACGGTGCTTCCAGGACGTAATTCTTCTGTGCAGCAATGAGGATAATCCTCAAGTTATGGACCCAGTCCGTGTAGTTGCTGCCATCATCTTTCAACTTAGCTTTCTCTAGCAACGCACTAAAATTCAAAGGAACGGTAGCACAGGCCATTGATCTAAAACAACATAGACATGCAAAATACTACCAGGTACTAAGTTCATGATAAATTAAAGTTCAACTAATCATATTACTTAAGAACTCCCACTTAGATAGACATCCCTCTAATCATTTAAGTGATCACGTGATCCAAATCAACTAAACCGTCTCCGATCATCACGTGAGATGGAATAGTTTTCAATGGTGAACATCACTATGTTGATCATATCTACTATATGATTCATGCTCGACCTTTGGGTCTTAGTGTTCTGAGGCCATATCTGCATATGCTAGGCTCGTCAAGTTTAACCCGAGTATTCTGCGTGTGCAAAACTGGCTTGCACCCATTGTATGTGAACATAGAGCTTATCACACCCTATCATCACGTGGTGTCTCGGCACGACGAACTGTAGCAACGGTGCATACTCAGGGAGAACACTTGTACCTTGAAATTTAGTAAGGGATCATCTTATAATGCTACCGACGTTCTAAGCAAAATAAGATGCATAAAGGATAAACATCACATGCAATCAAAATATGTGACATGATATGGTGTGACGCCCCCGATTCAATCGTACACTAATCATGCACGCAAACATGTACGATCAAGATCAGGGACTCATGGGAAGATATCACAACACAACTCTAAAACATAAAATAAGTCATACAAGCATCATAATACAAGCCAGGGGCCTCGAGGGCTCGAATACATGTGCTAGATCATAGACGAGTTAGCGGAAGCAACAATATCTAAGTACAGACATAAGTAAACAAGTTTGCCTTAAGAAGGCTAGCACAAATTGGGATACAGATCAAAAGAGGCGCATTCCTCCTGCCTGGGATCCTCCTAAACTACTCCTGGTCGTCGTCAGCGGCCTGCATGTAGTAGTAGGCACCTCCAGTGTAGTAAGAGTCGTCGTCCACGGTGGCATCTGGCTCCTGGGCTCCGGCATCTGGTTGCGACAACCAGGTAGAAGGGAAAGGGGAAAAGAGGGAGAAAAGCAACCGTGAGTACTTATCCAAAGTACTCGCAAGCAAGGAGCCACACTAGATATGCATGGGTATATGTGTAAGGAGGCCATATCAGTGGACTGAACTGCAGAATGCCAGAATAAGAGGGGGATAGCTAGTCCTATCGAAGACTACGCTTCTGGCAGCCTCCGTCTTGCAGCAAGTAGAAGAGAGTAGACTGAAGTCCTCCAAGTAACATCGCATAGCATAATCCTACTCGGCGATCCTCCCCTCATCGCCCTGTGGAAAAGCGATCACCGGGTTGTCTGTGGAACTTGTCTGGGTGTGTTTTATTAAGTATCCGGTTCTAGTTGTCATAAGGTCAAGGTACAACTCCGGGTCGTCCTTTTACCGAGGGACACGGCTATTCGAATAGATAAACTTCCCTGCAGTAGTTGGTTAGTGCGTATAGGCCAGTGGCCAGACTCAGATCAAATACCAAGATCTCGTTAAGCGTGTTATTATGAAGCAACTGCGAACGCCGACCAGGGCCAGGCCCACCTCTCGCCTAGGTGGTCTCACCCTGCCCTGTCTCTCTGCCACAAAGATCCACACAGAGGGCCGTCGGGACAAAGGTCCTTTTAGCCCCCAATCCGTGAATCACTCGCGGGCACTCAACGAGCCAACCCGACTTTAGTCACCATCTGAATAGTATGTATATATGTAAAGTATATACCCGTGATCACCTCCCGAGTGATCACGGCCCGATAGTATAGCAAGGCAGACTGACAAGAATGAAGGGCCACTAATGGTAAACTAGCATCCTATACTAAGCATTTAGGATTGCGGGTAAGGTATCAATGACTGTAGCAACAATGACAGGCTATGCAACGGAATAGGAGTAACCGAACAGTAACATGCAGCACTACTCTAATGCAAGCAGTATAGAGAAGAATAGGCGATATCTGGTGATCAAGGGGGGGGGGGGGCTTGCCTAGTTGCTCTGGCAAGAAGGACGAGTCGTCAACACCGTAGTCGAACTGGGGGTCGCCGGCAGTCTCAGGGTCTATCGGAAAGAAGTAACGGAGAGGGAACACAATAAATAACAGAGCAATCAAAGCATCACAAAGAGTAACAAGACAATACACAGTGTTTGGTGTGCCCTAACGCGGCAGTAGGTGATACCGACGAAAGGGGGAAACATCCGTGAAAGTATCCCTAGTGTTTCGCATTTTTGGACAGGTGAATCGGAGGGGGAAAGTTGTGTGTTCTCTATGCTAGGGATGTGTGGCGGATGAATGGGCTACGTATCCGGATTCGTCTCGTCATTCTGAGCAACTTTCATGTAGAAAACATTTTCATCTGAGCTACGGTTTAGTTTCTATGTTTTTCTAAAGTTTTAATCATTTTTAGAATTTATTTAATTCTAACATTATCCAGAATAGTGTTTGCTGATGTCATCATGGTGTCAGCATGACGTCAGCAGTCAACAGGGCGTTGACTGGGTCAATCTGACGTGTGGGACCCACTTTTCATACTCTATTTAGTTTAATTGGGATTTAGCTAATCTAATTACTGTTTAATTAAACTCACTAGTTAATTAGATTAACTAAACATGATTAATTAACTTAATTAATTCACTAATTAATTAATTAATTAATTAATAATTTTATTAATTCATTTTTATTTTATTTCCTTTTTCTTTTTATAAAAACGTTCTGGGACGGGGCCCGTTTGCCATAGGCCCATAGGGCCTTAGCGGGCACCAGGCTTGCGGTTACGGGTGCAGGGGCGTCCTGGGCGACGGGCGCCATCCTGCCTGACAGGGAGCTCGCCCAGACTAACCGCGGGGCGAGGCTGGCGGGGCGCCGAAGGCAAAGGGCGCGGCCGGTGGCGGGGACCGGACCGGCGAGCGGGAGGCACGGGGCAGCAGGGGGCTTCGGCGGCGGCCGTGGCCGT
>NC_041389.1:289042508-289061068 GCF_002162155.2 Triticum dicoccoides
CTTCTATTTTGTTTTGTTTTTACTTTTTATTTACTTTACTTCTTCTGTTTTAGTTTTGTTTCCTATTATTTTAGTTTTAGTAAAATATACACTTAGTATCTAAATTAGTATTTCAACTTAGTCCATAGTCACAAGAAGTCTAGTCCTCAAATAAATTAGTTTGACATTTTATTTATTACAAAAGGTATTTAACTAATTTTTTTTGCTGTTGTTTTATTCTTCTTATAGTATTTAAATATTTTATAAAGGTGTGGCTTCTCCACCATAATTACCTATACAATATTTGGTTCACTCCGAACATTTTAGTTTTAATATTTGAAAACTTTTATTTTTTTGATTGATTTTGAATTTGATTTCGAATCGGTTTCGATCTAACGCGAGGTTAGCAACAGTAACCAAGGTGACGTGGCATCGTTAACACGGGATTACTGTAGCCTAATTATCCGGGCGTCACAATTCTCCTCCACTACAAGAAATCTCGTCCCGAGATTTAAGAGGGGTGTAAGGGGGAAAGTTTTGGTTACGAAATTCTAGCGAGTGTTCCCAGTCTTGGTTGCTCTTCTCAAAGAGGTTAATCCATTATGTTGATGTCTTCGTTTCTCTGCTTCAAGTCACCATGACCAAGTTGTCATCCTTTCTTCGGGATCTCCATCGTCCTACAAACGTGACCAAGGGGAAAAAACTCCGGAAGAACGCATCTCACAAAGTTGGGCATCTGACGGTGAACTCAATGGGAAATACACAAGGTACCCCACGAGTTGTATTTCAGTGAATTTGTTGAGTGCAATATACGCTGGTACCAAAGTTTCAAATGGGTAGGCAATCATTCGATGACTAGACAGAAGCTGGAATGGGGGTTTGAACAACGAGAATAACATGGTGTTTGATCCCAGGATGAATAATGGTATAGCATTTAGCTCGTGAATCACATATGAAGCCAGGTGCAAAGGATACATTAGAATCCGGGTTGTAAAGGAGAGTCAGGTTTCGATCCAGTGGACCTGTGGGTTATGGGCCCACCATGTGGGTTGAAAGTAGGAAGGGTGGTGACATCTTGCACAGCCGCGACAGGGAGGCATGCCAGTGAATAGCTTATCAGCTATGCCGACAACAACGTTGGTACCAAGACGGGGAACGAAGAAAGCAATTTTCCTGCTTGTTGAACGAGGCGAACCAATTGGCAAAGTTATCACCCATCGGTGGTTACCGAAATGTTATCAACAATAGTAACAGGATCTTACAGACAGAATGGTACAATAAGGTGCCTACCTACGCAGGGAATTTTCTCTGCTCAGTTAAGTCAGATTCAGTAAAGGTTAAACAAAAGAATGGAAAGGAAAACGCGATTATCAGATTAAACAAAGCAATGGAAAGGAAAATTGTGATTACACACAATTATTAGGGTACATCCTTCCTATGTACAAGCAGAACATGGCATACAGGGTAGGAGAGCAAGTACCCAACCATTCAGATAAAGAGGCAAGGATTAATCAAGATGTTACCCATACAATGGTGTTTGGATAACTGACCAAGAAACATTTAGCATCACGCCTCCAATGTTCTTGTTGATGAGCGGGGTATCATAGTCATGCTTCGAGGTAGCGATGATATGGTGTTTCAATAAAGGGCCAGACTTTGGGTACACAAATGATCCATCAGGAGCAACTTATAAAATAGGTCTTACGATTTCCTCCAGGAAGAATGGTTATCCTTGCAAAAGAAATTATAATGATAGGTCCTGCAGCCAGGGGTGCAAGGCATGACATCATATTACCGGGTCATCAAAGGACCAACATCATAACTCCTGGAAAGTTGTCCCAACCATCATATCTGACCGAGATTCAGATCCGATTGGTGTCATGATACCTCAGACTCAGGATGTCCGAGAAGAAAAGGTGCAACACAAATCAATGAAATGACATTGCAAGATTCTCGGGAAAATGAACTATGGGAGCGGGTTCCTGAAACAATAGTTCATCATTAAACCAAGGAGAGGATGAGGAGGTGGTTGATGGGCTCAGCGACAATTCATCGAGAACTCCAAACGGATGGATTTCCACAATAATGTGAACAAGAAGATGACACTTGTCAACTCAAATGATATAATGTTGTATGCTCGAGTAAAACATACACCATCAATCATTAGTTGAAAGGTGTGCCCGAAATATGACCTTAGGCAACAAGATCAATGTTAGAGTGACGATTCAATAACCAACAGTCTAAGAACGAATTGTCAATCATTAACTTCAAAGCAATAGGGTTGCTAGAAGTACAGAACTCAAACAACATCGTTAGCATATTGGTATCCCGGTTAAAAAACAACAACACGAGGACCAAGGGAAGAATGGTGATGGTGAGAAGTATCATCATACCGAGAATTTCTAAGAGGTGGAGCAATCCTCACAGCATTCTCGACATAAAAGACAGTAATAGTTCAAGGTAGAACACAACACTAGCTGGAGAGCAATTTGCATTCATAATGTGGACAAGTTCACGATGGAAGGAAGTCAAGGGGGTTGTCGATGATAATAAAAATCATCGAGGGCAAGGAGGGTATTTCTCATTAAGAATTCGATAGATATCTTGGAAGAGCTCAGAATGCTGAAGATGATCACGACACATTTGTCGAGAGATCTCATGAAGATGTAATCGATCGGCGATGACATCAAGTTGAAGGAATGATGAAGCGAAAGGTTATTGGAACCATGGGTACGACACAAACTCGAAATCAATTTTGTTGTTCAAGGAGAAATGATATGACGAGGAAGATCGACGTAAGATTAGCTCACCGTCGAAATTTGTGCTTCAGGAAGAACCAGATAGCACAGTTAAATTTAGCACGATAATGATGTAGCCGATAAGGCTAGGAATGACATGATGGAGTATTAAACTCGTAAGCAGTGAAGATTAATAAGAGTTGTCGAATCGCAGTGCGGACTCGATTCTGTAACATCCCAAATTTTCAATTTGGAATGTTATACATAGATCATCTTTGCATATCATATTTTGTTGCATTTTGGCTCGATCCTAGAAATTCTACGCAACTCAAGGACCCACGGAGAGAGTTGGGGATTTCGTTATTTTCATAATTGAGTTTTCTCAAATTTTGAAAATAGGATAATTTGATTTTATTTATTTTATCTTCAATTATTTCTACTATCAAAATTTCAGATAGGGAATAAAATGACTTTCCCAAAATAAAGAAATAATGAAGATTTAAAAAAATCAAATAAGATTTTATTTTGGAGTTTTTCGCCTTTTTATTTGGATCTAGGAAAAATGCGCGTTTTCAAAATTGCATTTAGGCCCCAAATAAATGTTCATCTTGTCCGGCTTCATTTTAGAAGCCGGGGGAAATTTATTTCGGGATTTTTGGAGTCCGTTTAGTATTCTTTTGTTTGATTTTCTGCACGAAATTATTTAAATAAAAAACGCGAACCGCCTTACGGCCCCTACCCGAGCGGGACTCCGCCCGGGGCAACATATATAAAGCCGCCGCCCGAGCCCCCCAGCCCACTAGACCCCGCCGCCGGCCCACCCCGCCCCCAAACCCTAGCCGCGCCGCCGCCGCCGAAGCCGCCGCCGCTGCCTCCCCGACCCGCCGCCCGAGGTTGCCTCGTAATCCGTGTCGTCGTTTTTTTTAAAAACCGACCAGTTATCTTTGGTTTTGGCGGTTTATCTTTTTTTAGTTTCGGTTTATTTTATTAGATCGGTTTTTTTGGTTTAGGTTAAATAGCGAGCGTTCGCTCGTTCGTTCGTTTTAACGAACGTGTTCGTCAGATTAGGTTTAGTTAACGAACGTCTGTTCGTTAATCTGTTCGTCGTTTTTCTTTTTCTCGGATTTAATCCGCGATTTTTCTGATCGCGATTTCTGATCCGATTTTCGTTTTAGTATAACTTTTCGCTCGTTTATCGGAATCAGGCGATTCAAGCGCCTGGAGTTTCGTCTCGAAACCCTCTTTCCGACTAATCAACTTAAACAAGTTTTTGCTTCTGTAAAGTTTGACTTAGGTCCAGATTAGTAAAATGAAGCTGTTTTCTTTCGCCGTTTTACTTCCGTTGCTTCGTTTGTTTTTATTCTTTTTGCAAACTGGAGTTCTTAAGTTGAACTTTCTGGTTAGATCTTTTATTCGAGTTTTACCTATGCATTAGATGAGTACTTATTGTATGCTTGTTTGTTTGTCTGCGATAGAATACCCGGAGTGCGCCGCCTGTTACTTCGAGTCTCTGGGTTTCGCGGATCATCAGCAAGGCAAGTAACACTTTGATCATATCTTTTCTACTACCCAATTTTTATGCATTAGATCAATCCTCAAACTTTGCATGACTAGGATCTAATCAATATGTGGGTTGGGAAGTAGATGAGGTAGTACCTATTACCTGTTTTATTATTCAAACCTTTGGGAGTTACTTCTACGTTTGCTTATTATGCCATGCTATGCTAGTAGACGTGGATTGGGTGAGTGTATCCATGACAGATGTGAGTTTGTTAATTAATGGTTTATTTAAGGTGGCAACTTAAATACACATCTGGGTGGATTGAGGTACCTGGTTTCCAGGACTTGCCTGTTTTTCTTCGGACCGCCACCCAGGCTCAAAGGGATCATGAGATTATTCATGCTAGAAACTTCTGTGTGCAGCCACATGCAACTATGGGCTCTGGCATAGTTGATTAAGTTGTGCGAACTCTTACAGTGGTAGACTAGCAGATGTAGGGGTTGTAGGTTGGTACGGTCCACCCGTTATGTAAGGTGCAAGCGCTTCTGAAAGACTATGTCTCGGTCATCCGTTTCTCAAACACCATGTAGTGCGAGAAACCAAACGGAGGAGATCGAGTCATGTGGGGAAAAGTGCGCAAACCTCTGCAGAGTGTAACAAACTAATCATGGTTAGCCGTGTCCCCGTTTATGGACATCTTGAGTATCTAGTATTTGGATATCATGTGAATCTCATCATGTTACTTTAAATTAATATTGTTGGGTTGTTAATGAGTACTTTTAATTGGGATTGAGAATGATGTCAACCATTCTCAATGTTTAACAACCACCATGATAGTTAAATAAATTTATTCCTTTGCAGTAGGGAAAAATTGGGTTTACGCAAAACTGTAACCACAGAGCTTTCCATCAGCCAAATATGCATGTAGTATAGCTTATTCCATCATATTTCTCTATGTGTTACATTGCCAGCATATTCCATGTGCTGACACGTTTTCGGGCTGCAACGTTTCATGTTGCAGACTTTTCAGACGATGAGTAAGGTGCTTAGGTCGTGGTTCTATACTCAGTGATGCCGTTGGAGTTGATGGACTCGCTTATTCTTCAAGCCTTCCGCTGTTATCGTATTTAGATGGCCTTAAGCCATATTTATTTTAATAAGTTCTCTCTTGAGACATTCGATGTAATAAGTGTGTGATTGCTACTCTGTTATAAATCCTTCAAGTACTGTGTGGTGTCAGCATTACTGATCCAGGGATGACACCTGAGCACAGAGATCAGACTGTTTGAGGTCTGGTCGCTACAAAGATGGTATCAGAGCACACGCTGACTGTAGGATACAGCCACTAAGCTAAAGCCCTAGATCACTACTCTTTCTTCTCATTTCTGACTCCTCATCTTTTCTATTCTTTAGGATGGCGGATGCAAGGAACAAGTTCACACAACCAGATGAAGACTCACCTTTTGGATATCACTTGAAGGAAGTCACTAGATACCTGAACATAGGAGTACCAAGCTTCACTGGAACCTTCAACACCACTTTACCCGAAGAGGAGCACTGGATGATTCAAGTCCACACTCCAGGAAGGACATTTGCACCAGTCACGGAGCCCATAGAGTTTTCCTTTGATGCACCAACATGGAGCCTAGGAAAGAGCATGGCAGCCCACATTGCCATGGGACGAAATGGAGAAGTTTACCACAACGATCTCAAGAATACTATCTACCATATTTGTGGGCGCCGAGATAAGCATTGGGAGATGATCAACAGCAGGAAGGACAGATCAATCGCAGCTTATATCCAAGAATTAAACCAGCACATCCGACGCCAGGAGAATCAGATGTGCGCAGACATGGAGGATCTGCAGAAGGCTATGACCAAGATCAAGGAGCTAGAAGAGGAACTCAAGGCTACACGTAAAGACTATATGGAAGAGATCGTCGCTCTTGTAAGACAGAACTGCGACCTTAAGGAGAAGATTGGAGTATTCATGGGAGGTTCATCACCCAGAGGAGAAGATGACGAACCCACTTGTCCAGATAATTATATCATCATCGATGACACCGACTCGGATCCCGATGAGAGTGATGATGACTTTGTTGATGAAGCTGGAGCAGATATCATGGAATCTTCATCGGAGCAGTTTTTCTAGTTGACCACCATAACAGTAGTAGAATTTCCCCCATTAAAAATTAGTTTTAGTCCCAGCACTTTTGTAACGATAGTTAGACCGTTGTATGCCCTTGTTTGAATTGATTGGAGTGATATTGTGTGCTTTTGTCTCATGTGCATATGGGTAGTGTTATCTCACTAGACCTCATTCTATTCTTAACTCTCGTCTCTTCTATAAAACCCTCAGATGCCTCCGAGACGCGACCCCGAATTTGTTTTCCCGCCGGAGATCACTCAGTTGATTCAGCAGCAGAATGCCTTGATTCAAACATTGGTACAGAACCAAGGCAACAACAACAACAACAACCCACCACCACCACCACCTGTTGACCATTTGACTCGTTTCTTAAGGCTGAATCCGCCGGTGTTTTCCAGTAGCACCGAGCCGATAGTAGCAGATGATTGGCTCCGTAAGATAGGGAGGGAGTTGATTACTACAGGATGTACAGATGGGGAAAAGGTGAAGTTTGCCGCACATCAGCTCGAAGGACCCGCAGCAGCATGGTGGGAGAATTTTACAGCCACTTACCCTATAGACACTGTCACATGGGATCAGTTTCAGCAAGCTTTCCGTACTGCCCATGTTTCAGCAGGAGCTATGGCCATGAAGAAGCGTGAGTTTCGCAACTTACGCTAAGGAGGACGGACAGTTGGCCAGTATGTGGATGACTTCAATAAGCTAGCACGTTATGCCCCAGATGACGTTGCTACGGATGCAACTAAGCAGGAGAAGTTTCTAGAAGGACTGAATGATGAGCTGAGCATGCAGTTGATGGTAGCCACCTTCAATAACTACCAGGAGTTAGTAGACCGTGCACTTATGATTGAAGGGAAGCAGCAGCAGATTGACAATCGCAAGAGGAAGTATGGACAGGGGAAGAACAATTCTGGAGCTCAGCAGAAACTACGCTTTACCCTGAAGTCAGGAGGGCAATTTTAGCATACTCACGGAGGAGGCAGCTCGCACAATCATAATGGCACAAGGAATGGAAACGGGAATGGAGGAAGCAATGGACAAAACCGCACCAACCCGTCAACACCATCCAAGGTAGACCTGAGCCATATCACTTGTTATAAGTGCCGTAATACTGGGCATTATGCAAATGAATGTCCAGAAGCCCAAAATGGTAACGACAATGGAAGCTCAGGAAAGAAGCCGAACCCTTTCAACAAGGGACAGGTGAACCATGTTACCATGGAGGAGGTTGAAGCTCAGCCAGACGCAGTAATAGGTA
The DNA here is from genome assembly GCF_002162155.2 of Triticum dicoccoides. Lineage (NCBI taxonomy): Eukaryota > Viridiplantae > Streptophyta > Magnoliopsida > Poales > Poaceae > Triticum > Triticum dicoccoides. The sequence continues at coordinate 289,050,134 of NC_041389.1, forward strand.
AGTTTTTGGTTAAGACATTTACTGCAGTTGTTCTTTTTTATACTGGTGCATCGCATTCATACATATCAAGGGGATTTGTGGATAAATATAAATTACCAACCCAAGCCCTTAGGCCACCCATGCTAGTAACCTCACCCGGAGCAGAGTATATGGCTAGTATATGGTGTGATCGACTGCCGTTAAGGATTGGACACTATGTATTTCCCTCGGACCTAATAGTTCTGGAATCGCAAGGATTGGATGTGATATTAGGCATGGATTGGTTATCAAAGTACGGAGGGAATATAGATTGCGCCTGTAAGTCGATTTTGCTTACCACCCCTGAAGGAAGGAGAATCAAGTATGTATCACGGCATGAGCCGAGGAGGGCACATGTAAATTCCTTATCAGGAGTTGTGCAGGAGGAAGTACCAGTGGTAAGGGATTATCCGGACATGTTTCCGGAAGAGTTGCCAGGCATGCCGACGGACAGAGACATTGAGTTTCTGATTGAACTACTGCCAGGCACTGGGCCGATATCTAAGAGACCGTATAGGATGGCAGCCCAAGATTTGGAGGAAATTAAGAAGCAGATTAAGGAGTTGCTGGACAAAGGTTTTATTCGCCCAAGTTCTTCGCCTTGGGGATCGCCAGTACTTCTAGTGGAGAAAAAGGATGGATCATTAAGAATGGTTGTTGATTATCGAGGATTAAATGAAGTGACCATTAAGAACAAGTACCCGTTGCCGATGATCAACGACTTGTTTGACCAATTGTAAGGAGCTAAGGTATTTTCCAAGATCGATTTGCGATCAGGATACCATCAGTTGAAGATTCGGGAGCAGGATATACCTAAGATGGCTTTCACCACCAGGTACAGGCTGTATGAGTATACGTTATGTCATTTGGTCTGACTAACGCCCCAACCTATTTTATGAATATGATGAACAAGGTGTTTATGGAGTTTTTGGATAAGTTCGTCGTGGTATTCATTGATGATATTTTGGTTTACTCAAAGAATGAAGAGGAACATAAGGAGCACTTGCGTTTGGTACTTGAGAAGCTCAGAGAACATCAGTTGTATGCCAAGTTTAGCAAGTGTGAGTTTTGGTTGAAGGAAGTTGGATTTCTCGGACATGTTATATCCAGGGAAGGTATAGCAGTAGACCCCACTAAAGTTGCCACTGTGACAAACTGGGAAGCACCAACAACAGTTGGAGAGATCCGGAGTTTCCTTGGACTCGCAGGATACTACCGGAGATTCATTGAGAATTTCTCGAAGATTGCAAAGCCTATGACAGAATTGTTGAAGAAGGATACCAAGTTCATATGGACAGAGGAGTGTGAGGCTAGTTTCCAAGAGTTGAAGAAGCGTTTGGTTACCTCACCAGTGTTAATTCTGGCAGATCAAGGCAAGGATTACGAAGTATATTGCAACGCTTCACGCCGAGGACTTGGAGCAGTGCTTATGCAGGAGGGAAGAGTTGTTTCGTATGCTTCGCGACAGCTTAAGGCTCATGAGTTAAACTATGCTACTCATGATTTGAAGTTAGCAGCCATAGTGCACGCACTGAAAACTTGGAGACATTTTCTTATTGGAAACCACTGTGAGGTGTACACGGATCACAAGAGTTTGAAGTACATCTTCACGCAGAAGGAGTTAAATCTCAGGCAGAGGAGATGGTTGGAGCTTATTAAAGATTACGATATGAGATTGCATTATCACCCCGGAAAGGCTAACGTTGTAGGAGACGCGTTGAGCCGCAAGAGCCATGTCAACACCCTAATGACTGGAGGTTTACCAAAAGAATTAGCAGAGGAATTCCGGGAGCTATGTTTGGAAATAGTTCCTAAAGGCTATGTAGCAGTGTTGGAGATTCAGTCTACTTTGATGGATAAAATCAGAGAAGCTCAAAAGACAGATAAGGAAGTTGCTTCTATTGAGGAGAGGATGAGCAAGGGAAAAGCTAAGGGATTTCGTGAGGATGAGCACGATACCTTATGGTTTGAGGACCGCGTTTATGTGCCAAGTGATCCGGAGATCAGGAAGTTGATTTTGCAAGAGGCACATGATTCGCCGTATTCGATCCACACCGGAAATACCAAGATGTATTTGGATTTGAAGGAAACTTTCTGGTGGACCGGAATGAAGAAGGATATTGCAGAGTATGTAGTAGTTTGTGATGTATGTCAGAGAGTGAAGGCAGAACATCAGAAGCCAGCAGGATTGCTACAACCATTGCCTATACCCGAATGGAAGTGGGATAAACTAGGTATGGATTTCATCACGGGATTGCCCAGGACCCGTTCAGGCTATGACTCGATTTGGGTTGTAGTCGATCGTTTGACGAAGGTAGCTCATTTCATTCCAGTAAAGACTACCTACAGCAGTGCCAAATTGGCTAAGATATACATGACCAGGATTGTATGCTTGCATGGAGTTTCGAGGAGTATCATATCAGATAGAGGAACCCAGTTCACCTCAAAGTTCTGGAAGCAGTTGCACGAAACATTGGGAACCAGACTAGAGTTTAGTACAACTTTTCATCCACAGACAGATGGACAAACCGAGAGAGTTAACCAAATTTTGGAGGATATGCTGAGAGCATGTGCCTTGGATTATGGATCAAGTTGGGATGACAACTTTCCATATGCGGAGTTTTCTTATGACAACAGCTACCAAACTAGTTTGAAGATGGCCCCTTTCGAAGCCTTGTACGGAAGGAGGTGCAGGACCCCGCTGTTTTGGTATGAGGTTGGAGACCGCCAGTTGTTTGGACCAGATTTGATTAAAGAGTCTGAACGGAAAGTAAAGTTGATTCGCGATAGGCACAAGGTAGCCCAGTCAAGGCAGAAGAGCTATGCGAATTCAAAACGCAAGGAGGCAGAATATGAAGTCGGAGACAGAGTTTATCTTCGAGTATCTCCGCTTCGAGGATTTAAGCGTTTTGGAGTTAAAGGAAAGCTAGCGCCACGTTTTGTGGGGCCATACAAAGTTTTGGAGCGCATGGGAGAAGTTGCGTACAAGTTGGAATTACCCGAGGATTGTCAGGTGTTCACGATGTGTTCCATGTTTCATAGTTGAAGAAGTGTCACGCAGAGATGGCGGATGTACCACTAAGAGATACTGTGCCACTAGAGGCGATTCAGTTGAATAACGATCTGACCTATGAAGAGAAACCAGTTAAGATTCTGGAGTATGCCAGCCGAGTCACCCGCAGCAAGGTCATCAAGTTTTGCAAAGTTCAGTGGCGCCACCACACCGAGGAAGAAGCCACCTGGGAGCGAGAGTAAGATCTGCTCAAGGCCCACCCTCACCTATTTGCTAGCCAACCCAAATCTCGAGGGCAAGATTCATCTTAAGGGGGGTAGGTTTGTAACATCCCAAATTTTCAATTTGGAATGTTATACATAGATCATCATTGCATATCATATTTTGTTGCATTATTGGCTCAATCCTAGAAATTCTACGCAACTCAAGGACCCACGGAGAGAGTTGGGGATTTCGTTATTTTCATAATTGAGTTTTCTCAAATTTTGAAAATAGGATCATTTGATTTTATTTATTTTATCTTCAATTATTTCTACGATCAAAATTTCAGAGAGGGAATAAAATGACTTTCCCAAAATAAAGAAATAATGAAGATTTAATAAAAAATCAAATAAGATTTTATTTTGGAGTTTTTCGCCTTTTTATTTGGATCTAGGAAAAACGTGCGTTTTTCAAAATTGCATTTAGGCCCCAAATAAATGTTCATCTTGTCCGGCTTGATTTTAGAAGCCGGGGGAAATTTATTTCGAGATTTTTGGAGTCCGTTTAGTATTTCTTTCGTTTGATTTTCTGCGCGAAATTATTTAAAAAAAACGCGAACCGCCTTACGGGCCGTACCCGAGCGGGACTCCGTCCGGGGGCAGCTTATATAAAGCCGCCGCCCGAGCCCCCCAGCCCACCAGACCCCGACGTCGGCCCACCCCGCCACCAAACCCTAGTCGCGCCGCCGCCTCGAGCCCCGTGCTGCCTCGAGCCCCGCGCCGCGCCGCCGCCGCCGGAGCCGCCGACCTCGCAGGAGCCGCCGCCGGCGCCTCGCCGACCCACTGCCCGAGGTTGCCTCGTAATCCATGCCGTCGGTTAAAAAAAACGATCAGTTTTCTTCGGTTTTGTCGGTTTATTTTTTTTAGTTTCGGTTTATTTTATTAGATCGGTTTTTTCGGTTTAGGTTAAATGGCGAGCGTTCGCTTGTTCGTTCGTTTTAACGAACGTGTTCGTAAGATTAGGTTTAATTAACGAACGTCCGTTCGTTAATCTGTTCATCGTTTTTCTTTTTCTCGGATTTAATCCGCGATTTTTCTGATCGCGATTTCTGATCCGATTTTCGTTTTAGTATAACTTTTCGCTCGTTTATCGGAATCAGGCGATTCAAGCGCCTGGAGTTTCGTCTCGAAACCCTCTTTCCGAATAATCAACTTAAACAAGTTTTTGCTTCTGTAAAATTTGACTTAGGTCCAGATTAGTAAAACGAAGCTGTTTTCTTTCGCTGTTTGACTTCCGTTGCTTCGTTTGTTTTGATTCTTTTTGCAAACCGGAGTTCTTAAGTTGAACTTTCTGGTTAAATCTTTTATTCGAGTTTTACCTGTGCATTAGATGAGTACTTATTGTATGCTTGTTTGTTTGTCTGCGATAGAATACCCGGAGTGCGCCGCCTGTTACTTCGAGTCTCTAGGTTTCGCGGATCATCAGCAAGGCAAGTAACACTTTGATCATATCTTTTCTACTACCCAGTTTTTATGCATTAGATCAATCCTCAAACATTGCATGACTAGGATCTAATCAATATGTGGGTTGGGAAGTAGATGAGGTAGTACCTATTACCTGTTTTATTATTCAAACCTTTGGGAGTTACTTCTACGTTTGCTTATTATGCCATGCTATGCTAGTAGACGTGGATTGGGTGAGTGTATCCATGACAGATGTGAGTTTGTTAATTAATGGTTTATTTAAGGTGGCAACTTAAATACACATCTGGGTGGATTGAGGTACCTGGTTTCCAGGACTTGCCTGTTTTTCTTCGGACCGCCACCCAGGCTCAAAGGGATCATGAGATTATTCATGCTAGAAACTTCCGTGTGCAGCCACATGCAACTATGGGCTCTAGCATAGTTGATTAAGTTGTGCGAACTCTTACAGTGGTAGACTAGCAGATGTAGGGGTTGTAGGTTGGTACGGTCTACCCGTTACGTAAGGTGCAAGCGCTTCTGAAAGACTATGTCTCGGTCATCCGTTTCTCAAACACCATGTAGTGCGAGAAACCAAACGGGGGAGATCGAGTCATGTGGGGAAAAGTGCGCAAACCCTTGCAGAGTGTAACAAACTAATCATGGTTAGCCGTGTCCCCGTTTATGGACATCTTGAGTATCTAGTATTTGGATATCATGTGAATTTCATCATGTTACTTTAAATTAATATTGTTGGGTTGTTAATGAGTACTTTTAATTGGGATTGAGAATGCTGTCAACCATTCTCAATGTTTAACAACCACCATGATAGTTAAATAAATTTATTCCTTTGCAGTAGGGAAAAATTGGGTTTACGCAAAACTGTAACCACAGAGCTTTCCATCAGCCAAATATGCATGTAGTATAGCTTATTCCATCATATTTCTCAATGTGTTACATTGCCAGCATATTCCATGTGCTGACACGTTTTCGGGCTGCAACGTTTCATATTGCAGACTTTTCAGACGATGAGTAAGGTGCTTAGGTCGTGGTTCTATACTTAGTGATGCCGTTGGAGTTTATGGACTCGCTTATTCTTCAAGCCTTCCGTTGTTATCATATTTAGATGGCCTTAAGCCATATTTATTTTAATAAGTTCTCTCTTGAGACATTCAATGTAATAAGTGTGTGATTGCTACTCTGTTATAAATCCTTCAAGTACTGTGTGGTGTCAGCATTACTGATCCAGGGATAACACCTGAGCACAGAGATCAGACTGTTTGAGGTTTGGTCGCTACAGATTCACTATTCGGTGTTCTCGGTTGACTACAACCCAAAACTCATGGAGTGACTATGATATGGAAATGTATTCTCCGGCACAAATTCGTAAGATGTAGTGCAATGGCATGATATCCTTGAGATACCAGGGAGATAATACTCGAAGGCATATCAAATTAAAGGTTGAAGTGGGGTGTATTGATCTATAGAAGACAAGTGCTTTTACTTGTCTGAGAAATGAAATCAAAGGAAGAAATTATGGTCGGAACCACGATTGCAAAGGATCAATTCACAGATCCAAATGATATTTTCAAGGAAATAGTTATTATTGCAAGAAGCTTCCATGATAGGATCTAAATCGTGTCCATGGGCATGAACACAAAGGTCCAAGGTCGACTCCCACTTCATCAATGCATAACCTTCCATTCACCTCTCGTATTTCAAAAATGACATTAGTTCTTGAAAGTTTTACCTAGTGCAATACCAGATAAGTATGACTCGTGAAATCTTTCGGGTTCACACGGATTAGGGAACGCGTAGGTTCAACCCATCAGGGCATCTTAGGAACATATACCACAAACTTCAATAGTAATTAACACAAGCTCGATAGTAGAGCATGGGTGACAAAAGAAGGGGATACAATTTACCGAATGCATTATGTATCAGGGAAAGATCTTCTCGAGGTTTTTGTATACGAAGGACACTGTCGGATGATATTACAACAAAGGATCCGACGGTCCATAGCAGAGCTGATGTGAGTATCGGTACACAAGCAGAGGAAGAAACAATGCGAAGGTATTGGATTATAGAAGCAACTGACTAATTCAAAGCTCAATGTAAAGAATAATGATTTCTGTTTCAAGGGATCAGAAGCAAACGCTCTGATTAAGGATGGGTAAGCTGCATAGACTTAGGGGTACAATCGACGACAATTTGATTGGTCGATAAACAGATCATGTTCAAAATGACATCTCAGCCGGAAAGATAATTTTAAAAGAATCAACCGATGATTGCGTGCATTCGCTCTCATGTTGAATCTATAGGATCAACATGACAGTGTCAAAGGAGACTAATGAATGTTGCTAGACCTATGGGAAGCAACCATAATGCAAGCAGACAAGTATATGTAGAGCAATAGTTTTAAAGAGGATTCTCGAATGATCGGATAGAATTTCAAAGTATCATATGAAACATACGAACAACTAGGGATGGATGAATACTCGATAAGTGCGAGTAATTATTTGCAGGGGTATTCATGTGGTAAAGAACTGCAAAGCAGTAGACACAAGGTATTCTCATATCAATAGAGAGCAAGATCAACTGGGGATAAAGTAAGAACGACAGGTGTATGTATTTATCCATAGGGATATGTAGGGAATTGCAAAAGCAACAGGCACAAAGTCTCGAGAGAACATCAGAGTGTATCTTTGGAATCCTTCGGTGCACCAAGCAATCATCTGGAGTGAGGGGCTCTCCGGGAGAAAGTAGTTACGAGAACCTAGTGTTAGAGTTAGCAAAATTCATTTAACCCGAGTAGAAGAGAGACTAGAATCCCAGAGTATAGATGAGGAATAAAAGATCCAAATACCACCCAATAGCGACGTGGGCCCATTGGCCGCACAGCCATGTTAGTAAAAGTTTTGTAATGTCTAGACTAGACTTCGGCCAAGGAGTGTGGAAGGGGGATTCCTACAGGCAGTCGACTCTGATACCAACTTGTGACGCCCCCGATTCAATAGTACACTAATCATGCACGCAAACGTGTATGATCAAGATCAGGGACTCACGGAAAGATATCACAACACAACTCTAAGACATAAAATAAGTCATACAAGCATCATAATACAAGCCAGGGGCCTCGAGGGCTCGAATACATGTGCTCGATTATAGACGAGTCAGCGGAAGCAACAATATCTGAGTACAGACATAAGTAAACAAGTTTGCCTTAAGAAGGCTAGCATAAACTGGGATACAGATCGAAAGAGGCGCAGGCCTCCTGCCTGGGATCCTCCTAAACTACTCCTGGTCGTCGTCAGCGGCCTGCATGTAGTAGTAGGCACCTCCAGTGTAGTAAGAGTCATCGTCGATGGTGGTGTATGGCTCCTGGGCTCCGGCATCTGGTTGCGACAACCAGGTAGAAGGGAAAGGGGGAAAAGAGGGAGAAAAGCAACCGTGAGTACTCATCCAAAGTACTCGCAAGCAAGGAGCTACACTACATATGCATGGGTATATGTGTAAGGAGGCCATATCAGTGGACTGAACTACAGAATGCCAGAATAAGAGGGGGATAGCTAGTCCTATCAAAGACTATGCTTCTGGCAGCCTCCATCTTGCAGCAAGTAGAAGAGAGTAGACTGAAGTCCTCCAAGTAACATCGCATAGCATAATCCTACCCGGCGATCCTCCCCTTGTTGCCCTGTGGAAAAGCGATCACCGGGTTGTCTGTGGAACTTGTCTGGGTGTGTTTTATTAAGTATCCGGTTCTAGTTGTCATAAGGTCAAGGTAGAACTCCGGGTCGTCCTTTTACCGAGGGACACGGCTATTTGAATAGATAAATTTCCCTGCAAGGGTGCACCACATAACCCAACACGCTCGATCCCATTTGGCTGGACACACTTTCCTGGGTCATGCCCGGCCTCAGAAGATCAACACGTCACAGCCCCACCTAGGCCTAACAGAGAGGTCAGCATGCTGGTCTAACTCCTATGGCGCAGGGGTCTGGGCCCATCGCCCATTGCACACCTGCATGTTGCGTGGGCGGCCGAAAGCAGAACTAGCCCCCTTAATACAAGAGCAGGCTTACGTTCCAATCCGGCATGTGTCGCTCAGTCGCTGACATCTAGAAGGCTTCGGCTGATACCACGACGTCGAGTGCCCATATCTTTCCCGCGTAGTTGGTTAGTGCGTATAGGCCAGTGGCCAGACTCAGATCAAATACCAAGATCTCGTTAAGCGTGTTATTATGAAGCAACCGCGAACGCCGAATAGGGCCAGGCCCACCTCTCACCTAGGTGGTCTCAACCTGCCCTGTCGCTCCGCCACAAAGATCCACACAGAGGGCCGTCGGGACAAAGGTCCTTTCAGACCCCAATCCATGAATCACTCGCGGGCACTCAACGACCCAACCCGACTTTAGTCACCATCTGAATAGTATGTATATATGTAAAGTATATACCCGTGATCACCTCCCGAGTGATCACGGCCCGATAGTATAGCAAGGCAGACTGACAAGAATGAAGGGCCACTAATGGTAAACTAGCATCATATACTAAGCATTTAGGATTGCGGGTAAGGTATCAATGACTGTAGCAACAATGACAAGCTATGCAACAGAATAGGAGTAACCGAACAGTAACATGCTACACTACTCTAATGCAAGCAGTATAGAAAAGAATTGGCGATATCTGGTGATCAAGGGGGGGCTTGCCTGGTTGCTCTGGCAAGAAGGACGAGTCGTCAACACCGTAGTCGAACTGGGGGTCGCCGGCAGTCTCGGGGTATATCGGAAAGAAGTAACAGAGAGGGAACACAATAAATAACAGATCAATCAAAGCATCACAAAGCTTAACAAGACAATACGCGGTGTTCGGTGTGCCCTAACGCAGTAGTAGGTGATACCGACGAAAGGGGGAAACATCCGGGAAAGTATCCCCGGTGTTTCGCGTTTTCGGACAGGTGAACCGGAGGGGAAAAGTTGTGTGTTTGCTATGCTAGGGATGTGTGGAGGATGAATGGGCCACGTATCCAGATTCATCTCGTCATTCTGAGCAACTTTCATGTAGAAAACATTTTCATCTGAGCTACGGTTTATTTTCTATATTTTTCTAAAGTTTTAATCATTTTTAGAATTTATTTAATTATTTAATTCTAAGATTATCCAGAATAGTGTTTGCTGATGTCATCATGGTGTCAGCATGACGTCAGCAGTCAACAGGGCGTTGACTGGGTCAATCTGACGTGTGGGACCCACTTGTCATACTCTATTTAGTTTAATTAGGATTTAGCTAATCTAATCACTGTTTAATTAAACTCACTAGTTAATTAGATTAACTAAATAGGATTAATTAACTTAATTAATTCACTAATTAATTAATTAATTGTTAATTTTATTAATTCATTTTTATTTTATTTCCTTTTTCTTTTTATAAAAACATTCTGGGACGGGGCCCATTTGCCATAGGCCCATAGGGCCTTAGCGGGCACCAGGCTTGTGGTTACGGGCGCAGGGGCGTGCTGGGCGATGGGCGCCAGCCTGCCCGACAAGGAGCTCGCCCAGACTAACCGCGGGGCGAGGCTGGCGGGGCACCGAAGGCAAAGGGCGCGGCCGGTGGCGGGGACCGGACCGGCGAGCGGGAGGCACGGGGCAGCAGGGGGCTTCGGCGGCGGTCGTGGCCCTTGAAGGCGAGCGCGGGGCGCAGCCAGGAGGCGGGGAAGGGCGCCGGGCATGGCCAGGCAGCGGAGGAGCTGCAGAGCGAGGCCGGCGGGGGAGTAGGCGGCGCATGTGCAGCAGGGCGCGCGAGGGAGACCCCACCGCGGGCGTGACGAACGCGCGGGGTGGCGCAGACGGCACAAGGAGTCGGGGACGGGCGCGTGCGCGCATAGGGCGCGGTCACGGCGAACAATAGGTAGAGGCGAGCGGCCTTAGGCGGGCGAGCGCGGCCACGGGCGCGCAAGGCGTCCAGGGCGCGAGCGGGAGGCGCGCACGGGGAGGAGAGGGAGTAGAGGAGGGGGTTCCTCACATGGGAGCTGCATGGGGATGGCAGTGGGCTCGATATCGGCTGACGAGGAGGAGATGGGGAGGCAAGGGGGCAAAGGAGCACGTCGATGGCGGTGGCTTCAGTGAGTTGGCCTTGGGGCGGCGAGCACGACGCAGACGAGGCGGCGTCGGGCGACGGCGTCGGGGTGTCGCGGCGACCTCCTCCTTCGATCCTGATCCAATCGGGGGAGAGAGGGGGGAGATATTT
>NC_041389.1:289061532-289068206 GCF_002162155.2 Triticum dicoccoides
CTTCTCTTCTGTTTTGTTTTGTTTTTACTTTTTATTTACTTTAGTTTTTCTGTTTTAGTTTTGTTTCCTATTATTTTAGTTTTAGTAAAATATACACTTAGTATCTAGTATTTCAACTTAGTCCATAATCACAAGAAGTCTAGTCCTCAAATAAATTAGTTTGACATTTTATTTATTACAAAAGGTATTTAAATAATTGTTTTTTCTGTTGTTTTATTCATCTTATAGTATTTAATTATTTTATAAAGGTGTGGCTTCTCCACCATAATTACCTATACAATATTCCGTTCACTCTGAACATTTTAGTTTTAATATTTGAAAACTTTTATTTTTTTGATTGATTTTGAATTTGTTTCGAATCGGTTTCGATCTAACGCGAGGTTAGCAACAGTAGCCGAGGTGACGTGGCATCGTTAACGCGGGATTACTGTAGCCTAATTATCCGGGCGTCACATATGGCCATCATCATCTTGTGCTCACGATCTCCATCACCGAAGCATCGTCATGATCTCCAACGTCACCGCGCGACACCTTGATCTCCATTGTAACATCATTGTCGTCTCGCCAACTATTGTTACTACGACTATCGCTACCGCTTAGAAATAAAGTAAAACAATTACATGGCGATTCCATTGCATACAATAAAGCGACAACCATATGGCTCCTGCCAGTTGCCGATAACTTTGTTACAAAACATAATCATCTCATACAACAATTTATATCACATCATGCCTTGACCATATCACATCACAGCAAGCCCTGCAAAAACAAGTTAGACGTCCTCTACTTTGTTGTTGCAAGTTATACATGGCTGCTACGGGCTTCTGACAAGAACCGTTCTTACCTACGCATCAAAACCACAAAGATTTTTCGTTAAGTACGTTGTTTTCACCTTCAACAAGGACTGGGCGTAGCCACACTCGATTCAACTAAAGTTGGAGAAATAGACACTCACCAGCCACCTATGTGCGAAGCATGTCGGTAGAACCAGTCTTGCGTAAGCGTACGCGTAATATCGGTCTAAGCTGCTTCATCCAACAATACCGCTAAATCAAAGTATGACATGCTGGTAAGCAGTATGACTATTATCGTCCACAACTCTTTGTGTTCTACTCGTGCATATAACATCTACGCATAGACCTGGCTATGATACCACTGTTGGGGAACGCGGTAATTTCAAAAAAATTCCTACGATCGCGCAAGATCTATCACTAGGTGATGCATAGCAACGAGAGGGTAGAGTGTTGTCTACGTACCATCATAGACCAAAAGCGGAAACGTTATGACAACGCGGTTGATGTAGTCGTACGTCTTCACGATCCGACCGATCCTAGCACTGAAGGTATGGCACCTCCGTGATCTGCACACATTCTGCTTGGTGACGTCGCACGAACTCTAGATCCAGCTGAGGCCGAGGGAGAGTTTCGTTAGCACGATGGGGTGGTGACGGTGATGATGAAGTTACCGGCGCAAGGCTTCGCCTAAGCACTACGATGATATGACCGAGGTGTGTAACTGTCGAGGGGGGCTCCGCACACGGCTAAAACAATTGCCAACTTGTGTGTTCTAGGGTGCCCTCTGCCCCCATGTATAAAGGAGCAAGGGCGAGGCCGGCTGTCCCTCCTAGGGTGCGGCCCCAATAGGGGAATCCTACCATGACTCCAAATCCTAGTAGGTTTCCACCTAAAGGGAGAGAGGGGGAAGGCAAGGGGGGCGCCCCCCTTCCTTGTCGTATTCGGACTCAAGGGGAGGGGGCGTGCGGCCTGACCTGGCCGGCCCCTCTCTCTCTCCACTTGGGCCCATCGAGGCCCATTAGTTCCCCGGGGGTTTCGGTAACCCTCCGGCACTCTGGTTTTATTTGAAACTTCTCCGGAACACTTCTGGTGTCCGAATATAGTCGTCCAATATATCAATCTTTATGTCTCAACCATTTCGAGACTCCTCTCATGTCCGTGATCACATCCGGGACTCCGAACAATCTTCGGTACATCATATCACTTAAACTCATCATACTAATCGTCAGCAAACGTTAAGCGTGCGGACCCTACAGGTTCGAGCACTATGTAGATATGACCGAGACATGTCTCCGGTCAATAACCAATAGCGGAACCTGGATGCTCATATTGGTTCCTACATATTCTACGAAGATCTTTATTGGTCAAACTGCATAACAACATACGTTGTTCCCTTTGTCATCGGTATGTTACTTGCCCGAGATTCGATCGTCGGTATCTCAATACCTAGTTCAATATCATTGCCGGCAAGTCTCTTTACTCGTCCTGTAATACTTCATCCCGTAACTAACTCATTAGTCACAATGCTTGCAAGGCTTATAGTGATGAGTATTACCGAGAGGCCCCAGAGATACCTCTCCGTAACACGGAGTGACAAATCCTAATCTCGATCTATGCCAACCCAACAAACACCTTCGGAGACACCTGTAGAGCACCTTTATAATCACCCGTTTACATTGTGACGTTTGGTAGCACACAAAGTGTTCCTCCGGTATTCAGGAGTTGCATAATCTCATAGTCTGAGGAACTTGTATAAGTCATGAAGAAAGCAGTAGCAATGAAACTGACACGATCATAATGCTAAGCTAACGGATGGGTCATGTCCATCATACCATTCTCCTAATGATGTGATCCCATTAATCAAATGACAACACATGTCAATGGTTAGGAAACATAACCATGTTTGATTAACGAGCTAGTCAAGTAGAGGCATACGAGGGACTATATGTTTTGTCTATGTATTCACACATGTACTAAGTGTCCGGTTAATACAATTCTAGCATGAATAATAAACATTTATCATGAATTAAGGAAATAAATAATAACTTTATTATTGCCTCTAGGGCATATTTCCTTCACAATCATCAAATTCACGGAAACCTAACACATCACATAAATTTTTTGGAATTGTGGAAACGCTAGCACCTAAATCACATAAAGCATGACGCTCATAATCTTTAATCTTAATCTTAATAGTAGGTTCCCACTCATCATAAAGTTTTCTAGGGATAGAAACTTCTAATTCAAGCTTTTCTTCAAAAGATTGCATCATAGCATCAACGATATGTTTAGTAAAAACTTTGTTTTGATTATAAGCATGAGGAGAATTCAACATGGATTGCAACAAGGAAATACAATCTATTAAAGAACAATTATCATAATTAAATTCCTTTAAATCCAAAAGAGTGGGTTCATTGCTACTTAAGGTCTTGACCTCTCCAATCCCACTTTTATCAATTTTTGCATCAAGATCTAAAAACTCTGAATCATTGGGACACCTTTTAACTAAAGTTGACTCATCTCCAGTCCCATATTTATCAAGATTTATAATGGAAAACAAAGATTCAATAGGAGTCACATCAATCACTTTAATATCTTCATCATTATTTTCATGAAAACTAGAAGAACACGCTTTTTCAAACAAATCTCATTTAGCATGCATCTTAGCGGTTCTTTCTTTGCACTCATCAATGGAAACTCTCATGGCTTTGAGAGACTCATTAATATCATGCTTGGGTGGAATTGATCTAAGTTTCAAAGAATCAATATCAAGAGAAATTATATCCACGTTCCTAGCCAAATCATCAATCTTGAGAAATTTTTCTTCAATCAAAGCATTGAAATTCTTTTGTGAACTCATCAAATCTTTAACACTATTCTCAAAATCAAGGGGAATCTTATTAAAATTTCCATAAGAATTGTTGTAGGAATTACCATAATTATTAGAGGAATTACTAGGAAACAGCCTAGGATTAAAATTACCACGTTATTACCAAAATTGTTCCTACCAACAAAATTCACATCCATAGATTCATTATTATTCTCAATCAAAGTGGACAAAGGCATATCATTAGGATCAATAAAAGCACTCTTGCTAGCGAATAATTTCATAAGTTCATCCATATTTCCACTCAAAACATTAATCTCTTCAATTGCATGCACTTTTTTACTAGTGGGAGATCTTTTGGTGTTCCATTGAGAATAATTAACCATAGTATTATCTAGGAGTTTAGTAGCCTCTCATAAATTAATTTCCGTAAAAGTGCCTCCCGCGACCGAATCTAATAGATTTCTAGAAGCAAATTTCAATCTGGCATAAAAAATTGTATAATCATCCACAAATTCAAACCATGTGTAGGGTAATTTCGTATCATCAATTTCATCCTCTCCCAAGATTGTGCAACATGTTCATGATCAAGTTGCTTAAAATTCATAATATTGTTCCTAAGGGAGACGATCTTAACGGGAGGAGAATACCTAGAGATAAAAGCATCTTTACACTTGTTCCATGAATCAATACTATTTTTAGGCAAAGATGAAAACCAAGTTTTAGCATGATCTCTAAGTGAAAATGGAAATAGCTTCAATTTAACAATATCATTATCCACATCTTTCTTTCTTTGCATATCACACAAATCAATGAAATTGTTTACATGGGATGCGGCATCTTCACTAGGAAGGCCAAAAAATTGATCTTTCATAACAAAATTCAGCAAAGCAGCATTAATTTCACAAGATTCCGCACTAGTGGCCAGAGCAATTGGAGTACTAATAAAATCATTGTTGTTGGTGTTGGAAAAATCACACAATTTGGTATTCTCTTGAGCCATCATGACAAAGCAAGCAATCCAACACACGAGCACACAAAAAGCAAGCAAAAAAGATGAACGGGAGAGGGGCGAAGAAAAGGCAAATCTTTTTGAAAATCGTTTTAGAAGTGGAGGAGAGGAAAACGAGAGGCGAATGGCGAATAATGTAATGCAAGAGATGAGAGTTTATGATGGATACTTGGTATGTCTTGACTTGGCGTAGATCTTCCTGGCAAAGGCGCCATAAATTCTTCCTGCTACTTCTTCAGCTTGCGTTGGTTTTTCCCTTGAAGAGGAAAGGGTGATGCAGCAAAGTAGAGATAAGTATTTCCCTCGGTTTGAGAACCAAGGTATCAATCCAGTAGGAGAAAACACACAAACAATCAAACAAACTTGCACCCAACGCGATAAAGTGGTTGTCAATCCCTTCACGGTTAACTGCAAAAGTGAGATCTGATAGAGATATATAAACGATAAAGTAAATATTTTTGGTATTTTTGGTTTATAGATCGGAAAGTAAAAGATTGCAAGAATAGTAGATCAGAATCTAAGATTGTAGATCGAAAACTTATATGATGGAAAATAGACCCGGGGGCCACAGGTTTCACTAGAGGCTTTTCTCAAGATAGAAAATAATACGGTGGGTGAACAAATTACTGTCGAGCAATTAATAGAAAAGCGCAAAGTTATGAAGATATCTAAGGCAATGATCATGAATATAGGCATCACGTCTGTGTCAAGTAGACCGAAACGATTCTGCATCTACTACTATTACTCCACACCATCGACCGCTATCCAGCATGCATCTAGAGTATTAAGCTCATAAAGAACGGAGTAATGCATCAAGTATGATGACATGATGTAGAGGAATTAATTCAAGCAATATGATGAAAACCACATTCTTTTTATCCTCGATGGCAACAATACAATACGTGCCTTACTGCCCCTACTGTCACTGGGAAAGGACACTGCAAGATTGAACCCAAAGCTAAGCACTTCTCCCATTGCAATAAAAACCAATCTAGTTGGCCAAACCAAACCGATAGTTCAAAGAGAATTACAAAGATATCAAATCATGCGTATAAGAATTCAGAGAAGATTCAAATAATATTCATAGATAAACTGATCATAAATCCACAATTCATCGGATCTCGGCAAACACACCGCAAAAAAGTATTACATCGAATAGATCTCCAAGAATATCGAGGAGAACTTGGTATTGAGAATCAAAGAGAGAGAAGAAGCCATCTAGCTACTAGCTATGGACCCATAGGTCTGTGGTAAACTACTCACGCTTCATCGG
This sequence comes from Triticum dicoccoides, assembly GCF_002162155.2. NCBI lineage: Eukaryota > Viridiplantae > Streptophyta > Magnoliopsida > Poales > Poaceae > Triticum > Triticum dicoccoides. The sequence goes on from NC_041389.1 coordinate 289,067,439, forward strand.
AAGGGCAATAGAGTTGATGTAGAAGCCCTCCATGGTCGAATCCCCCTCCGACAGGACGCCGGAAAAGGCCCCTAGATGGGATCTCACGGGTACAGAAGGTTGCGGCAACGGAAAAGTGTTTTTGTGGATGCCCATGTTGGTTTGGGGATATATGGGAATATATAGGCAAAAGAATTAGGTCAGCAGGTGCACGAGGGGACCACAAGGGTGGGGGCGTGCCCTACCCTCCTGGGCGCACCCTCCGCCCTTGTGGCTGCCTCGTGGCTCCTCCGACTTCATCTCCAAGTCTCCTGGTTGTCTTCTGGTCCAAGAAAAATCATTGCGAAGGTTTCATTCCGTTTGGACTCCGTTTGGTATTCCTTTTCTGCAAACTCAAAAACAAGGAAAAAACGGGAACTGGCACTGGGCTCTAGGTTAATAGGTTAGTCCCAAAAATAATATAAAATAGCATATTAATGCATATAAAACATCCAAAACAGATAATATAATAGCATGGAACAATCAAAAATTATAGATACTTTGGAGACGTATCAGGACCATAGGCGGCTTCGCCAGCATCGAGCTTCGTGCCAAGGGGTGCACCCCCTCGGAGCCAGCCAGTCTTTTCTCATGCAAGTCGCTTGCACATTAAAGGGGGGGGGGTCCCTTGAGCAAGGCACCTCAAGGGCTCTTACCGGCCCTCGATCCCTCACCCCCTAGCCTTGACCACGGCATCGCGACCTTGCATACCAACGGCGGCCGAGCCTCGCTCGAGACCCTGGTCCCGAG